>NC_134353.1:693490160-693813569 GCF_048569485.1 Anomaloglossus baeobatrachus
CATGCGAAAGTGCCGCACCCGAACATGCTTGTTGAGAAGCTTGAGATCCAGGATGGGCCGTAAGGTACCGTCCTTTTTGGGAACCAGGAAGAGGTTGGAGTAAAAACCTCTGAACCGTTCCCGGGCGGGAACTGGTACAATTACTCCGTTGGCCTGCAAGGCTGCCATGGCCTGTGAGAAGGCGGCGGCCATGGAGCAGGGGGGAGTTGAGAGAAAAAATCTGTTTGGCGGGCTGGAAGAGAATTCTATCCTGTAGCCGTGAGAAATGATATCTCTCACCCACTGATCTGAGACCTGTTGAAACCAAGCGTCGCCAAAGTGGTAGAGCCTGCCACCGACTAAGGACGTTGTTGGAGCGGGCAGAGAGTCACGAGGAGGCTGCCTTAGTGGCAGGACCTCCTGCGGTCTTCTGTGGACGCGCTCTTGAGCGCCAGCTGGATTTCTGGTCCTTAGCTGAGTTAGTGGATGAGGCGGAGGGCTTAGAGAACGACCAGTTGGAGGAACGAAAGGAGCGAAACCTTGACTGAATCCTACCCTGGGCAGGTTTCCTGGTCTTGGTTTGTGGCATGGAAGTACTCTTCCCGCCAGTAGCCTCTTTAATAATTTCATCGGGCTGTTCACCGAACAGCCGGGAACCAGCAAAAGGGAGCCCAGCAAGGTACTTCTTTGAAGAAGTATCTGCCTTCCACTCTCGAAGCCACAAGATCCTGCAGATAACGAGGGAATTAGCCGAAGCCACCGCAGTGCGGTGAGAAGCCTCTAGCATGGCAGACATGGCATAAGAAGAAAAAGCTGAAGCTTGAGAAGTTAAGGCAACCATCTCGGGCATAGATTCCCTGATGAGGGAATGCATCTCCTCTAGAGAAGCAGAGATGGCTTTGAGGGCCCACACTGCTGCAAAAGTTGGGGAAAACGCGGCCCCCGCCGCTTCATACACGGATTTGGCCAGAAGGTCAATCTGACGGTCAGTGGCATCCTTAAGGGAAGTGCCATCAGCCACCGACACAACGGTCCAGGCTGAGAGCCTAGACACCGGAGGGTCTACCTTTGGGGAGTGAGCCCACTCCTTGACCACCTCAGGTGGAAAGGGAAAACGGTCATCAGAACCACGCTTTGGGAAGCGTTTGTCAGGACAGGCCCTGGATTTGGTCACAGCGGTCTAAAACTGGAGTGGTTAAAGAACACACTCTTTACTCTCTTAGGCGAGGTAAACTGGTGCTTTCCTGTCAGAGAGGGTTGCTCCTCTGATACTGGAGGGTTGAGATCCAGTACAGAATTAATGGAAGCAATCAAGTCACTAAATTCTGAGTCACCCTCGGAAAGATCAATGGGGCACATGGAGTTAGCCTCCGAGCCCCCTGTAAAGGCATCCTCCTCATCCTGCGAGTCCTCAACCCTTGAATCAGAGCCGCGGGATGAGGGGGGAGAGGAAACCCTGCAGCGCCTATTAGGAGGACGGGGTCTGTGCCCTGATGATGAATCCTCTGTGAGCTCCAGTGGACGGAGGTCAGAGGATAGGGATCCTAAAGGACCCTTAGAAAGAGCATTAGAGGCACCCTGTGAAGGGGGCTGATGCATATTCAGCAAAGTCCTGGACAGAAGTCCCATGGACTCAGCAAATGACTGGGAGATAGACCTAGAGAAGGACTCTACCCAGGCCGGGGGTTCAGCCACAGGTGCAGAAGTAGCTTGAGAGACCACTGGGGGTGAGACTCCAGGCTGAGGCACCTCCAAGTTAGAGCAGATATCACAATGTGGATAGGTGCTCGGTTCAGGCAGCAGGAGCTTACATGCAGCGCATGCAGTATAAAGCTTTGGAGCCTTGCTCCTCGTGTGAGACATGCTGCTGGAGTGGGAAAAACAGCTTCTACAAAGAGAATGAACCCCAGGGAGTATATTCAGAGGTCCACAACCAGAGACCGGCTGTGGCTTACCAGACCGCCGGAAGCGGTGTTGTGTGCCCTCCAGATCCCGAAGCCCGGACCCCCAATGCACAGCACCTCAGCAGGCATGCAGAGTGCAGGATGTCCCAGCGCAGAGTGAACCCTGTCCAAGAAAATGGCCGCCGGAGCGAAGAGAGGGGGCGGGACGGGGGCGTCCCTGTAGGAAAGCGGGATCTGGAGGGCCATAGAGGCCTGCAGGGGGGGGAAGTCACGCACAAGCAGTGAGGAGTGTCCCTCCCCTGTGCAGGACGGCCGCCGGGAGGAGCCGTGCCTGTCCCTCTGCATGAATGACATGCGAGGGCAGGTAACAGAAACTAGGCTTCCGGCGAAGCCGGGGCCTAAATTTGAGCAGCGAGGCCGACGCGCAGGCACCATCGGCGCGGATCTCGGGCGAAAAGCCAGAAGACCCGCCGGAAATGTCAAAACAAATACAGCAAACACACTCTCCCCACACAATAAAGGACAGGGACCCCCAACATATGAACATCTCAGGTACTTAGCTGCTGAGACGCAGGGCCAGGTCCCTGGGGATGAGTGCTCCGGTCCAGCAGGATCCTCAAGGGGCTGTGGACGGAGACCGCTCTCCTGCCAGGCATGGAGACCGTGCTGGCTCCCACTTCAATCCAGAGCCCAGGAGGGATGGTGAAGGAGCACGGCATGTAAGGCTCCAGCCTTGGAAATCAACCGTACAACACCAACGACACAGTGGGGTGAGAAGGGATATGCCGGGAGTCCAGACGTGGACCCGGACTTCTTCAATCTTTTTCCAAAAAAAAAAATCATATGAGAATGCATGTGTGGATGTATGTTCTCCTGAACACAAAGCGATAAACTGGCTGTGACTGGCTCACCAGGGGGTGTATAGGCTCAGAGGGAGGAGCTACACTTTTAGGTGTAGTACTTTGTGTGTCCTCCGGAGGCAGAAGCTAAACACCCAAAGTCTGGGTCTCCCAAAGGAACGTAAAAGAAATAGCAAATACGTTAAAAAAAAAAAAAAAAAACATTTTGGCAGAAAGAAGCAAATTATGAGACCAGCAAAGATGAGCAGCGGCTTGCAGGCTACATTCACATTGTGCTGCTTTGCTGGGGATTACCTATGCTAATGTATCAAGAGATTGCTAATGATTTTGTTAAAGAGTGGCATGAAATGTAATCATAACAAAAGAACACGCTAAAGAAAGAACGTTCTGGGACCAAGATAAGGAACCGCTGTGAAAAAGTGATCATGTCATTTATAAATGTGCACGTACTCCGCACTCCTGCATGTTGCAATACTGCACGAGCAAACAAAGAGGTCAACCAGTGATTAAGCAACTAAGGATAGGCTCTTTATAGGCATCAATCTGACGCTCGTAATCATTTTCCAAAGGATAGGCGATAAAATGTGCAATCAGTGGGTGACCCAATCACTAAGACAGGGCCCCAAGGGAATGGAGCGAACGTCAGGAGGATTAGGGATCAGGACTTCTGTTTTAGTGATTGTTGGGATATCAGCTGTGTGAAAATCCCTTAAAAAGGTAATCTGTACCAGCGTGATTGCATCTAAGTTTCTCTCACTCTCAAAAGCCGCTGAATTTCAGAGAAAACATAGTTTGAAAAGCCAGCCAAGGGCCATTGGAAGAGATGAGGGTAATTTAGAGTGGCCCCCAGCTATCTTCTCCCTGTCTTGCTTTAGGTGATTGACAGGTAAAGCCATATGTACATCGAAGAGCTGTGTCAATCACCTGGAGCAGTGCAGCCAGGAAGAAGAGGTACCAGACTAATCACGTCTTTCCTATAGACCCTGAGCTGCTTTTCAAACTATGTTTTCTCTGCAAAAAGTGTAAAATGAAGATCGGAAAATTCCACTTCTAAAATCCAAATTTTTTATTGAAGATCCATAGTAAAGATCCATTAAAACATAGCAAGAACACATCATCTCTGACGCGCTTCCAATTCTCAAATTACGCCCTCAGTCATAGAAATCTCATCAGAGATGATATGTTCTTGCTAAACAGAACATGTTTTAATGGATTTTTACTATGGACCTTCAATAAAGAATTTGGATTTTAGAAGTGGAATTACCCCATCTTCATTTTTCTCTTCATTTTGCATAATATACTGCGGACAGCGGTAAAGTGGGATACACAAAAAGAAGGGAATTTTGTTTACTTACCGTAAATTCCTTTTCTTCTAGCTCCTATTGGGAGACCCAGACAATTGAGACAATTGGGTGTATAGCTTCTGCCTCCGGAGGCCACACAAGAAGGGAATTTTGTTACTTACCGTAAATTCCTTTTCTTCTAGCTCTTATTGGGAGACCCAGACGATTGGGGTATAGCTACTGCCCTCCGGAGGCCACACAAAGCACTACACTAAAAAGTGCAAGGCCCCTCCCCCTCTGGCTATACCCCCCCGTGGTATCACGGGTTCTCCAGTTTTAGTGCCAAAGCAAGAAGGAGGAAGCCAATAACTGGTTTAAACAAATTAACTCCGAATAACGTCGGAGAACTGAAAAACCGTTCAACATGAACAACATGTGTACCCGCAAACAACCAAGAAATCCCGAAGGACAACAGGGCGGGTGCTGGGTCTCCCAATAAGAGCTAGAAGAAAAGGAATTTACGGTAAGTAACAAAATTCCCTTCTTCTTCAGCGCTCTATTGGGAGACCCAGACGATTGGGACGTCCAAAAGCTGTCCCTGGGTGGGTAAAGAGATACCTCATGTTAGAGCTGCAAAACAGCCCTCCCCTACGGGGATGTCACTGCCGCCTGCAGGACTCTTCTACCTAAGCTGGCATCCGCCGAAGCATAGGTATGCACCTGATAATGTTTGGTGAAAGTGTGCAGACTCGACCAGGTAGCTGCCTGGCACACCTGTTGAGCCGAAGCCTGGTGTCGTAGCGCCCAGGACGCACTCACGGCTCTGGTTGAATGGGCTTTCAGCCCTGAAAGAACCGGAAGCCCTGCAAAACGGTAGGCTTCCAGAATTGGTTCTTTGATCCATCGAGCCAGGGTGGCTTTAGAAGCCTGCAACCTCTTGCGCGTACCAGCGACAAGGGCATCGGAACGGCGTACAGGCGCCGTGCGTGAAATGTAGATTCTGAGTGCTCTCACCAGATCTAGCAAACGTAAATCATTCTCATACCGGTGAACCGGATGAGTGCAAAAGGACGGTAAGGAGATATCCTGATTAAGATGAAACGAGGATACTACCTTAGGGAGAAACTCCGGAATGATGCGCAGCACTACCTTGTCCTGGTGAAACACCAGGAAGGGAGCCTTGGATGACAGAGCTGCCAGCTCAGACACTCGCCGAAGCGATGTGATCGCAACGAGAAACGCCACCTTCTGTGACAGGCGAGAAAAGGAAACTTCCTTCAGAGGCTCGAAAGGCGGCTTCTGGAGAGCAACTAGAACCCTGTTCAGATCCCATGGATCCAACGGCCGCTTGTACGGGGGTACGATATGACAAACCCCCTGCGGGAACGTGCGCACCTTAGAAAGACGTGCTAGACGCTTCTGAAAAAACACGGATAGTGCTGAGACTTGCCCTTTGAGGGAGTCTAGCGACAAGCCCTTTTCTAACTCCTATTGTAGGAAGGAAAGAAAGATAGGCAATGCAAATGGCCAGGGAGACACTCCCTGAGTAGAGCACCAGATTAAGAAAACCTTCCACGTTCTGTGGTAGATCTTAGCAGACGTGGGCTTCCTAGCCTGTCTCATGGTGGCAACGACCCCTTGGGATAATCCTGAAGACGCTAGGATCCAGGACACACAAGCCACACAGTCAGGTCCAGGGCCGCAGAATTCCGATGGAGAAAACGGCCCTTGAGACAGTAAGTCTGGTCGGTCTGGTAGTGACCCCGGTCGGCCGACCGTGAGATGCCACAGATCCGGGTACCACGATCTCCTCGGCCAGTCTGGTGCGACGAGTATGACGCGGCTGCAATCGGATCTGATTTTTGCGCAGTACTCTGGGCAAGAGTGCCAGAGGTGGAAACACATATGTGAGCCGGAACTGCGACCAATCTTGCACTAAGGCGTCTGCCGCCAGAGCTCTGTGATCGCGCGATCGTGCCATAAATGCCGGGACCTTGTTGGTGTGCCGAGACGCCATTAGGTCGACGTCCGGCCCCCCCCAGCGGCAACAGATTTCCTGAAACACGTGCGGGTGAAGGGACCATTCCCCCGCGTCCATGCCCTGGCGACTGAGGAAGTCTGCTTCCCAGTTTTCTACGCCCGGGATGTGAACTGCGGATATGGTGGATGCTGTGTCCTCCACCCACATGAGGATTCGCCGGACTTCCTGGAAGGCTGCTGACTGCGTGTCCCTCCTTGGTGGTTGATGTATGCCACCGCTGTGGAGATGTCCGACTGGATTCGGATCTGCTCCCTTCTAGCCACTTTTGGAAAGCTAATAGGGTAAGATACCCTGCCCCGATTTCCAGCACATCGAACTGAAGGGTGGACTCCTGCTGAGTCCACGTCCCCTGAGCCATGTGGCGGAGACAAACTGCTCCCCACCCTGACAGACTCGTATCTGTCGTGACCACTGCCCAGGATGGGGGCTATGGCAATGAGGTGGGAATAAGCCACTATTGCAGAGAGTCCTCGGCCGTCAGGGAAAGGGAGACTTCCCGTCCAGGGAGGTTGACTGCCCATCCCATTGGCGGAGAATGTCCCATTGCCGTTGGCACAGATGAAACTGCGCAAAGAGAACTGCCTCGATGGCTGCCACCATCTTCCTTAGGAAGTGCATGAGGCGCCTTAAGGGGTGCGACTGGCCTTGAAGGAGAGACTGCACCTCTGTCCGCAGTGAACGCTGCTGGTTCAGCGGAAGCTTCACTATGGCTGATAGAGTATGAAACTCCATGCCGAGATACGTTAGTGATTGAGTCGGAGACAGATTTGACCTTGCCAAATTGATGATCCACCCGAAAGTCTGGAGAGTCTCCAGCGTAACATTCAGGCTGCGTTGGCATGCCTCGAGGGAGGTTGCTTTGACGAGTAGATCGTCCAAGTACGGAATCACCGGGTGTCCGTGAGAGTGCAAGACTGCTACCACTGCTGCCATGACCTTGGTGCCCACCCGTGGGGCTGTCGCCAGACTGAATGGCAGAGCTACGAACAGAAGATGTTCGTCTCCTATCACAAAACGTAGAAAACGTTGGTGCTCCGTAGCAATTGGCACGTGGAGATAGGCATCTTTGATGTCTGTTGAGGCAAGGAAGTCTCCTCGAGACATTGAGGCAATGACGGATCGGAGGGATCCCATCCGGAACCGCCTGGCGTTCGCATGCTCGTTGAGCAGTTTCAGAACCAGAACAGGACGGAAGGAACCGTCCATTTTTGGAGCCACAAAGAGATTGGAGTACAAACCCTCGCCCTCGTTCCTGAGGGGGGACAGGGATCACCACTCCTTCTGCTCTTAGAGCGTCCACCGCCTGCAGCAGGGCATCTGCTCGGTGGAGAGGTGGGGCCGTTCTGAAGAATGGAGTCGGAGGACGAGAACAGAACACTGTCCTGTGCACGTGAGCACAATGTCCGTCACCCACCGGTCTGTGACCTGTGGCAGCTAAATGTCGCCAAAGGCGGGGGAGTCTGCCATCAACCGCGGATGCGGAGAGAGAGAGAGAGAGCTGAGAGTCCTGAGGAGACCGCCTTGGTAGCGGTTCCTCCGACTGCCTTCCTTGGGCGAGATTGAGCCCGGCCGGAATCTGAGCCCGTCTGAGGTTTTGTAGCCCTTTTGCACGAGGACAATTGGGACCTGCCGGAGCTTGGGAAGGACCGAAACCTCGACTGTACTTTTAGGACAGCATTAACAGGGTAAGTCGCAGTGCAGACATTGCGGGGTTACGGACGCCTCTGCGGTACAGATGTCCCTGCTCAAGGTCAGCTGCGCAAGAACAGCAGAAAAGGTTAGGTTGCCAATACGGCTGTGGATGCCGGAGCAACCGACACGCCGATAGGCTCCTAGACAGATTTCAACCAGAGTCCATCTGTCTGTGAATGGCATCTTGAAGTGAAGCCCCATCTCCAGTGCAACTATGGCTCTATATGCAAGCCTGGAGATTGGAGAATCCACCTTTGGACCCTGGGTCCAGCGCTGACCACGTCAGGGGAAAAAAGGGATAACGTGTATCCTAAAAACGTTTGGAGAAGACGCTTATCTGGTAAGCGTGGTGTTCCTGGACTGCTTCTCTGAAGTCAGCGTGGCCAGAAAAATACTCAATATCTGCGTGAGACACTGAAAAGGAACTTCTCCTGTTCGTCTCCTATCTCCACTGGGGGAGCTGAGGGAGAAAGATCCAACCTTCCATTGATGGACGGTATAGGATCATTCCGTATGGCGTTACCACCCGGTGTATCCGGATTGAGAGCGATGTCAGTATCAAAGCCCTGAAGAGCTGCCTTTTGTTCAAGTAGATTGCCCATGGGTGCAAGTCTCTATATTATGACTACTCCGTCCCTGTCCATGGACAGGGTTGACAGGAAGTTTCTTTGGCCACAACTAGTAGAGCCCCGGCAGACGAAGTGCTAGAGACCCCGGCAGACGACGTGCTACAGGGGAGCATGCACACAATGGGACGGTGTCATGAACAGCATCCCATGTAGTAAAAACAGCACTGAAATCTGTGTTGCTTTTTAGCCGCTGCCGACTAGCTATCTAGAAGTATATAGCCAAGATTGGTGACCGTACATTGCAATGTATAGCATACAGGCATAAAGTACAAATGACCACTGCAGCACAAGCAATACAAGCAGCATAGAAGCCTGTGCCCTGGCACCCCTGCTCTTCTGCTGCTGTATACTAGTCATCTAGGGGAATATAGCCCAGAAGAGTGACCCTACAGTGCAATGTATAGCATACAAGCACAAGTACAAATGAACACTGCAGCACATGCAATCCAAGCAGCATAGAAGCCTGTGCCCTGGCACCTCTGCTCTTCTGCTGCTGTAGACTGGTCATCTAGGGGAATATAGCCCAGAAGAGTGACCATACAGTGCAATGTATAGCATACAAGCACAAGTACAAATGCACACTGCAGCCCATGCAATACAAGCAGCATAGAAAAAAACCTGTGCCCCAGCACCCTTGGTTTTCTGCTGCTGTAGTCTAGCCATTCCAGAAGAATATAGCTAAGACTAGCGACTGTACAGTGCAATGTATAGCATATCAGCATAAACACAAATGAACACCTCAGTCGTGCAAAACAAGCAGCCTAGAAAGCCTGTGCTTTAGCACACCTGCTTTCCTGCTGCTGATGTGTCGCTCCCCAAGCGGGCATATAGCGACCTATGTAGTTAAAAACAACACATGTATACACTGCAGTTATATCGTGGTCAGCACTATGTGTGCCTCTTACCGCCCGCCTATAAGCGGGTGTATGATCGCCACTGTCCTGCCTTGGTGCCCCGAGCTCTGCAGTAATGGCTGCCGGCTTCTTCCCCAGCTCGTGTGAGTAGGGGCGGGCCGTGGGCGTGCCCCCAAGGCAGAGCGGGAATCCGGCGTCCGACAGAGTGCAGTGAGAGGGCTGGAGCATGTAAAAAGGCTCCAGCCCTCGGCGCTGCTGATTGCTCAGCGCCTGTCCCCTTCCCTGAGTGACAGGGAGGGGGCGGGAACGAAGCGGCACTAGGCCGCAGAAGCCGGGGACTGGAGTTATAAGCGCCGCCGCCGTAAAAGCGCGGTCGGCGCCCAGTCCCCGGCGAACTACAAGTCCCAGCCGCGCCGCCGCTCCCGGAGCGTCCGGCGCGGTAGTTCCCAAAACACAAAGTCACTCAGCAAAGCTGCAGTGACTGTAACCCTTTACTGTCCCCGGCGCACTAGCACACCCAGCAAGTCTGGAGTGTGCTGTGCCTGTGTGTACGGGGACACAGAGTACCTGTAATGGTGCAGGGCCATGTCCCTGAACGGTACTCCAGCTCCGTATCCAGCAGGTTCAAATGGGTCTGTGGATGGAGCCCGGCGTCAGAGCTTTGAGGCCGGCAGGATCCCACTTCCTCAGAGCCCCTCAGGGGGATGTGGAAGGAAAGCAGCATGTGGGCTCCAGCCTCCGTACCAGCAATAGGTACCTCAACCTTACAACACCATCCAGGGGTGAGAAGGGAGCATGCTGGGAGCCCTATATGGGCCCTCTTTTCTTCCATCCGAAATAGTCAGCAGCTACTGCTGACTAAAATCTGTGGAGCTATGCGTGGATGTCTGACCTCCTTCGCACACAAAGCTAAAACTGGAGAACCCGTGATACCACGGGGGGGTATAGCCAGAGGGGGAGGGGCCTTGCACTTTTTAGTGTAGTGCTTTGTGTGGCCTCCGGAGGGCAGTAGCTATACCCCAATCGTCTGGGTCTCCCAATAGAGCGCTGAAGAAAGTATTACACTTTAAAAAGTGTAACCCCTCCCCTCTGCCTATACACCCCCCCGTGCATCACGGGCTCCTCAGTTTTGGTGCAAAAGCAGGAAGGAGGATACTTATAAATTGGTCTAAGGTAAATTCAATCCGAAGGATGTTCGGAGAACTGAAAACCATGAACCAAAAGAACAATTCAACATGAACAACATGTGTACACAAAAGAACAACAGCCCGAAGGGAACAGAGGCAGGTGCTGGGTCTCCCAATAGGAGCTAGAAGAAAAGGAATTTACGGTAAGTAAACAAAATTCCCTTCTTCTTTGTCGCTCCATTGGGAGACCCAGACAATTGGGACGTCCAAAAGCAGTCCCTGGGTGGGTAAAAGAATACCCTGAGAAAAAGAGCCAACAACGGCCCTCCTCTTACAGGTGGGCAACCGCCGCCTGAAGGACTAGCCTACCTAGACTGGCATCCGCCGAAGCATAGGTATGCACCTGATAGTGTTTCGTGAAAGTGTGCAGACTAGACTAGGTAGCTGCCTGACACACCTGCTGAGCCGTCGCCCGGTGCCGCAATGCCCAGGACGCACCCACGGCTCTGGTAGAATGGGCTTTCAGCCCTGAAGGAATCGGAAGCCAAGAAGAACGGTAGGCTTCAAAAATCGGTTCCTTGATCCACCGAGCCAAGGTTGACTTGGAAGCCTGCGACCCCTTACGCTGGCCAGCGACAAGGACAAAGAGCGCATCAGAACGGCGCAGTGGCGTCGTGCGAGACACGTAGATCCGGAGTGCTCTCACTAGATCTAACAAATGCAAATCCTTTTCACATTGGTGAATTGGATGAGGGCAAAATGAAGGTAAGGAAATATCCTGATTGAGATGAAAAGGGGACACCACTTTGGGGAGAAAGTCCGGGACCGGACGCAGAACCACCTTATCCTGGTGAAATACCAGGAAGGGGGCTTTGCATGACAGCGCTGCAAGCTCTGACACTCTTCGGAGTGATGTGACTGCCACTAGAAATGCCACCTTCTGCGAAAGACGTGATAGAGAGACATCCTTCAGCGGCTCGAAAGGTGGTTTCTGAAGAGCCCGCAGAACCCTGTTGAGATCCCAGGGTTCCAGTGGACGCTTGTAAGGTGGAACTATGTGGCAAGCTCCCTGCAGGAACGTGCGGACCTGCGGAAGCCTGGCTAGACGCTTTTGAAAGAACACGGAAAGCGCCGAGACTTGTCCCTTGAGAGAGCCGAGAGACAAACCCTTGTCCATTCCAGATTGAAGGAAGGAAAGAAACGTGGGTAAGGCAAACGGCCAGGGGGTAAACCCCTTATCAGAGCACCAGGCTAAGAAGATCCTCCAAGCCCTGTGATAGATCTTGGCTGACGTTGGTTTCCTGGCCTGCCTCATAGTGGCAATGACCTCTTGAGATAACCCTGAGGACGCTAGGAGCCAGGACTCAATGGCCACACAGTCAGGTTGAGGGCCGCAGAATTCAGATGGAAAAATGGCCCTTTAGACAGCAAGTCTGGTCGGTCTGGGAGCGCCCACGGTTGACCCACCGTGAGGTGCCACAAGTCCGGGTACCACGACCTCCTCGGCCAGTCTGGAGCGACGAGGATGGCGCGGCGGCAGTCGGACCTGATCTTGCGCAACACTCTGGGCAGCATTGCCAGAGGAGGGAATACATAAGGCAGTCTCAAACTGCGACCAATCCTGAACTAAGGCGTCCGCCGCCAGAGCTCTGTGATCCTGAGACCATGCCATGAATGCCGGGACTTTGTTGTTGTGCCGAGACGCCATTAGATCGACGTCCGGCGTTCCCCAGCGACAACAGATCTCTTGAAACACGTCCGGGTGGAGAGACCATTCCCCTGCGTCCATGCCCTGGCGACTGAGAAAGTCTGCTTCCCAGTTTTCTACGCCTGGGATGTGAACCGCGGAGATGGTGGAGGCTGTGGCCTCCGCCCACAGCAGAATCCGCCGAACTTCTTGGAAGGCTTGACGACTGCGAGTGCCGCCCTGGTGGTTGATGTACGCGACCGCCGTGGCGTTGTCCGACTGTATGCGGATCTGCCTGCCCTCCAGCCACCGATGGAACGCTTTTAGGGCTAAATACACTGCCCTTATTTCCAGAACATTGATCTGAAGGGAGGACTCTGTCGGAGACCAGGTTCCCTGAGCCTTGTGGTGGAGAAAAACCGCTCCCCACCCTGACAGACTCGCGTCCGTCGTGACCACAGCCCAGGATGGGGGCAGGAAAGATTTTCCCTTCGACAGGGAAGTGGGAAGAAGCCACCACTGAAGAGAGGTCTTGGCTGCCAGAGAAAGAGAGACGTTCCTGTCTAAGGATGTCGACCTCTTGTCCCATTTGCTGAGAATGTCCCATTGGAGTGGACGCAGATGAAACTGCGCAAAGGGAACTGCCTCCATTGCTGCCACCATCTTCCCCAGGAAGTGCATGAGGCGCTTCAAGGGGTGTGACTGGGCCCGAAGGAGAGATTGCACCCCTGTTTGCAGCGAACGCTGTTTGTCCAGCGCTAGCTTGACTATCGCTGAGAGAGTATGAAACTCCATCCCGTGGTAAGTCAGTGATTGGGTCGGAGTCAATTTTGACTTTGGGAAATTGATGATCCACCCGAACCTCTGGAGCGTCTCCAGAGCCACGGTCAGACTGTGTTGGCATGCCACCCGGGAGGGTGCCTTGACTAGGAGATCGTCTAAGTAAGGGATCACTGAGTGGCCCTGAGAATGTAGGACCGCCACCACGGATGCCATGACCTTGGTGAAGACCCGTGGGGCTGTCGCCAGGCCGAAAGGCAGTGCCACAAACTGAAGGTGTTCGTCCCCAATGGCGAAACGCAGGAAGCGTTGATGCTCTGGAGCGATCGGCACGTGGAGATAGGCATCCCTGATGTCGATTGATGCCAGGAAGTCTCCTTGGGACATCGAAGCGATGACAGAGCGGAGGGACTCACATGTCTGTTGAGCAATTTGAGGTCCAAAACGGGACGGAATGAACCGTCCTTTTTTGGTACCACGAACAGGTTCGAGTAAAAGCCGCAACCATGTTCCTGAAGGGGAACGGGGATCACAACTCCTTCTGTCTTCAGAGTGTCCACCGCCTGAAAAAGTGCAACGGTTCGCTCGGGGGGCGGAGATGTTCTGAAAAAACGAGTCGGAGGACGAGAGCTGAACTCTATCCTGTAACCGTGAGACAGAATGTCCCTCACCCATCGGTCTTGGACATGTGGCCACCAGGCGTCGCAAAAGCGGGAGAGCCTGCCACCGACCGAGGATGCGGTTTGGGGAGGCCGAAAGTCATGAGGAGGCCGCCTTGGAGACGGTGCCTCCGGCGGTCTTTGGAGGACGTGACTTAGACCGCCATGCAGAAGAGTTTCTCTGGCTCTTCTGTGGCCTGTTGGATGATGAGGATTGGGACCTGGCTGAGGGCCGAAAGGACCGAAACCTCGCTTGAATTTTTCGTTGCTGAGGTCTCTTTGGTTTGGGCTGGGGTAAGGACGAGTCCTTTCCCTTGGATTGCTTAATAATTTCATCCAATTGTTCGCCAAACAATCGGTCACCAGAAAAGGGCAAACCGGTCAAGAACTTCTTGGAAGCAGAGTCTGCCTTCCATTCGCGTAGCCACATGGCCCTGCGGACTGCCACCGAATTGGCGGATGCTACCGCTGTATGGCTAGCCGAGTCCAGGACAGCATTCATGGCGTAGGATGAAAATACCGACGCCTGAGACGTTAAAGACGCTACTTGCGGAGCAGAGGTACGGGTGACCGCATTAATCTCAGACAGACAAGCTGAGATAGCCTGGAGTGCCCACACTGCTGCAAAGGCTGGGGCAAAGGACGCGCCTATGGCTTCATAGATGGATTTCATTAGGAGCTCTATCTGCCTGTCCGTGGCATCCTTGAGCGTTGAACCGTCAGCCACTGCTACTACGGATCTAGCCGCCAGTCGAGAGACTGGAGGATCCACCTTGGGACATTGAGCCCAACCCTTAACTACGTCAGGGGGGAAGGGGTAACGTGTGTCATTAAGGCGCTTAGTAAAGCGCTTGTCCGGGAAAGCCCTGTGCTTCTGGACAGCATCTTTGAACTTCGAGTGATCGAAGAAAAAACTCCGAGTACGTTTGGGAAACCTAAATTGGTGTTTCTCCTGCTGTGCTGCCGACTCCTCTATAGGTAGAGCTGGGGGAGAAAGATCTAGCACCTGGTTGATGGACGCTATAAGGTCATTTACTATGGCGTCCCCTTCAGGTGTATCAAGATTGAGAGCAACGTCAGGGTCAGAGTCCTGGGCTGCGACCTCCGCCTCATGCTCTAGAGAGTCCTCAAGCTGAGACCCCGAACAGCGTGATGAAGTCGGGGAAGATTCTAAGCGAGCCCGCTTAGCCGGTCTGGGACTGCGGTCCGTGCCGGAGTCCTCCACGTAATAACTAGAGGCCACCCCAGGAGCACGCTTCGTCGCAGACCGAGAGGGGCCTGGGGGCGATCCCGCAGTGCCCGGGGCCTGTGTAAGGGCCGGTCTGGGCTGCAAAGCTTCTAGTATCTTAGCAGACCATTTGTCCATAGACTGAGCCATGGATTGTGAAAGTGACTCAGAGAGTTTCTCAGCAAAAGCTGCAAACTCTGTCCCTGCCGCCTGGACAGGGGAAGCCGGCGGTTCTACCTGGGCCGAGGGTCCCACCAGTGCCCCAGGCTCCGGCTGAGCGAGTGCCACATGGCCCGAGCATTGCTCACAGTGAGGGTAGGTGGAACCTGCAGGTAGCATAGCCGCACAAGAGGTACAGGTTGCAAAATAACCCTGTGTCTTGGCACCCTTGCTCCTTGTGAACGACATGCTGTAGTCTCCCAGGAGAGTGATCACTGAGGGATATATAGCCACAAGCTAACAGTACAGCCGAACCGAGAAAATGTATACAATATAATATATATATATACAGTTCAGCACTCTAGGGGGCCCAGCACCGGTGGGAAGAGGCCACCTGGCTTACCGACCGCTCAAGCAGTGTGTGGCCACCAGATTCCCTGCCTCGGGTCTCCCAGAGGTGCTGCCAGAAGTCCTCCACCGGCAGAATGTGCTTAAAACATGGCCGTCGGCGTTCACAGGGGAGGAGGGAGCCGTGGGCGTAACCACAAAAGTGCGGGAATCTGGTGCCCCAGAGTGAATAGTGAGGGGGGCGGAGGACAGCCAAGTGTGCTCCAGCCCTCACTGTCGGCGTCAGACCGACCGTCCCGCCCTTCCCCCTGACTGGCAGGCCCGGGGGCGGGAGTTTAAGGCACTAGGCCGCAAAAGCCGGGGACTAAAGTTAAAAACCGCGGCCGGCAAGCAGGCGCGGTCGGCGCGGTAGTCCCGGTCTCATACCAACAGCGCAGTCGCTGCAGCGTCTGAGGTCAAGGTGTTCCAAACACCGTCCCCAAGGGGACACAGAGTACCTGTAGATGCAGGGCCCTGTCCCTGATGATACTCAGTCTCCTGTCCGACAGAATCCCACAGGGGCTGCGGAGGGAGCCCGGTCCCAGTGCCTGGATGACCGGATAGGATCCCACTTCTCCCAGAGCCCCTAAGGGATGGGGAAGGAAAACGGCATGTGGCTCCGGCCTGTGTACCCGCAATGGGTACCTCAACCTTAACAACACCGCCGACTTAGTGGGGTGAGAAGGGAGCATGCCGGGAGCCCTGTTAGGGCCCTCTTTTCTTCCATCCGATATAATCAGCAGCTGCTGCTGACTAAAAATGGGAGCATGAGTGCATGTGTGCCTCCTTCAACACAAAGCATAAAACTGAGGAGCCCGTGATGCACGGGGGGGTGTATAGGCAGAGGGGAGGGGTTACACTTTTTAAAGTGTAATACTTTGTGTGGCCTCCGGAGGCAGAAGCTATACACCCAATTGTCTTAATTGTCTGGGTCTCCCAATGGAGCGACAAAGAAAAAAACTACTAATAACCTCATACAAGGTGGTGAGTACATTCACATTTGTGTTCTCTGAGACGCCCCGGTGTTTTACAGTAAAATATACTAGGTTGCAATTGTGTGTTCAGGCAGCATGACTAGTTACAGTTTCGCTTTAAAACTAAAAAAAAAAAAAACACAAAAAAAACCCAAACACACAGGGTACTTATCGAGAACAATTAAACTGTCCGTGCACCAGAAAATAAAAACTGGGACACATAGTAAATTTATAGGATGGCAAATCAGCTCCCATTTTCAGAGAATTCACAGAACTGGGGTAAAAAGGTTCAAAATGTGTGTGCCAAATTCATCCAACAATTGTTTAAAGGGAACCTGCCATGTGAAAAAAAATGCTATTAACCTGCAGATATGGGGTTAATCTGCAGGTTAATAGAGTTCTGACACCCTGCGGCCATTGCATTGGAAACCCTGCTGCTTTTAGTCATAGACGTGCGACCGCAGCAGTTTCCGTCACCATTGCGGCAATGACTGACAGCCGGATCTGCACTGATGCAATGTTGAGCTGGCTGTCAGTTAGTGACAAGAGTTTGGTTACAGCCGCCGTTCACTATGCACTGACAGAAACAGGGCCAGCCATGCATCTATGACTGAAAGGCCAAGGCTGCCAGGAGACATAAAAATTATTTCCTCCCGGCAGCGGAGTGTGGTGGCTGCACGACATCTAGATGCCATTAACCTGCAGACTAAGCCCAATATCTGCAGGTTAATAGGGGTTTTTTTTCATAAAAGGTTCCCTTTAATACCAGAATACTGCCATAGCAGTTAAGACATATATTCCCCTGGGTTTAGTGTTTCCATTAACAGGTAAATATGGCTGCCTTTAAAATAAAATAAAAAAAGTATGTTTTGATACTGCTATAATTGAGCCATCACAATACAGTTATAAAGTTTAGTCATTAATAGAAGAGATCACTTAAAATGATCACCACTCACTGAGCAGCTGTCCCGTAAGGTATCAAATTTGCGCTGGATCTCATCTCTGTGCGACTGAAAAGGGGGAAAAAAATGAATTACAAAGTTATATTGAATTTTCCAGTAAATTAAAAGCCATCACGTCTGGGGGTTTATTGTACCCTTAAGGCTTGTATTTCCTCCTCAGCTTCTGCAGTGGTGTCCTCTAATTCAGTTTTTGCTTGGTGCAGCTGGCTTTCTAGAGCAGAACGTGCTGACTGTAAAGAGGCAATTTGGGATTCCCTTTCCTGTAAAGTCAGCTGCAGCTCGGTTAACTGCCTCTTCAACTCAAGCTTCTGCTCTTCATGTTCCAGACTAATCTACATGAGAAAGTAGAATTATCATCAGACGTGTAAGACACAACATGCTTCTTACATCAGTACTGGGGAAATAGTAGATTGCGATAGTCGAAATTAGCGACAGCAAAGTAACGAACCCTAAAACTCTTCCGCAAAGTCATTCTGACACAAGGCCTTGCCTTTTTCACCGGGCATTTTTACGCCTTCGTTCAATATTCCATATCTTCCAAGAGCCAAAACTTTTATGTGATGGTTTATTTGTTTAGTGTTTTTTGCGGGATGAGTTGTAGTTTTGAATGACACAATTCATTTTACCATGCAGTGTACTGGAAAACGGGGAACAAATTCTAAAGTATTCATTGTGCGGCGAAAATGACTTAACGTGATTCTCCAAGTCACTAAAATTACTGCGATATCAAACATAGTTTTATTTAAGTTGTGAAAAAAAACTTGCAAAAAAAAGAAAAGAAAAACGATTGTGTCGCCATGTTCCGAGACCTGTTTTCATAGTTTATGACTTTTTTTTTCTCTCTATGTGGCATATAACCATCAGATTAATTAATTTTGATAGGATAGACTTTTATGAACACAGGAATACTAAATATTTTTTTTTTTTATTTTAATTATTTTATTTTAACATATGGAATTTTTTTTTTTTTTTATTTCTGTTAGAGAATTTTAACCAGTGATCACCCTATCGCTTATTCCTAATGAAATACTTTAGTATTATTAAATCATGGTCTCCTATGAATGCCAGACAGACGTTGGTCTTCACTGGAGCATCGGTAGGTCAGGCATGAATGGGGGGTGTTCAGCAGATTCCCGGCTGTCAGAGCAGCCCATCGACAATCCACAATTCTGTTGCAAAGGAGGCCGATGGGATTCTAGAAGGACGCACCTCCCGATATGTGTGCACTAAATGCTGCTGCCAGAGACTGAGGTTATATCTGCCAGCAATGATGCATTCTCAACTCCTGCGCCTGCATTAAATGAGGACACCTGACATATGATGTTCATGTATGTCATATTTCAGTAAAGGATTAATGGCAGTGTATCATCATGACAAATCTGCTTTAATATTTTATCAAATGGAGAAGCAAATTATAGTACATTTGTATATCTCCTAAAGCTGGACATACAGTACATAGGACACATGGCGGACGAAGGTCCATTCATCAGCTATCTAGCATAAATCACTCATATGTATGCGTACTCAGCTCAGTTGACCATGCATGTATTTTCTATGGGGAGAGAGGAAATAGTAAACTGCAAAACACCAGTGAAAGTGGCTTATAGTCCCTAAAAAAAGGACAAAAAGTATCAGGCATTGAATTTCCAAGCCCCCTATGCTTCTTTCTCTCTTTCTCTCCTGACATCATTTGTCGGAGAGTCGGGAGGCCCACATACACATCAGAGAAAGCATATGTTTCCTCTGGAGTACAGGACTCATAACTGTTTTTTGCAGTATTCCCGCTTTGCAGCTGGTGTACAAATGGCATAATAATGTTTTGTGCATTTTCATATAAGGCTAGAGCCACACGAGCGCAAAAGCATTGGAAGCGATATGCTAATGATGCTCGGCTCGGGGTCTGCTGCGAGCGTTAGCTGAGTGTCATTATACTGTGATCTGTTCCTGCAATCAGATCACAGCTGTGGAAAAGAGGGAGTGAGCTGTGGAGGAGAGAGGGATTGATCTCGCCATCTCTTCCATTGTCAGCCTGTGCGTATATTGCACTGCATTTGGATGTCATTCGAGTGCAGCCCAATGTTTCACTCGCACCCATAGACTTGCATGAGTGAATATGGCTCTCGCATACACTTGTAGCATGCTGCAATTGCTTTCTCTGTGCGATTTCCCCTGAGAAAAAAAATTGCAAATGGGAACTGCCTGGTAGAGCAACATTGCTCCAAATGGAATATGATTTTTATTGCATTCCAGTCTTCCGATTTTACTTGCCGTGTGTCCTAGGCCTAATGGCTCAGTTCAGGAGACATGCCATGATTCTATGATGCCAGTATACATCCTACTCTAGTGACAGATCCGATTTAATTGAAAAAGGAAACTTATAAATAAGAGAACAGTATAAGCAGCAGCTCAGACAAGAGCAAAAAAAATGGAATCAGATCACTACAACTTAATTCCTATAAAAGACTTGTATTCAACAATGGTAATAACACTAAAAAGCAAATTTTTTTACATGAGATCTCACTGTTTGCTGGAAAAAGAAGAAGGGAATTTTGTTTACTTACCGTAAATTCCTTTTCTTCTAGCTCCTATTGGGAGACCCAGACAATTGGGTGTATAGCTTCTGCCTCCGGAGGCCACACAAAGTATTACACTTTAAAAGTGTAACCCCTCCCCTCTGCTATACACCCTCCTGTGCATCACGGGCTCCTCAGTTTTTGTGCAAAAGCAGGAAGGAGGAAACTTATAAATTGGTCTAAGGTAAATTCAATCCGAAGGATGTTCGGAGAACTGAAAACCATGAACCAAAAGAACAATTCAACATGAACAACATGTGTACACAAAAGAACAACAGCCCGAAGGGAACAGGGGCGGGTGCTGGGTCTCCCAATAGGAGCTAGAAGAAAAGGAATTTACGGTAAGTAAACAAAATTCCCTTTTCTTTGTCGCTCCATTGGGAGACCCAGACAATTGGGACGTCCAAAAGCAGTCCCTGGGTGGGTAAAAGAATACCTCGATAAAAAGAGCCGAAACGACCCCCTCTTACAGGTGGGCAACCGCCGCCTGAAGGACTCGCCTACCTAGACTGGCGTCTGCCGAAGCATAGGTATGCACCTGATAGTGTTTCGTGAAAGTGTGAAGACTAGACCAGGTAGCTGCCTGACACACCTGCTGAGCCGTAGCCCGGTGCCGCAATGCCCAGGACGCACCCACGGCTCTGGTAGAATGGGCTTTCAGCCCCGAAGGAAGCGGAAGCCCAGAAGAACAATAGGCTTCAAGAATCGGTTCCTTGATCCACCGAGCCAAGGTTGACTTGGAAGCCTGCGAACCCTTACGCTGGCCAGCGACAAGGACAAAGAGCGCATCTGAACGGCGCAGGGGCGCCGTGCGAGACACGTAGAACCGGAGTGCTCTCACTAGATCTAATGAGTGCAAATCCTTTTCACATTGGTGAATTGGATTAGGGCAAAATGAAGATAAGGAGATATCCTGATTGAGATGAAAAGGAGATACCACCTTAGGGAGAAATTCCGGAACAGGACGCAGAACCACCTTATCCTGGTGAAAAACCAGGAAGGGGGCTTTGCATGACAAAGCTGCCAGCTCCGACACTCTACGGAGTGATGTAACTGCCACTAGAAATGCCACCTTCTGCGAAAGACGTGATAAAGAGACATCCCGCAGCGGCTCGAAAGGTGGTTTCTGAAGAGCCGTTAGCACCCTGTTAAGATCCCAGGGTTCCAGCGGACGCTTGTAAGGTGGGACTATGTGGCAAACTCCCTGCAGGAACGCGCGGACCTGCGGAAGCCTGACCAGACGCTTTTGAAAAAATACGGATAGCGCCGAGACTTGTCCCTTGAGAGAACCGAGTGACAAACCCTTGTCCATTCCGGATTGAAGGAATGAAAGAAAAGTGGGTAAGGCAAAAGGCCAGGGAGTAAAACCATTATCAGAACACCAGGATAAGAAGATCCTCCAAGACCTGTAATAGATCTTGGCGGACGTTGGTTTCCTGGCCTGTCTCATGGTGGCAATGACATCCTGAGATAACCCTGAAGACGCTAGGAGCCAGGACTCAATGGCCAACACAGTCAGGTTGAGGGCCGCAGAATTCAGATGGAAAAACGGCCCTTGTGACAGCAAGTCTGGGCGGTCTGGAAGCGCCCACGGTTGACCCACCGTGAGATGCCACAGATCCGGGTACCACGACCGCCTCGGCCAATCTGGAGCGACGAGAATGGCGCGACGGCAGTCGGACCTGATCTTGCGCAACACTCTGGGCACCATCGCCAGAGGAGGAAATACATAAGGCAGTCGAAACTGCGACCAATCCTGAACTAATGCGTCCGCCGCCAGAGCTCTGTGATCTTGAGACCGGGCCATGAATGCCGGGACTTTGTGGTTGTGCTGTGACGCCATAAGATCGACGTCCGGCGTTCCCCAGCGGCGACAGATCTCTCGAAACACGTCTGGGTGAAGAGACCATTCCCCCGCGTCCATGCCCTGACGACTGAGAAAATCTGCTTCCCAGTTTTCTACGCCCGGGATGTGAACTGCGGAGATGGTGGAGGCTGTGGCTTCCACCCACAGCAGAATCCGCCGGACTTCCTGGAAGGCTTGACGACTGCGAGTGCCGCCTTGGTGGTTGA
Source organism: Anomaloglossus baeobatrachus (assembly GCF_048569485.1). Taxonomy (NCBI): domain Eukaryota; kingdom Metazoa; phylum Chordata; class Amphibia; order Anura; family Aromobatidae; genus Anomaloglossus; species Anomaloglossus baeobatrachus. The sequence goes on from NC_134353.1 coordinate 693,512,012, forward strand.
TGTATGCGACGGCAGTGGCGTTGTCCGACTGGATACGGATCTGCCTGCCCTCCAGCCACCGATGAAAGGCCAATAGGGCTAGATACACTGCCCTTATCTCCAGAATATTGATCTGAAGGGATGACTCTACCGGAGTCCAGGTTCCCTGAGCCCTGTGGTGGAGGAAAACCGCTCCCCACCCTGACAGGCTCGCGTCCGTGGTGACCACAGCCCAGGTTGGGGGTAGGAAGGATTTTCCTTGCGATAGAGAATTGGGAAGGAGCCACCACAGAAGGGACGTCTTGGTTGCAAGGGAAGAAGGGAATTTTGTTACTTACCGTAAATTCCTTTTCTTCTAGCTCCTATTGGGAGACCCAGACGATTGGGTGTATAGCTACTGCCTCCGGAGGCCACACAAAGCATTACACTAAAAAGTGTAAGGCCCCTCCCCTTCTGGCTATACACCCCCAGTGGGATCACTGGCTCACCAGTTTTAGTGCAAAAGCAAGAAGGAGGAAAGCCAATAACTTGGTTAAACAAATTCACTCCGAGTAACATCGGAGAACTGAAAAACCGTTCAACATGAACAACATGTGTACCCGAAAAAAACCCAAAAATCCCGAAGGACAACAGGGCGGGTGCTGGGTCTCCCAATAGGAGCTAGAAGAAAAGGAATTTACGGTAAGTAACAAAATTCCCTTCTTCTTCGGCGCTCCATTGGGAGACCCAGACGATTGGGACGTCCAAAAGCTGTCCCTGGGTGGGTAAAGAAATACCTCATGTTAGAGCTGCGAAGACAGCCCTCCCCTACGGGGAGGCAACTGCCGCCTGCAGGACTCTTCTACCTAGGCTGGCGTCCGCCGAAGCATAGGTATGCACCTGATAATGTTTGGTGAAAGTGTGCAGACTCGACCAGGAAGCTGCCTGGCACACCTGTTGAGCCGTAGCCTGGTGTCGCAATGCCCAGGACGCACCCATGGCTCTGGTAGAATGGGCCTTCAGCCCTGATGGAACCGGAAGCCCAGCAGAACGGTAGGCTTCAAGAATTGGTTCTTTGATCCATCGAGCCAGGGTGGCCTTAGAAGCCTGCGACCCTTTGCGCTTACCAGCGACAAGGACAAAGAGTGCGTCCGAACGGCGCAGGGGCGCCGTGCGGGAAATGTAGATTCTGAGTGCTCTCACCAGATCTAACAAATGTAAATCCTTCTCATACCGATGAACTGCATGAGGACAAAACGAAGGCAAAGAGATATCCTGATTAAGATGAAAAGAGGATACCACCTTCGGGAGAAACTCCTGAATGGGGCGCAGCACTACCTTGTCCTGGTGGAAGACCAGGAAGGGAGCCTTGGAAGACAGCGCTGCTAGCTCAGACACTCTCCGAAGAGATGTGATCGCTACCAGAAAAGCCACTTTCTGTGATAGTCTAGAAAGTGAAACCTCCCTCAGAGGCTCGAAGGGCGGCTTCTGGAGGGCAACTAGTACCCTGTTCAGATCCCATGGATCTAACGGCCGCTTGTACGGGGGTACAATATGACAAACCCCCTGCAGGAACGTGCGCACCTTAGGAAGTCGTGCTAGACGCTTCTGAAAAAAGACGGATAGCGCCGAGACTTGCCCTTTAAGGGAGCCGAGCGACAAACCTTTTTCTAACCCAGATTGCAGGAAAGAAAGAAAGGTAGGCAATGCATATGGCCAGGGAGACACTCCCTGAGCAGAGCACCAGGATAAGAATATCCTCCACGTTCTGTGGTAGATCTTAGCGGACGTGGGCTTCCTAGCCTGTGTCATGGTGGCAACGACCCCTTGGGATAATCCTGAAGACCCTAGGATCCAGGACTCAATGGCCACACAGTCAGGTTCAGGGCCGCAGAATTCCGATGGAAAAAACGGCCCTTGGGACAGTAAGTCTGGTCGGTCTGGTAGTGCCCACGGTTGGCCGACCGTGAGATGCCACAGATCCGGATACCACGCCCTCCTTGGCCAGTCTGGGGCGACGAGTATGACGCGGCTGCAGTCGGATCTGATCTTGCGTAGCACTCTGGGCAAGAGTGCCAGAGGTGGAAACACATAAGGGAGCCGGAACTGCGACCAATCTTGCACTAAGGCGTCTGCCGCCAGAGCTCTGTGATCGCGGGACCGTGCTATGAAGGTTGGGACCTTGTTGTTGTGCCTGGACGCCATTAGGTCGACGTCCGGCCTTCCCCAGCGGCTACAGATTTCCTGAAACACGTCCGGGTGAAGGGACCATTCCCCTGCGTCCATGCCCTGGCGGCTGAGGAAGTCTGCTTCCCAGTTTTCTACGCCGGGGATGTGAACTGCGGATACGGTGGAGGCTGTGGCTTCCACCCACATCATAATCCGCCGGACTTTCTGGAAGGCTTGCCGACTGCGTGTCCCCCCTTGGTGATTGATGTATGCCACCGCTGTGGAGTTGTCCGATTGAATTCGGATCTGCTTCCCTTCCAGCCACTGTTGGAAGGCTAGTAGGGCAAGATACACTGCTCTGATTTCCAGAACATTGATCTGAAGGGTGGACTCCTGCTGAGTCCACGTACCCTGAGCCCTGTGGTGGAGAAACACTGCTCCCCACCCTGACAGACTCGCGTCTGTCGTGACTACCGCCCAAGACGGTGGTAGGAAGGATCTTCCCTGTGATAATGAGGTGGGAAGAAGCCACCATTGCAGAGAGTCCTTGGCCGTCTGTGAAAGGGATACTTTCCTGTTCAGGGATGTTGACTTCCCGTCCCATTGGCGGAGAATGTCCCAATAAAGAGGACGCAGATGAAACTGCGCAAACGGAACCGCCTGCATTGCCGCCACCATCTTCCCGAGGAAGTGCATGAGGCGTCTTAAGGAGTGCGACTGACCGTAACGGAGAGTCTGCACCCCGGTCTGTAGTGACCGCTGCTTGTCCAGCGGAAGCTTCACTAGCGCTGAGAGGGTATGAAACACCATGCCAAGATACGTTAGTGATTGGGTCGGTGACAGGTTTGACTTTGAGAAGTTGATGATCCACCCGACCGTCTGGAGAGTCTCTAGCGCAACATTCAGGCTGAGTTGGCATGCCTCTTGAGAGGGTGCCTTGACAAGTAGATCGTCCAAGTAAGGGATCACAGAGTGTCCCTGTGAGTGCAAGACTGCTACCACTGCCGCCATGACCTTGGTGAACACCCGTGGGGCTGTCGCCAGACCAAATGGCAGAGCTACGAACTGGAGATGTTCGTCTCCTATCACAAACGTAGAAAACGTTGGTGCTCTGTAGCAATCGGCACGTGGAGATAAGCATCTTTGATGTCTATTGATGCTAGGAAATTTCCTTGAGACATCGAGGCAATGACGGAGCGGAGGGTTTCATCCGGAGCCGCCTGGCCTCCACGTGCTTGTTGAGCAGTTTTGGGTCCAGAACGGAACGGAAAGACCCGTCCTTTTTTGGCACCACAACCAGATTGGAGGAAAACCGTGTCTTGTTCCTGAAGAGGAACAGGGATTACCACTCCTTCTGCCTGCAGAAGAGCATCGGCTCGGTGGGGAGGTGGGGACGTTCTGAAGAATCGAGTCGGAGGACGAGAACAGAACTCTGTCCTGTGCACGTGGGCACAATGTCCCTCACCCACCGGTCTGTGACCTGTGGCAGCTAAATGTCGCCAAGGCGAGCGAGTCTGCCATCAACCGCGGATGCGGAGAGATGAGAGAGCTGAGAGTCATGAGGAGACCGCCTTGGTAGCGGTTCCTCCGGCTGCCTTCCTTGGGCGTGATTGAGCCCCCGGAAGCTGAGCCCCTCTGAGGCTTTTCAGCTCTTTTGGACGAGGACAATTGGGACCTGCCCGAGCTTGGGAAGGACCGAAACCTCGACTGTCCTTCCAGGACAGCATCATTAGGGTAAGTCGCAATGCAGACATTGCGAGGTTACGGACGCCCCTGCGGCACAAATGTACATATGCTCAAGACCAGCTGTGCAAGAACAGCTGAAAAGCTTAGGGTTCCCATACGGCTGTAAATGCCGGAGCAACCGACACGCCGATAGCCTCATAGACAGATTTCAACCAGAGTCCATCTGTCTGGCATCTTTAAGTGAAGTCCCATCTCCACTGCAACTATGCTCTAGCCGCAAGCCTGGAGATTGGAGAATCCACCCTTGGACCCTGGGTCCCGCGCTTGACCACGTCAGGGGGAAAAGGATAACGTGTATCCTTAATACGTTTGGAGAAAACGCTTATCTGGTAAGCGTGGTGTTCCTGGACTGCTTCTCTGAAGTCAGCGTGGCCAGAAAAATACTCAATATACGTTTGAGCTACTGAAATGGGACTTCTCCTGCTGTGAAGCTGACTCCTCCGCTGGGGGAGCTGAGGGAGAAAGATCCAACATTCCATTGATGGACGCTATAGGATCATTCCTTATGGCGTCACCATCCGGTGTATCCGGATTGAGAGCGGTGTCAGGATCAAAGTCCTGATGAGCTACGTCTGCCTCATCATACAGAGAGCCTCCTGGGACCCCCCCGGAGCACCGATTTTATTCCAAATGAGGGTGGCCAGGGAGCAATGATCCAGATTGCCCATGGCCTGTCCGGACTGCAAGTCTCTATCCCATTGCAACTCCATCCCTGTCCTTGGACAGGGTTGACAGGTGGTTCCTTTGGCCACGTCTAGTAGAGACCCCGGCTGACCAAGTGCTACAGGGGAGCATTGCACACAATGGGGTTCAGTGCCGTGGAACAGTATCACATGCAGTAAAAACAGCATCGAAAGCCTGTGTTGCTTATATGCTGCTGCCGGCTAGCCATCTAGGATATAGAGCCAAGAATGGCGACCGTACAGTGCAATGTATAGCATACAAGCATAAAGTACAAATGAACACTGCAGCACATGCAATACAAGCAGCATAGAAAGCCTGTGCCTTGGCACCCCTGCTTTTCTGCTGCTGTAGACTAGCCATCTAGGGGAATATAGCCCAGAATAGCGACCATACAGTGCAATGTATAACATACAAGCATAAGTACAAATGAACACTGCAACCCCTGCAATACAAGCAGCATAGAAAAAACCTGTGCCTCAGCACCCTTGCTTTTCTGCTGCTGTAGTCTAGTCATTCTAGGCGAAAATAGCCCAGACTAGCGACCGTACAGTGCAGTGTATAGCATACAAGCATAAATACACATGAACATTTCAGTACATGCAATACAAGCAGCATGGAAAGCCTGTGCCTTAGCACCCTTGCTTTCCTGCTGCTGATGTGTCGCCATCTAAGAGGGCATATAGCCAAAAATAGCGACCTATGCAGTGTAAGCATAAAACACAAATGGACAACTGCGGTATTTAGTGGGTTCAGCACTTCAGGTGCCGCTTACCGCCCGCCTATAAGCGGGTGTGTGGTCGCCCTAGTCCTGTGCCTGGTTGCCCAGAGTCCGATCTCTCAGCTCGGACTGCAGGAATGGCTGCCGGCGTCCTTCTCCAGCTCGTGTGGGTAGAGGCGGGCCGTGGGCGTGCCCCCAAGTCAGAGCGGGAAACCGGCGTCCCACAGTGTCCAGTGAGAGGGCTGGAGCATGTAAATAAGGCTCCAGCCCTCGGCGCTGCTGATTGTACAGCGTCTCTCCCCTACCCTGATTGACAGGGTGGGGGCGGGAACGAAGCGGAGCTAGGCCGCAAAAGCCGGGGACTGGATTTATAAGCGCCGCCGCCGTAAAAGCGCGGTCGGCGCTAAGTCCCCGGCGCACTACAAGTCCCAGCCGCGCCGCCGCTCCCGGAGCGTCCGGCGCGGTAGTTCCCCATACATAAAGTCACTCAGCTAGGCTGCAGTGACTGTAACCCTTTACTGTCCCCGGCGCACTAGCACACCCAGCAAGTCTGGAGTGTGCTGTGCCTGTGTGTACGGGGACACAGAGTACCTGAATGGTGCAGGGCCATGTCCCTGAACGGTACCCAGCTCCGTATCCAGCAGGTTCAATGGGTCTGTGGATGGAGCCCGGCCTCAGGGCTTTGGGGCCGGTAAGATCCCACTTCCTCAGAGCCCCTCAGGGGGATTGGGAAGGAAAACAGCATGTGGGCTCCAGCCGCCGTACCAGCAATAGGTACCTCAACCTTACAAACCACCAGCGGGGTGAGAAGGGAGCATGCTGGGGGCCCTATATGGGCCCTCTTTTCTTCCATCCGATATAGTCAGCAGCTATTGCTGACTAAACAGTGGAGCTATGCGTGGATGTCTGACCTCCTTCGCACAAAGCAGAAAACTGGTGAGCCAGTGATCCCACTGGGGGTGTATAGCCAGAAGGGGAGGGGCCTTACACTTTTTAGTGTAATGCTTTGTGTGGCCTCCGGAGGCAGTAGCTATACACCCAATCGTCTGGGTCTCCCAATGGAGCGCCGAAGAAAGCGAGACGTTCCTGTCGAGGGAAGTCGACCTCCTGTCCCATTTGCGGAGAATGTCCCACTGGAGTGGCCGCAGATGGAATTGCGCGAAGGGCACTGCCTCCATCGCTGCCACCATCTTCCCCAGGAAGTGCATGAGGCGCCTTAAGGGGTGACTGACCCAGAAGAAGTGATTGCACCCCTGCCTGCAGAGAAAGCCGTTTGTCCAGCGGTAGCTTGACTACCGCTGACTGTGTATGAAACTCCATCCCGAGGTAAGTCAGTGATTGGGTCGGTGTCAACTTGGATTTTGGGAAGTTGATGATCCACCCGAACTGCTGGAGAGTCGCCAGAGCTACGGTAAGGCTGTTTTGACACGCCACCTGAGAAGGTGCCCTGACTAGGAGATCGTCTAAGTAGGGAATCACCGAGTGGTCCTGAGAGTGTAGGACCGCCACAACGGATGCCATGACCTTGGTGAACACCCGTGGGGCTGTCGCTAGGCCGAAAGGCAATGCCACGAACTGAAGGTGTTCGTCCCCGATGGCGAAACGCAAGAAGCGTTGATGTTCGGGTGCGATCGGCACATGGAGATAAGCATCCTTGATGTCGATCGATGGTAGGAAGTCTCCTTGTGACATCGATGCGATGACCGAGCGGAGAGATTACATCCGAAACCGTCTGGTGCTCACATGTCTGTTGAGTAGTTTGAGGTCCAGAACGGGACGGAATGAACCGTCCTTCTTTGGCACCACGAACAAGTTGGAGTAAAAGCCGCGACCATGTTCCTGAGGGGGAACAGGGATCACAACTCCTCCTGTCTTCAGAGCGTCCACCGCCTGAAAAAGTGCGTCGGCCCGATCGGGGGGCGGAGAGGTTCTGAAGAAACGAGTCGGAGGACGAGATCTGAACTCTATCCTGTAACCGTGAGACAGAATGTCTCTCACCCATCGATCTTGAACATGTGGCCACCAGGCGTCGCAAAAGCGGGAGAGCCTGCCACCGACCGAGGATGCGGTTCGGGGATGCCGAGAGTCATGAAGAGGCCGCCTTGGAGGCATTGCCTCCGGCGGCTTTTTGGGGGCGTGACTTAGCCCGCCACGCATAGGAGTTCCTCTGGCCTTTCTCCGGCCTGCTGGACGAAGAGGATTGGGGCTTGGCGGAGGGACGAAAGGACCGAAACCTCGATTGTATTTTCCGTTGCTGAGGTCTCTTAGGTTTGGATTGGGGTAAGGATGAGTCCTTTCCCTTGGATTCCTTAATAATCTCATCCAAACGTTCGCCAAACAATCGGTCGCCAGAAAACGGCAAACCGGTTAAAAATCTCTTGGAAGCCGAGTCTGCCTTCCATTCGCGCAGCCACATGGCCCTGCGGACTGCCACAGAATTAGCGAATGCCACCGCTGTACGGATAGCAGAGTCTAGGACTGCGTTCATGGCGTAGGAAGAAAAAGCTGACGCCTGAGAAGTCAAAGACGCAACCTGCGGAGCAGAATTACGTGTGACCGCATTAATCTCAGCCAGACAAGCTGAGATAGCTTGGAGTGCCCACACGGCTGCAAAAGCCGGGGCAAAAGACGCGCCCGTGGCTTCATAGATGGATTTCACCAGGAGCTCTATCTGCCTGTCAGTGGCATCTTTTAGCGATGAGCCATCTGCAACCGATACCACAGATCTAGCCGCCAATCTAGAGACTGGAGGATCCACCTTGGGACATTGAGCCCAACCCTTAACTACGTCAGAGGGGAAGGGGTAACGTGTGTCAGTAAGGCGCTTAGTAAAGCGCTTGTCCGGAACCGCTCTGGGCTTCTGGACAGCATCTCTGAAGTTAGAGTGATCGAAAAACGCACTCCGTGTACGTTTAGGGAACCAAAACTGGTGTTTCTCCTGCTGAGAAGTCGACTCCTCTACAGGTGGAGGCGGGGGAGATAGATCTAACACCTGGTTGATGGACGACATAAGGTCATTTACTAAGGCGTCCCCTTCAGGTGTATCAAGATTGAGAGCAACGTCAGGGTCAGAGCCCTGAGCTGCGACATCCGCCTCGTCCTCCAGAGAGTCCTCAAGCTGGGACCCCGAGCAGCGTGAAGAAGTCGGGGAAGATTCCCAGCGAGCCCGCTTAGCCGGTCTGGGAGTGTGGTCCGGGCAGGAGTCCTCCACGTGAGACCTAGGGCCCCCCCTGGGAGCGCGCTGCGGCGCGGACCGAGAGGGGCCTGGAGGCGACGATCCAACAGGGCCCGGGGCCTGTGTAAGGACCGGTCTGGACTGCAAAGCTTCTAGCAGCTTGGCAGACCATTTGTCCATAGACTGAGCCATGGATTGTGAAAGTGACTCAGAGAGTTTCTCAGCAAAAACGGCAAACTCTGTCCCTGCCGCCTGGACAGGGGGAGCAGGGGGGTCTACCTGAGCCGAGGGGCCCACTAGTGACCGAGGCTCCGGCTGAGCAAGCAAAACAGGGGTCGAGCATTGCTCACAGTGAGGGTAGGTGGAACCCGCAGGTAACATAGCCGCACAAGAGGTACAGGTCGCAAAAAAACCCTGTGCCTTAGCACCCTTGCTCCTTGTGGACGACATGCTGTTGTCTCCTAGGAGAGTGATAACTGAGGGTATATGGGAAAGGGTATATAGCCCGACCGAACAGAAGTATATATATATATATAATACGTAACTATTCCGGCACCCTAAGGGGACCAGCACCGGGTGACCGGTGTGGCTTACCGACCGCTAAAAAGCGGAGTGTGTGTCCTCCAGATTCCCTTCCTTAGGCCTCCCAGAGTTGCAGAGCTCTTTCCTGGTAATCCTCCACCGGCAGAATGCCAAAAAAATGGCTGCCGGAGCTCTCTGGGGAGGAGTGGAGCCGTGGGCGGCGCTAGAAAAGTGCGGGAATCTGGGGTCCCCACAGTGATCAGTGAGGGGGGAGGAAACATACAGGATGCTCCGGCCCTCACATCCGACGTCAGGTCGGCAGTCCTGCCCTTACCCCTGACAGGCAGGCCCGGGGGCGGGAGTTTTGCTACTAGGCCGCAATGAAGCCGGGGACTAAATTTAAGACCGCGGCCGACAAGCAGGCGCGGTCGGCGCGGAAGTCCGCCGGTCTTCACAAATCAGCAGCTGCTGCAGCGTCCGGGAAGAAGGCGCTCCATGCACAGCCCCCATGGGGACACAGAGTACCTTAGCGATGCAGGGCCCGGTCCCTGAGGATGAATAGACTCCTGTCCGGCAGATTCCCACAGGGGCTGCGGAGGGAGCACGGTCCCATGTAAATGGATGACCGGTCAGGATCCCACTTCTCCCAGAGCCGCTAAGGGATGGTGAAGGAAAACGGCATGAGGCTCCGGCCTTTGTACCCGCAATGGGTACCTCAACCTTAACAGCACCGCCGACGTAGTGGGGTGAGAAGGGAACATGCCGGGGGCCCCGTGGGGGCCCACTTTTCTTCCAACCGATATAACTAATATGAGAATGTATGAGTGGATGTGTGCCTCCTTCCACACAAAGCATAAAACTGAGGAGCCCGTGATGCACGGGAGGGTGTATAGGCAGAGGGGAGGGGTTACACTTTTTAAAGTGTAATACTTTGTGTGGCCTCCGGAGGCAGAAGCTATACACCCAATTGTCTGGGTCTCCCAATGGAGCGACAAAGAAACATCTGTTAGAAAGCTAGTGACAACTTTTTAAAATCATTAAACTCAGATTTACAGTTGACCACAAGATATGAATTCCGTAATATTTTCCTTACTTCTCGTAATCTTGTCTCTAGTTCCAGGAGTCGGTTCTTATCAGTGTGGTCCTGGTTATTAATCCGCTCTAATTGTTCTTCAAGCTTCTGGTTCTGGGCCTCGATTTTTCCAGCCTGAGTCTCTAGGTAAAATTTTTGCTGCCTTAGTTCGGATATCATCTCCTCCTGGGCTTTCCTAAAAGCACAAATAAAGACCAAATTTGGAAAACACGACAAACCATTTCCGGTATTGAACCAGCATGTGCTTTTGGCTCAGCCAAACACGAGCCTGGTACATCAGATACTCACATATTTCTCTGAGTGAATAAGCTGCTATTTGCTGCTAGTTTATTAGCTTCGGACAGTTCTGCTAATCTTTGTTCTAAAGACTTGATCTTTGACTCCAAAGCATTGATCATCTGGAAGATGTAAGGAATCATAAATTACCCATTTAACATTAGCTGAATGGTTTTTCGGATAAAGCCCATTTTAAAGGCTTTTGTACACATGGCACCCTTTACAGGCGGATTCCGCAAGCAGCAAAAAGTGCTCCATAAAACGAACATAAAACACAACAATGTAAAAACAACACACATGTTCAATCTTATCTCAATTCTTTTAACCACTGCAGGGTTCGGAAACCCTGAAATGGTTAAAGGAAATGACTTTATTCTATGGGCGGTTTACGCTGGGAAGCTGCGTCTCTCTATACTTAACAGTATAAAGTAAGTGACGCCTGCTGCGAAGCACCACAAGAACCGCGGCAAAGCCACATCAGGAAAACAACATTTTTTTGGACCAGGCTTCACCTGGGAAAACTAAGCAGCTGCACCAGCATCTACGACTGTGTGAACATAACCTAATTGGTACTAGTCTCTTTTTTTCACATTTAATTTATCAAATGTTTAATATTTTTACATAATAAGCATAAAAACATTTCTGTAGCACATACTGCTTTCTGTTCACTTAGGATTCTGCTCTTCTCACACATTTCTTCCTCATTTTTGACACGCAACTGCTCAAGAGATTCATTTTCCTCCAAATCCTTCTTAATTTGTGCTTCAAGACTCTATAAACGTTAAAAAGAAAAAACAAACCACTAGTTAACAATACATAGACAACTAAATAAATGTGTCAAAGGCATATAAGTACAAATGAATGGATAGTAAGATGTTTAAAGGGAACCTTTCACCAGTTTTTTGCTCCCCCATCTAAGTGCAGCATAATGTAGAGACTGAGACCCTGATTCCAGTGATGTGTCACTTACTGAGCTGCTTGCGGTCATTTTGCTAGAATCACTGTTTTCTCTTCTGCAGATCTAACAGTTCTCTGAATACTGAGCTCTGTATAATCCTGCCTATACCACTGATTGGCTAATCTCTGTGTACACTATGCATAGGCAGAAAGCTGCCAATCAGTGGTGTTGGTGGGGTTATATAGAGCTTATGAATATGCTAGACTTTCTGGCAGCAGGTTTACTAGCCCTCTATCAATAATTTCCTAATAATAAAACAGTTTGTTATCAAAACTACACTAAGCTGCCCAATAAGTGACATCACTGGAATCAGGGTCTCTGTCTCTACATTATACTGCTCTCAGATTAGGTAGCAAAAACCTGGTGACAGATTCCCTTTAAGGCTTAGTTCAAAACAAGAACAGTAGAAGTAAGGTTTAATATTGACAGCTGCAAAGAAACGGTAGGTTGGTTTATCAGTTGTCATTGTGTTTATTATTTCTTGCAGGTTTTAGGGACGGGAGTTTATCTTATGCATTTATTCTTTTTAGCTTTTAAGACATAACTAAAAGTTATTGATAGAAAGATTTATTTACTCTGACTTTATCCTCATAGACTTGTTCGTTTTGCTTCAGATGAACATCCAAATGTTGGGCTCCCATTTGGGCCTCTCTGTATTTTTCTTCAAGTTCCTAGGGAAGAATACATACACAAACGGTTCAACCAGTACAAAGTAAAAAGAGTTCATACTCTAAAGCTGGCCACACACATTAGATTGAAGTAGGTTAATAGTTAAGCAACTGGTCAACATACTAGGTTCAATGACACATGGTGACGATGTATCAAGAAGGTTCTTTCCATAAAAGAACTTTCACATCCAAGTGACTATTAAACAGAAATATTAAACAGAAATGCCAGTGTATCACCAGTTGGTAAAAATGTTCTTTTTTGGTAAATTTCACCCAGTGAACACTGGACAAAATCATCTGTTTTGATCAATTATAGATAATGTGCATGGCCACCTTAAGGCTCTGACTATACCATTATTTTATCAGCCATCTGTTGAATTTGTTGAGATTTGGTCTGAATGTCTTCCTTTAACTTGTTTTCTCTGCGCTCCACATTCTCCAGTCTCCTAACCTGGTTTTCCAAGGAATGACGTTTCTCCTAAAATCGAAAACACAATTACAGGTTGTGAAGCAGATCCTGCACACAAGGACAAATGTGGTCCCTAAAAATGCTCGACATCCTACAGAGAAATAAGGAAAAATAAATGAGGTCTACCAACCAAATAATCACTTCCAATACCAATAGCATATGTAATATGAGCCTTTAAATTTTATGACATTCTGAGGATCCGGACACCAATCTCTATATTAAAAAAAAAAAAAAAAAAAAAAAAAAGGACTTTGGGAAAGAGAAAGTAAAACAAATCAATGGACAAAGGACCCACCTCAGCCTCAAGCAATTTTTTCTTTATTCCGTCATTTGAATCCTCGCGATTTTTAAGCTTCTCCAGATCTTTCTCTGCTCGTTCTTTAGCCTGACGGATGTTTTGGAGTAGTTCAGTAGCTTCAGAACTGGCCTTTACTGCCTGGGGACACAGAAAATATTGACTGAAACAAACTACACAACGTTTCATGGCTTCGAATAGGAGCAAAACCACTGTGTGCAATGAGATCTGTAACCTTGCTGTTGGGAAAGAAGACATAGTGATTGGACGTCAATACAAAGATCAACTAACATTTTTCTCCTTACTATACATGTCAAATGTACTGTATATATTTTCAGATAGAAATAATTTCTGTACCTGGCATTCATTAAAAATGTTACCACCTCCTGAAGGCCGCTACATTATTTTGGAAGCTTCACTTTGCACCTGTCCTCTAAATCTTGGTGATATTTAGGCCCCAAATTCCACTCAAATGCTGTTTCTGCAGTTTATGGCACAGTTGAAAAAATGGGTGCTCAATAAGGATTCAAACCCATCAATAAAAAAGAAGAACTTGGCACTCCAAATATGGAATTTTTTTCACAGGCAGTCCAGAAAAATTATAATGTTTCAACCCCTATATTTGGGTCTTCATCAGACACCATAGATTCTTGTACAGGATATGGCTTTAAGATGGAGAAACTCTCAAACGTCACTATGAGAATTAAAAAAAAAAAAAAAGACTGCTGTGATGGTGCACTGTAGTAAAGCGTCTTACACTGTTAGGCTATGTGCCCACAAGAGATTGCTCCTGCGGATTTTGCCGCGGAAAACCTAAGTATTTAACTGGATTTTCCAGATAAATCCGGAGGTTTCAGCAAGTACAGACACTCCCCATGTTATCCTATGGGACATGGGGAGTGTCTGTGTCCATGCTGTGAAATGTGGGACTGCGGAATATGCTGCGGATGTCCCGCAGCCGCACATAACTGCATGTCAATTATTCCTGCGGATTTACCTGCGGAAATCCCGGCGCTCCACTATGGAGATAGAGGCCGGGACTTCCACAGGTAATCCGCCGGAATGTCCGCAGGTTTACCGCAGATATTTTGCTGGAATCCAGCAGCTAAAAATAGCTGCGGATTCCGGCGAGCAGCGCGGGAAACCTGCAATTACCTGCGGATATATCCGCAGGTGCAAGCTCCCATGGGCACATAGCCTTAGAGGGAACTCCTCCGTTAGGTTCTTGAGATAATATGAAACCTCAAACACTACAATTCTCCTCATATGGAAGACTTTAATCTCCAACTCTCTGATTTTCGGATTTCATGATCAGGCTTTCACTAAGGGAAAAATTGTCATTCTCCATGTCTCTGCTAGTGACCAAATTCCATTAAGAGATTAGATCTTAGATACTATACGATCCAATAGCGTGGTTCAGTAGCACACCAGTCACTTTAAAACTAAAAGTGCCATCCAAACTGGTCATTGGAGACTCAATGAGTTTTTAATAAATCCTTGAGAGACTCCTTAGGTAACCTGAGGCCGGTGTCCACATGGAGTAATGAGGAAAAAGAAGGTGAAGAACCAGCATCATATAAAATTCAGAGTTTCTTTTTTATTTCATCATTTAAAATCAGGGGAAAAAAGAGGGATACACCACCTCCAATAAAAACGTAACTCACAAGACGCGTTTGGAACACAGTGTTCTTGATCACTTTTTTCCCCTGATTTTAAATAATGAAATAAAGAAGAAACTCTGAATTTTATATGATGCTGGTTCGTCACCTTCTTTTTTCCTCATTACTCCATGTGGACCCCAGCCACAGGTTTCCTTACACCTGCTTACTGGAACCCGCTGGGCCTTTCTGGACTTCTGAAGTGGTGAGCCGATACATAAACACTATTTTCATTTCTCTTTAGGTAACCACCTTAAAATGAAAATCACTTTGATCAAAATAAGGGGTTTTGTTACATCACTGGGTATGCTTCAGGAACTAAATGAAGGGAATTTTGTTTACTTACCGTAAATTCCTTTTCTTCTAGCTCCAATTGGGAGACCCAGACAATTGGGTGTATAGCTATGCCTCCGGAGGCCGCACAAAGTATTACACTAAAAGTGTAAAGCCCCTCCCCTTCTGCCTATACACCCCCCGTGCTCCCACGGGCTCCTCAGTTTTGGTGCAAAAGCAAGAAGGAGGAAAAAATTATAAACTGGTTTAAAGTAAATTCAATCCGAAGGAATATCGGAGAACTGAAACCATTCAACATGAACAACATGTGTACACAAAAAAACAGGGGCGGGTGCTGGGTCTCCCAATTGGAGCTAGAAGAAAAGGAATTTACGGTAAGTAAACAAAATTCCCTTCTTCTTTGTCGCTCCATTGGGAGACCCAGACAAATGGGACGTCCAAAAGCAGTCCCTGGGTGGGTAAAATAATACCTCGTAATAGAGCCGTAAAACGGCCCCTTCCTACAGGTGGGCAACCGCCGCCTGAAGGACTCGTCTACCTAGGCTGGCATCTGCCGAAGCATAGGTATGCACCTGATAGTGTTTCGTGAAAGTGTGCAGGCTCGACCAGGTAGCCGCCTGACACACCTGCTGAGCCGTAGCCTGGTGCCTCAAAGCCCAGGATGCACCCACGGCTCTGGTAGAATGGGCCTTCAGCCCTGAGGGAACCGGAAGCCCAGCAGAACGGTAAGCTTCGAGAATTGGTTCCTTGATCCACCGAGCCAGGGTTGATTTGGAAGCCTGTGACCCTTTACGCTGGCCAGCGACAAGGACAAAGAGTGCATCCGAGCGGCGCAGGGGCGCCGTATGAGAAATGTAGAGTCTGAGTGCTCTCACCAGATCTAACAAGTGCAAATCCTTTTCACATTGGTGAACTGGATGAGGACAAAAAGAGGGTAAGGAGATATCCTGATTGAGATGAAAGGGGGATACCACCTTAGGGAGAAATTCCGGAACCGGACGCAGAACCACCTTGTCCTGGTGAAACACCAGGAAAGGGGCTTTGCACGACAACGCTGCTAGCTCAGACACTCTCCGAAGTGAAGTGACTGCTACTAGGAAAACCACTTTCTGCGAAAGGCGTGAGAGAGAAATATCTCTCATTGGCTCGAATGGTGGTTTCTGAAGAACCATCAGCACCCTGTTCAGATCCCAGGGTTCTAACGGACGCTTGTAAGGAGAGACGATGTGACAAACCCCCTGCAGGAACGTGCGTACCTGTGGAAGTCTGGCTAGGCGCTTCTGGAAAAACACAGAGAGCGCTGAGACTTGTCCCTAAAGGGAGCCGAGCGACAAACCCTTTTCCAGTCCAGATTGAAGGAAGGACAGAAAAGTGGGCAAGGCAAATGGCCAGGGAGAAAAACCCTGAGCAGAGCACCACGACAGGAAAATTTTCCACGTCCTGTGGTAGATCTTGGCGGACGTTGGTTTCCTAGCCTGTCTCATAGTGGCAATGACCTCTTGAGATAATCCTGAAGACGCTAGGATCCAGGACTCAATGGCCACACAGTCAGGTTGAGGGCCGCAGAATTTCAGATGGAAAAACGGCCCTTGAGACAGCAAGTCTGGTCGGTCTGGTAGTGCCCACGGTTGGCCGACCGTGAGATGCCACAGATCCGGGTACCACGACCTCCTCGGCCAGTCTGGAGCGACGAGGATGACGCGGCGGCAGTCGGCCCTGATCTTGCGTAACACTCTGGGCAACAGTGCCAGCGGAGGAAACACATAAGGGAGTTGTCCGACTGAATTCGGATCTGCTTGCCTTCCAGCCACTGCTGGAACGCTTTTAGGGCCAGATACACTGCCCTGATCTTCAGAACATTGATCTGAAGCGAGGACTCTTGCTGAGTCCACGTACCCTGAGCCCTGTGGTGGAGAAAAACTGCTCCCCACCCTGACAGACTCGCGTCCGTCGTGACCACCGCCCAGGATGGGGGTAGGAAGGATTTCCCCTTCGATAAAGAAGTGGGAAGAAGCCACCACCGAAGGGAAGCTTTGGTTGCCTGAGAGAGGCAGACGTTCCTGTCGAGGGACGTCGGTTTCCTGTCCCATTTGCGTAGGATGTCCCATTGAAGAGGACGCAGGTGAAACTGCGCGAAAGGGACTGCCTCCATTGCTGCCACCATCTTCCCCAGGAAGTGCATGAGGCGCCTCAAGGGGTGTGACTGACCTTGAAGGAGAGATTGCACCCCCGTCTGTAGTGAACGCTGCTTGTTCAGCGGAAGCTTCACTATCGCTGAGAGGGTATGAAACTCCATGCCAAGATATGTCAGCGATTGGGCCGGTGTCAGATTTGACTTTGGAAAATTGATGATCCACCCGAAACTCTGGAGAGTCTCCAGAGTAGTGTCGAGGCTGTGCTGGCATGCCTCTTGGGAGGGAGCCTTGACCAGCAGATCGTCTAAGTAAGGGATCACCGAGTGACCCTGGCAGTGGAGGACCGCGACTACTGTAGCCATGACCTTGGTGAAAACCCGGGGGGCTGTCGCCAGGCCGAACGGCAGTGCCACGAACTGGAGATGTTCGTCTCCTATGGCGAAGCGCAGGAAGCGCTGATGCTCTGGAGCAATCGGAACGTGAAGATAAGCATCTTTGATATCGATCGATGCAAGGAAATCTCCTTGGGACATTGAGGCGATGACGGAGCGGAGGGATTCCATCCGGAACCGCCTGGTCTTTACGTGTTTGTTGAGCAGTTTTAGGTCCAGGACAGGACGGAAAGACCCGTCCTTCTTTGGAACCACAAACAGGTTGGAGTAAAAACCGTGACCCTGTTGCTGAAGAGGAACAGGGATCACCACTCCTTCTACCTTCAGAGTGTCCAACGCCTGCAGAAGAGCATCGGCTCTTTCGGGGGGCGGAGATGTTCTGAAGAATCGAGTCGGAGGACGAGAGCTGAACTCTATCCTGTAACCGTGAGACAGAATGTCTCTCACCCATCGGTCTTTTACCTGTGGCAGCCAGGTGTCGCAAAAGCGGGATAGCCTGCCACCGACCAAGGATGCGGTGTGAGGAGGCCGAAAGTCATGAGGAAGCCGCCTTGGTAGCGGCACCTCCGGCGGTCTTTTTAGGGCGTGACTTAGACCGCCATGAATCGGAGTTCCTCTGATCCTTCTGAGGCCTTTTGGACGAGGAGAATTGGGCTCTGCCCGTACCCTGAAAGGACCGAAACCTCGACTGTCCCCTCCTCTGTTGGGGTAATTTTGGTTTGGCCTGGGGTAAGGAAGTTTCCTTTCCCTTGGATTGTTTTATGATTTCATCCAATCTCTCACCAAACAAACGGTCGCCAGAAAATGGCAAACCGATTAAGCACTTTTTGGCAATCGAATCTGCCTTCCATTCCCGTAGCCACAAGGCCCTGCGTAATGCCACCGAATTGTCGGCTGCAACCGCCGTACGGCTCGCAGAGTCCAGGATAGCATTAATAGCGTAGGACGCAATGCCGACGTTTGAGAGGTTATGGAAGCCACTTGCGGCGCAGACGTACGTGTGAGTGCGTCAATTTGGGCTTGACCCGCTGAGATAGCTTGGAGTGCCCATACTGCTGCGAATGCTGGAGCGAAAGACGCGCCGATAGCCTCATAGATGGATTTCAACCAGAGCTCCATCTGTCTGGCAGTGGCATCCTTGAGTGAAGCCCCATCTTCAACTGCAACTATGGATCTAGCCGCCAGTCTGGAGATTGGAGGATCCACCTTGGGACACTGAGTCCAGCCCTTGACCACGTCAGGGGGGAAGGGATAACGTGTATCCTTAAGGCGCTTGGAAAAACGCTTATCTGGACAAACTCGGTGTTTCTGGACTGCGTCTCTGAAGTCGGAGTGATCCAGAAACATACTCGCTGTACGCTTGGGGAACCTGAAACGGAACTTCTCCTGCTGAGAAGCTGACTCCTCTGCCGGAGGAGCTGAGGGAGAAATATCCAACATCTTATTTATGGACGCAATAAGATCATTCACTATGGCGTCCCCATCAGGAGTATCAAGGTTGAGAGCGGCCTCAGGATCAGAATCCTGATAAGCTACCTCCGCTTCATCATACAGAGAGTCATCTCTCTGAGACCCTGAACAATGTGATGAGGTCGAGGGGATTTCCAAGCGAGCTCGCTTAGGCGGTCTGGGACTGCGGTCCGTGTCAGAGACCTCACCCTGGGATCTATGAGACACTCCGGGGAGACATTGTTGTTCCAACTGAGGGGGACTAGGGGGCAGTGATTCCACAGTGCCCATGGTCTGAGATACCGGTCTGGACTGCAAAGCTTCTAGTATTTTAGCCATAGTCTCAGAAAGTCTGTCAGTAAAAACTGCAAACTCCGTCCCTGTCACCTGGACAGTGTTAGCTGGTTGTTCCCCCTGGGCCACCCTTAGCAGAGGCTCCGGCTGAGTAAGTGCCACAGGGGCCGAACAGTGCATACAATGAGGGTCAGTGGAACCTGCCGGTAGCGAGGTTGTACATGCGGCGCAGGCAGCATAGTAAGCCTGTGTTTTGGCACCCCTGCTTCTTGTGGGCACCATAATGTTGTCTCCTTTGAGCAACACAACAGGGTATATAGCCAGAAATCAACTGTGCACCATACAGTGTAAAGTATAGCCTGTAAACATATAAACTATAATCACACTTCTGCACAAGTGGGGCCAGCACCTCAGGTGCTGCTTACCGCCCGCTTAAAGCGGTTGTGTGGCCACCAGAATCCCTGCCTGGGTCCCCCAGAGTTTGTCTCCCCTCTGCAGCGTCCTAGGAGCTGACAGGAATGGCTGCCGGCGTCCTGAGGAGAGGAGGGAGCCGTGGGCGTGACCCAGAAAGTGCGGGAGCTGGTGCCTCACTGTGCACAGTGAGGGGGGTGGAGTATGCAAAGCATGCTCCAGCCCTCAGTGCTGCCGTGCTGTACAGCGTCCCGCCCTACCCCTGACTGGCAGGGCTGGGGGCGGGAAGAGAGAGAGACTAGGCCCAAAAGCCGGGGACTCGAGTTATAAGCGCGGCCGCCGTATAAGCGCGGCCGGCGCAGAGTCTCCGGCGCACTAACAGTCCCAGCCGCGCCTCAGTAAAAACAATGGCAGCGGCGGTCAGCGCGGTAGTCCCCATACACAAACACACTCAGCGACGCTGCAGTGTATAATGGCACAAACGCGGTCAGCGCCGCGGTCCCCGGTGCACTAGCACACCCAGCAATGCTGGAGTGTTGCTGTGCGCGGTCCCCACGGGGACACAGAGTACCTTAAAGTAGCAGGGCCATGTCCCTGAACGATACCCGGCTCCTATCCAGCAGGCTCCTCAGGAGTTGTGGATGAAGCACGGTCTCAGTGCCTGGAGACCGATAGGATCCCACTTCACCCAGAGCCCTAAGGGGGATGGGGAAGGAAAACAGCATGTGGGCTCCAGCCTCCGTACCCGCAATGGATACCTCAACCTTAACAACACCGCCGACAAGAGTGGGGTGAGAAGGGAGCATGCTGGGGGCTCTATATGGGCCCACTTTTCTTCCATCCGACATAGTCAGCAGCTGCTGCTGACCAATCTGTGGAGCTGTGCGTGCATGTCTGCCTCCTTCGCACAAAGCATAAAAACTGAGGAGCCCGTGGGAGCACGGGGGGTGTATAGGCAGAAGGGGAGGGGCTTTACACTTTTAGTGTAATACTTTGTGCGGCCTCCGGAGGCATAGCCTATACACCCATTTGTCTGGGTCTCCCAATGGAGCGACAAAGAAAAGGCGGTTATGCATGGTCACTGTATTGCAGGGAGTCCTGGCTTAACAAAAAGGACGCAAATAGGAGAAGGGCGATTCTACTATCACAATTATGGATGCTAGAGACCAAAATTGCTACTAATCTCATTTTTACCACACTCCAGGCAGTTAAGGGGTTAACTTAAAAAATTAGCTCTACAGAAAAATTGACAAACTGTTGCTGTAGTCTACAAAAAGGTTAAATAGAGCACACACCATCTTAGCTTAACTACTTTAAGCACAAATTGTAAGCATCACCACTCAAACCCTAAAGAACACATCTAGTCACCTACTCTATCACCCATCTGAGCTCTCTTTCACTAATAATACTCCAAACTATACAATATGCCCTATACTTTACCAATCGATGCCTGTAAAATACTCTGCTATATGATTATCAGTCCCGGCTTGACCTCCCCAAATTGCAAGCCAAAGGTGTGGCTTCCTTGAATACGTCTACCTCTAAAGATGACGACTTAACTAATCTAGAACGCCTTACTATACGGAAAACCCCAGGCCCAGATGGTTTTAATTTTCTATATTATAAAACCTATTCCGGTTTCAGGTTACAAAACAAAATACATACCTTACAAACAAAACTTCCAATTGCAATGAAAAGCAAAAACCTCAGATCCAAATCCAACAGAGCCTACTGCACAATTTACAAGACTTTAAAGGATCAGATGCTAACTTGTTGATGTTAGATACTGTTGGATACTTCGGAGGTGTTGTGGAGTTCATGCTTCGACTTATTCATACTATTTTGGGAGCAGAGAGGGGTGATCTATATATTAAACACATGGCTTAAAGGGAACCGGTCATCAGAAATTTAGCTATAAAGCTAAAAGTTCCCCCCCCTGCAGCTCCTGGGCTGCATTCTAGGAAGCTTCCTATACTTCTTGTGGCCCCTTTTAGACCAAAATAAACACTTTGTAAACTTGTACCTTTTCTAATGCAAATTTCGTAAATCTTCCATGGGGGCGGGCTGCCTGGGGTCCGTTGCTGTCCTCCAGCAGATTTACGCCCCCCCCCCGAACGCTGAATTTCAAAGCTCAGGACGCCGCCCCTGGGTGCCCGTGGTCCCGCGCATGCGCTGTTCCACTGTAGCGGTGCCGTGCACTGTGTGCACATGTGACCGCTGGTGACGCTTTGCGTGGGCACAAGGTTATGGGCGGCGCTGTGAGTGTCATCAGCAAGTGCCGCCCATAACCTCGTGACTGCACTTTCCCCTATTACTCCAGCGTTATGCGCAAACGCTCGCTGGCCAGATGACCGGACGTCACCTCTTTCCCATCCTGCTCAGCAGCAGGTGACGTCCGGTCATCTGGCCAGCGAGCGCTTGCGCATAACGCTGGAGTAATAGGGGAAAGTGCGGTCACGAGGTTATGGGCGGCACTTGCTGATGACACTCACAGCGCCGCCCATAACCTCGTGCCCGCGCAAAGCGTCACCAGCGGTCACACGTGCACACAGTGCACGGCACCGCTACAGTGGAACAGCGCATGCGCGAGACCACGGGCACCCAGGGGCGGCATCCTGAGCTTTGAAATTCAGCGTTCGGGGGCGGCGTAAATCTGCTGGAGGACAGCAACGGACCCCAGGCAGCCCGCCCCCATGGAAGATTTACGAAATTTGCATAAGAAAAGGTACATTTTTACTAAGTGTTTATTTTAGTATAAAAGGGGCCACAAGAACTATAGGAAGCTTCCTAGAATGCAGCCCAGGAGCTGCAGAGGGGGAAACTTTTAGCTTTATAGCTAAATTTCTGATGACAGGTTCACTTTAAATATTATGTGTAGTCAGTGTGTCTATATACCGTATTTTTCGCTTTATAAGATGCACCTGATTATAAGACGCAACCCCAAATTTGGTGAAGGAAAAGAGAAGAAAAAAATGTTAATGTTAAATGGGGTCCGTCTTATAATGCCAGTGTCCGTCTAACAAATCATATAGGGTATATGTGCCTCATAGCCCCCCCATCCTAAAATTAGCCCCCTTAATCTGGATATGGCCCCCTTGTATTGAATATAGCCCCCTTGTGCTGGCACACGTCCCTCATTGATGGCACACGTCCCCCTGTGCTGGCACACATCCCCTATTGCTGGCACACATACCCTACAGCTGGCACACGTCTCCTATAGATGGCACACGTCTCCTACAGCTGGCACACGTCTCCTATAGATGGCACACGTCTCCTATAGATGGCACACGTCTCCTATAGATGGCACACGTCTCCTATAGATGGCACACGTCTCCTATAGATGGCACACGTCTCCTATAGATGGCACACGTCTCCTATAGATGGCACACGTCTCCTATAGATGGCACACGTCTCCTATAGATGGCACACGTCTCCTATAGATGGCACACGTCTCCTATAGATGGCACACGTCTCCTATAGATGGCACACGTCTCCTATAGATGGCACACGTCTCCTATAGATGGCACACGTCTCCTATAGATGGCACACGTCTCCTATAGATGGCACACGTCTCCTATAGATGGCACACGTCTCCTATAGATGGCACACGTCTCCTATAGATGGCACACGTCTCCTATAGATGGCACACGTCTCCTATAGATGGCACACGTCTCCTATAGATGGCACACGTCTCCTATAGATGGCACACGTCTCCTATAGATGGCACACGTCTCCTATAGATGGCACACGTCTCCTATAGATGGCACACGTCTCCTATAGATGGCACACGTCTCCTATAGATGGCACACGTCTCCTATAGATGGCACACGTCTCCTATAGATGGCACACGTCTCCTATAGATGGCACACGTCTCCTATAGATGGCACACGTCTCCTATAGATGGCACACGTCTCCTATAGATGGCACACGTCTCCTATAGATGGCACACGTCTCCTATAGATGGCACACGTCTCCTATAGATGGCACACGTCTCCTATAGATGGCACACGTCTCCTATAGATGGCACACGTCTCCTATATATGGCACACGTCTCCTATATATGGCACACGTCTCCTATATATGGCACACGTCTCCTATATATGGCACACGTCTCCTATATATGGCACACGTCTCCTATATATGGCACACGTCTCCTATATATGGCACACGTCTCCTATATATGGCACACGTCTCCTATATATGGCACACGTCTCCTATATATGGCACACGTCTCCTATATATGGCACACGTCTCCTATATATGGCACACGTCTCCTATATATGGCACACGTCTCCTATATATGGCACACGTCTCCTATATATGGCACACGTCTCCTATATATGGCACACGTCTCCTATATATGGCACACGTCTCCTATATATGGCACACGTCTCCTATATATGGCACACGTCTCCTATATATGGCACACGTCTCCTATATATGGCACACGTCTCCTATATATGGCACACGTCTCCTATATATGGCACACGTCTCCTATATATGGCACACGTCTCCTATATATGGCACACGTCTCCTATATATGGCACACGTCTCCTATATATGGCACACGTCTCCTATATATGGCACACGTCTCCTATATATGGCACACGTCTCCTATATATGGCACACGTCTCCTATATATGGCACACGTCTCCTATATATGGCACACGTCTCCTATATATGGCACATGTCCCCCTGTGCTACCCATGGCTCCGATGGATGGCACACATCCCCCTGTGCTGCCCATGGCCCCCTATGGATTGCACACGTTCCCCTGTGCTGCTCATGGCCCCCTATGGATGGCACATGTCCCACTGTGTTTGACATGGCCCCCATGCTGCTGCCCATAGTAAAATAAAAAACTCTTTACTTACCTTCTCCAGCGCTGTCCTCCCGTGTCCCCCTCCGTGCTGCTGAGCTCCTCCACTTCCTGCTTCTCGGAGCCGGTCATGTGATCAGCACAGCAGAGTGACATCATCTCTGCGTGCCTGATCACAGCGGCAGCAGGGAGACCGGGGGGACACTGTGAGATCAGCACTAGAGGAGATAAGTAAAGCTTTTTTAGTTTAGGAAGGGCAGCAGCATGGGGGCCATATCTAACACGGGGGGGCATGTGCCATCAAAGAGGGGCGCAGGCACATATAATATGAGCAGCTCCCCCAGCCCATCACGGTTTCAGCACCACTGTGATGGACAGTGGCAGTGCATATTATATGAGTGGAAGCAGGAGATCTCCCGCTGCCTCCTGCAGCCTTCACCAGCCTGCCTCAGCCCCCAGCACCGCTCAAGAGCTGCCCCCACCTACCCTGGGCCCTGCAGTATATAATACGTATATTCGGATTATAAGACGCACCCCCTACTTTTCCCCAAAATTTGGGGGAACAAAAATGTGTCTTATAATGGGAAAAACACAGTACATATAAACACCAGGGACCCGATTCATTAAGGTGTTTACCCCAGAAAACTGGTGTGAAACACTCTGAAAAGTAGCAACATTGTTTGCTCAATAAATAAAAGTGAGGAAAATTGTGTGAGTTTTGGCATTTTTGGCATCTCAGCCCACACTGGTGGAACTGGGGAGGGGCACGGCGGGACAGGGAATGGCTATGCCACCCATCAAACTTATCAAAGGTAGAAAAGTTTCTTATGCAAGAAATGTGAAACCGGAGTAAGATTTCTTAATTATACTGTCTGTCAGTCTGTAACCACACAACGTCTTATAATGGCATCTGGCAGTATCAAACATAACTTACTTTAGTAAGCTTCTCCTGCAGCTCCTGAATTTTGATCAGTTGCTCGGCATTGATCTAGTGATAGAAATGAGAACAAATTAGTAACTGAGCTGTGGAGGAGAGCACAGGCATTGCACGCTATTCAGTAGATATTATTTTCACTTTCAGCTTCAGAAATTAACTTTTCAAATGTTCATATCAAAACTCTAAATTGCAAGTTAATAAAATAGTAGCTGTTATAAGAATAGGTAAAGGAAGCAAATATACAAAATCCGTGATGGGTTGGTCTCAAGACCGAAAGGATCAAAGCTAGAACATCAATAAAGGAATATACGCGCAGCAGAAAGATCCGCTTACAGGAGCAGTAGTATATTGGAAAAGTGTTACTTAGGAGTAGTTAGGACAAATGAAGGGGGCCACATTAGTCGCAGAAAACTCCTTTAACGCTATCAACAACTAGAAATAGAAAATCACAATGCTCTAAGGGATATTTCAAACTACTGAACAATCATGCCTGATTGTCTTAATGCCTCACTGGAAACAAAGAAGCGAAAGCCAGATATCAAAAATTTAAATTAAAAGCTCACTATTTAGTAATACCAAAATACACCAAATACACCAAAATAGTATATCTATATGGCCTAAGACACACATCGAGAAAACCGGTGCAAGTGGAGTGTGATAAAAAAATCAAATTCCACCAATATTAGGCTGTGTGTCAGCGCAAATGAGCGATTATTTTCTCAGCCCTAATCGGACCGAGAAAACAATCGCAGCATGCTGCGAATGTAATGCAATTATTGTTTCTCTCACACCCATTGAAGTCAATGGGGCGAGAGAAAAATCGCACTGCACTCACAGTACACCGGTGTACCGCGAGTGCAGAGCGAGAATGGCAATAGCTGGCTACGGAGGAGAGAGGGAGATAAATCACTCCCTCCCCTCCAGCGTGCCGTCCCACCTCCCGCAGCTGAGGTCCGCTCGCACGAACGGACCTCAGTCGCACAGACATTCGCATGACACTCAGCTCTTCTGTACTGCCTGCGTGAGCCGAGTGCCATGCGAGGATCGCAGTAGTGCCCCGTGTGGCCCCAGCCTATTAAAGTGGATCAGTCTACAGATTTCAGAATTCAAACTAAATATATTATCAAATCATCCAGACCTAGTTGGGTTAGTGTAACCATGCCTGTATAATACTTAAAATAAATTAACAACTTAAAGATTTCAGCTAAAATTGGACTTGTAAAATGCTCACTATAATATCAGGAAGGAAAACTTTAAAAAAAGATAATACAGCAATTCTAAAATAAACTTTGAAAGTAAACACACCAGCCTCATCAGATCCACGATTTATTTCATAACGCATTTGGTTTGTATTGTTAAATCTTGGTGACAGATTCAATGGATGAAGATGGATAAAAAACAACACATTTACCTTCTCCAATTTAGTATGTAATTCTCCGACTTCAGCTTTCCCATGATCTTTAGCCTGCATATAATGAAAATAGATAAGAATGGTTACAAATTTGCTTTTCTTTAAGTCTTTTGAAGGGGGTGAACACCGACCACCCTGATGCGAGACAGACCAATGAAAGGAAAGCAGCACAAAGAAGGGAATTTTGTTTACTTACCGTAAACTCCTTTTCTTCTAGCTCCTATTGGGAGACCCCAGACAATTGGGTGTATAGCTTCTGCCTCCGGAGGCCACACAAAGCATTACACTTTAAAAAGTGTAACCCCTCCCCTCTGCCTATACACCCTCCCGTGCATCACGGGCTCCTCAGTTTGGGTGCAAAAGCAGGAAGGAGGAAACTTATAAATTGGTCTAAGGTAAATTCAATCCGAAGGATGTTCGGAGAACTGAACCATGAACCAAAAGAACAATTCAACATGAACAACATGTGTACACAAAAGAACAACAGCCCGAAAGGAACAGGGGCGGGTGCTGGGTCTCCCAATAGGAGCTAGAAGAAAAGGAATTTACGGTAAGTAAACAAAATTCCCTTCTTCTTTGTCGCTCCATTGGGAGACCCAGACAATTGGGACGTCCAAAAGCAGTCCCTGGGTGGGTAAAAGAATACCTCGATAAAAAGAGCCGAAAACGGCCCCTTCTTACAGGTGGGCAACCGCCGCCTGAAGGACTCGCCTACCTAGACTGGCATCTGCCGAAGCATAGGTATGCACCTGATAGTGTTTCGTGAAAGTGTGCAGACTAGACCAGGTAGCCGCCTGACACACCTGCTGAGCCGTAGCCTGGTGCCGCAATGCCCAGGATGCACCCACGGCTCTTGTAGAATGGGCTTTTAGCCCTGAAGGAATCGGAAGCCCAGAAGAACGGTAGGCTTCAAGAATCGGTTCCTTGATCCACCGAGCCAAGGTTGACCTGGAAGCCTGCGAACCCTTACGCTGGCCAGCGAAAAGGACAAAGAGCGCATCTGAACGGCGCAGGGGCGCCGTGCGAGAAATGTAGAGCCGGAGTGCTCTCACCAGATCTAGCAAGTGCAAATCCTTTTCACATTGGTGAACTGGATGAGGGCAAAATGAAGGTAAGGAGATATCCTGATTGAGATGAAAAGGGGATACCACCTTAGGGAGAAATTCCGGGACCGGACGCAGAACCACCTTATCCTGGTGAAAAACCAGGAAGGGGGCTTTGCATGACAGCGCTGCCAACTCCGACACTCTACGGAGCGATGTAACTGCCACTAGAAATGCCACCTTCTGCGAAAGACGTGATAGAGAGACATCCCGCAGTGGCTCGAAAGGTGGTTTCTGAAGAGCCTTTAGCACTCTGTTAAGATCCCATGGTTCCAGCGGACGCTTGTAAGGTGGGACTATGTGGCAAACTCCCTGCAGGAACGTGCGGACCTGCGGAAGCCTGGCTAGACGCTTTTGAAAAAACACGGAAAGCGCCGATACTTGTCCCTTGAGAGAACCGAGCGACAAACCCTTGTCCATTCCTGATTGAAGGAAGGAAAGAAAAGTGGGCAAGGTAAATGGCCAGGGGGAAAAACCCTGATCAGAGCACCAGGATAAAAAGATCCTCCAAGTTCTGTAATAGATCTTGGCGGACGTTGGTTTCCTGGCCTGTCTCATAGTGGCAATGACATCTTGAGATAACCCTGAAGACGCTAAGAGCCAGGACTCAATGGCCACACAGTCAGGTTGAGGGCCGCAGAATTCAGATGGAAAAATGGCCCTTGAGACAGCAAGTCTGGGCGGTCTGGGAGTGCCCACGGTTGACCCACCGTGAGGTGCCACAGATCCGGGTACCACGAACTCCTCGGCCAGTCTGGAGCGACGAGGATCGCGCGGCGGCAGTCGGACCTGATTTTGCGTAACACTCTGGGCAGCATTGCTAGAGGAGGAAATACATAAGGCAGTCGAAACTGCGACCAATCCTGAACTAATGCGTCCGCCGCCAGAGCTCTGTGATCTTGAGACCGTGCCATGAATGCCGGGACTTTGTTGTTGTGCCGAGACGCCATGAGGTCGACGTCCGGCGTTCCCCAGCGGCAACAGATCTCTTGAAACACGTCCGGGTGAAGAGACCATTCCCCTGCGTCCATGCCCTGGCGACTGAGAAAGTCTGCTTCCCAGTTTTCTACGCCCGGGATGTGAACTGCGGAGATGGTGGATGCTGTGGCCTCCGCCCACAGCAGAATCCGCCGAACTTCTTGGAAGGCTTGACGACTGCGTGTGCCGCCCTGGTGGTTGATGTACGCAACCGCCGTGGCGTTGTCCGACTGTATGCGGATCTGCCTGCCCTCCAGCCACCGATGGAATGCCTTTAGGGCTAGATACACTGCCCTTATCTCCAGAACATTGATCTGAAGGGAGGACTCTGTCGGAGTCCAGGTTCCCTGAGCCCTGTGGTGGAGAAAAACCGCTCCCCACCCTGACAGACTCGCGTCCGTCGTGACCACAGCCCAGGATGGGGGCAGGAAGGATTTTCCCCTCGACAAAGAAGTGGGAAGAAGCCACCACTGAAGAGAGGTTTTGGCTGTCAATGAAAGCGAGACGTTCCTGTCTAGGGACGTCGACCTCCTGTCCCATTTGCGGAGAATGTCCCATTGAAGTGGACGCAGATGAAACTGCGCAAAGGGAACTGCCTCCATAGCTGCCACCATCTTCCCTAGGAAGTGCATGAGGCGCCGCAAGGGGTGTGACTGGGCCCGAAGAAGAGAGTGCACCCCTGTCTGCAGCGAACGCTGTTTGTCCAGCGGAAGCTTGACTATTGCTGAGAGAGTATGAAACTCCATCCCGAGGTACGTCAGTGATTGGGTCGGTGTCAATTTTGACTTTGGGAAATTGATGATCCACCCGAACCTCTGGAGAGTCTCCAGAGCAATGGTCAGGCTGTGTTGGCATGCCGCCCGGGAGGGTGCCTTGACTAGGAGATCGTCTAAGTAAGGGATCACCGAGTGGCCCTGAGAGTGTAGGACCGCCACAACGGATGCCATGACCTTGGTGAAGACTCGTGGGGCTGTCGCCAGGCCGAAAGGCAGTACCACAAACTGAAGGTGTTCGTCCCCGATGGCGAAAACGCAGGAAGCGTTGATGCTCGGGTGCAATCGGCACAAGGAGATAAGCATCCCTGATGTCGATTGATGCTAGGAAGTCTCCTTGTGACATCGAAGCGATGACCGAGCGGAGAGATTCCATGCGAAACCGTCTGGTTCTCACGTGTCTGTTGAACAGTTTGAGGTCCAGAACAGGACGGAATGATCCGTCCTTTTTTGGCACCACGAACAAGTTGGAGTAAAAGCCGCGACCACGTTCTTGAAGGGGAACGGGGATCACAACTCCTTCTGTCCTCAGAGTGTTCACCGCCTGAACAAGTGCATCGGCTCGCTCGGGGGGCGGAGATGTTCTGAAGAAACGAGTCGGAGGACGAGAGCTGAGCTCTATCCTGTAACCGTGAGACAGAATGTCTCTCACCCATCGGTCTTGGACATGTGGCCACCAGGCGTCGCAAAAGCGGGAGAGCCTGCCACCGACCGAGGATGCGGTTTGTGGAGGCCGAAAGTCATGAGGAGGCCGCCTTGGAGACGGTGCCTCCGGCGGTCTTTGGAGGACGTGACTTAGATCGCCATGCATAAGAGTTCCTCTGGCCCTTCTGAGGCCTGTTGGACGTGGAGGATTGGGACTTGGCTGAGGGCCGAAAGGACCGAAACCTCGACTGAATCTTTCGTTGCTGTGGTCTGTTTGGCTTGGACTGGGGTAAGGACGAATCCTTTCCCTTGGATTGCTTAATAATTTCATCCAATTGCTCGCCAAACAAACGGTCGCCAGAAAATGGCAAACCGGTTAAGAACTTCTTGGAAGCAGAGTCTGCCTTCCATTCGCGTAGCCACATGGCCCTGCGGACTGCCACCGAATTGGCGGACGCTACCGCTGTACGGCTCGCAGAGTCCAGGACGGCATTCATGGCGTAGGATGAAAAAAACGAAGCCTGAGAAGTCAAAGACGCAACTTGCGGAGCAGAGGTACGTGTGACCGCATTAATCTCAGATAGACAAGCTGATATAGCCTGGAGTGCCCACACACTGCTGCAAAGGCTGGGGCAAAAGACGCGCCTATGGCTTCATAGATGGATTTCATCAGGAGTTCTATCTGCCTGTCAGTGGCATCTTTGAGCGATGAACCATCTGCCACTGATACTACGGATCTAGCCGCCAGTCTAGAGACTGGAGGATCCACCTTGGGACATTGAGCCCAACCCTTAACTACGTCAGCAGGAAAAGGGTAGCGTGTGTCATTAAGACGCTTAGAAAAGCGCTTGTCCGGAAATGCTCTGTGCTTCTGGACAGCATCTCTGAAGTTAGAGTGATCGAAGAACGCACTCCGTGTACGTTTAGGAAACCTAAACTGGTGTTTCTCCTGCTGTGAAGCTGACTCCTCTATCAGTGGAGTTGGAGGAGAAAGTTCTAGCACCTGGTTGATGGACGCTATAAGATCATTTACTATGGCGTCCCCTTCCGGTGTATCAAGATTGAGAGCAACGTCAGGGTCAGAGCCCTGAGCTGCGACCTCCGCTTCATCCTCCAGAGAGTCCTCAAGCTGAGACCCCGAACAGCGTGATGAAGTCGGGGAAGGTTCCCAGCGAGCCCGCTTAGCCGGTCTGGGACTGCGGTCCGTGTCGGAGTCCTCCCCGTGAGACTCAGGTGTCACCCCAGGAGCACGCTGCTGCGCAGACCGAGAGGGGCCTGGAGGCGATGAACTCACAGTGCCCGAGGCCTGTGTAAGGACCGATCTGGACTGCAAAGCTTCTAGTATCTTAGCAGACCATCTGTCCATAGACTGAGCCATGGATTGTGACAGCGACTCAGAGAGTTTCTCAGCCAAAGCTGCAAACTCTGTCCCTGCCACCTGGACAGTGGAGGCCGGGGGTTCTACCTGAGCCGAGGGCCCCACCAGTGCCCGAGGCTCCGGCTGAGCGAATGCAACAGGGGCCGAGCATTGCTCACAGTGTGGGTAGGTGGAACCTGCAGGTAACATAGCCGCACAGGAGGTACAGGTTGCAAAATAACCCTGTGTCTTGGCACCCTTGCTCTTTGCGGACGACATGCTGTTGTCTCCTCTGAGAGTGATCACTGAGGGTATATAGCCAAAAGCAAAAACAATGCGGCCGAACAGAGAAAATGTATACAGATATATATATATAAATATATACACTTCGGCACCCTGGGGGGACCAGCACCGGTGACCGGTGTGGCTTACCGACCGCCCAAAGCGGTTGTGTGTCCACCAGATTCCCTGCCTTGGGCCTCCCAGAGCTGCAGAGCTCTTCCTGAAATCCTCCACCGGCAGAATGATTGTAAAAATGGCTGTCGGAGCTCTCAGGGGAGGAGGGGGCCGTGGGCGGCGACTAATAAAGTGCGGGAATCTGGTGCCCCACAGTGATCAGTGAGGGGGGAGAAGGACACCAAAGTATGCTCCAGCCCTCACTGTCGACGTCAGGTCGACCGTCCCGCCCTTACCCCTGACTGGCAGGCCCGGGGGCGGGAGATATGGTACTAGGCCGCAGAAGCCGGGGACTAAATTTAATACCGCGGCCGACAAACAGGCACGGTCGGCGCAGTAGTCCCGGCCGTCCTAAAAATACAGCAGCCGCCGCAGTGTCAGTGACACGAGCGCTCCATACACCGTCCCCAAGGGGACACAGAGTACCTTTTGGATGCAGGGCCTGTCCCTGATGATATTAAGTCTCCTGTCCGGCAGATTCCCACAGGGGCTGCGGAGGGAGCCTGGTCCCAGTGCCTGGATGACCGGTTAGGATCCCACTTCTCCCAAAGCCTCTAAGGGATGGGGAAGGAAAACGGCATGTGGCTCCAGCCTCTGTACCCGCAATGGGTACCGCAACCTTAACAGCACCGCCGACTTAGTGGGGTGAGAAGGGAGCATGCCGGGGGCCCTGGGGCCCTCTTTTCTTCCATCCGATATAATCAGCAGCTGCTGCTGACTAAAATGTGGAGCTTGAGTGAATGTGTGCCTCCTTCAACACAAAGCACAAAACTGAGGAGCCCGTGATGCACGGGAGGGTGTATAGGCAGAGGGGAGGGGTTACACTTTTTAAAGTGTAATACTTTGTGTGGCCTCCGGAGGCAGAAGCTATACACCCAATTGTCTGGGTCTCCCAATGGAGCGACAAAGAAAAAAAATTATAAGGTTATGTTTGCACATTGTACTTTTGCAGGGGGTTTTTTTGCTGTGTTTTTATTTTTTAATGCAAATTAAAGTTTTTACAGCACCTGCAAAGCTATGGGATTTCAGAAATTTTATGCACACGACTGATTGACTGAATTGGAAAACTGCTGTTTTTTAAAACTGCAGCATGTCAATTCATTCAGCGTGTTTGCGGGTTTTTTTATCATAGAAAGCAATGAGGAAATGCAAAAAAAAGTGCAAAAAACACAACCATGCGTTCTTGCTACTTTTTTGGTGAAGAAAAATTAAGACCTACCCTAAAAATAAGCCTCAGCGGGATTTATTTTTAGACCTTTTTGGATTATGCTTAAAATATAAGCCAAACTCCAAACATAAGCCCTAATAAGTACCCAGAAATAGGGCATGGACAACCCTTTCAGGATATGTAACTTTTTTTGGTGTACGTTGTGCCATTGTGTTGCTATAAATCCCAAAGCTTATAGTCACATGCTAGCTAATGTAATGAATATTCACCCCTCTTCCGACCCATAATCCGGCCCACCCCTCAGACAGTGTCAGTGATTTGAACTTGTGGTAAGGCTGCTTTCACACATCCGGTTTTTACCGTCAGGCACAATCCGGCAAAATGCGGATAAAACGGATCTGTTTTATTCCCCATTGACTTGTATTAGCGCCGGATTGTGCCGGATGGCCTTGCGTTGCATGCGGCGTCCGGCTGCCGGAAAGGATGCAGCATGGAATGTTTGTTGACAACGGCAAAAAAACGGACCACGCCGGATCCGGCATCGTCCAGCATGTTGTATAATGGAAGTCGGATTCGGCGTCATCCGTCATATGACGGAATCCGACGATGGATTGCGGTTTTTTTTAAACTGAGCATGCTCAGTATTACAACGGATCCGTCGAAAAAACGGAAGAAACGGTTGAAAAAAACTGATGCGACGGATCCGTTTTTTCGACAGATCAATCGCATCAGTTTTTCTACCAGATTGTGCCTGATGGCAAAAAACTAATGTGTGAAAGTAGCATAACAGTAAATGAGTATTCACCCCTTTCTCCATCCATAATCCCACACACTCCTGTGTTGGCGTCAGTGATTGGAACGTCTGTTAACGAAAAAGAAGGGAATTTTGTTTACTTACCGTAAATTCCTTTTCTTCTAGCTCCAATTGGGAGACCCAGACAATTGGGTGTATAGCTATTGCCTCTGGAGGCCACACAAAGTATTACACTTAAAAGTGTAAGGCCCCTCCCCTTCTGGCTATACACCCCCAGTGGGATCACTGGCTCACCAGTTTTAGTGCCAAAGCAAGAAGGAGGAAAGCCAATAACTGGTTTAAAGACCAATTCAATCCGAGGAAACATCGGAGAACTGAACCATACCACATGAACAACATGTGTACCCGAAAAAACAGAAAAACCCCGAGAAAACAGGGCGGGTGCTGGGTCTCCCAATTGGAGCTAGAAGAAAAGGAATTTACGGTAAGTAAACAAAATTCCCTTCTTCTTTGTCGCTCCATTGGGAGACCCAGACAATTGGGATGTCCAAAAGCAATCCCTGGGTGGGTAAAAGAATACCTCATGATAGGGCCGTCAAACGGCCCTCTCCTACAGGTGGCCAACCGCCGCCTGAATGACTTATCTACCTAGGCTGGCGTCTGCCGAAGCGTAGGTATGCATCTGATAATGCTTGGTAAAAGTAAGTAGACTCGACCAGGTGGGTGCCTGACACACCTGCTGAGCCGTAGCCTGGTGCCGTAATGCCCAGGATGCACCCACGGCTCTGGTAGAATGGGCCTTCGGCCTTGAGAGAACCAGAAGCCCAGTAGAACTGTAGGTTTCAAGAATTGGTTCCTCGAGCCCCCGAGCAAGGGTGGATCTGGAAGCTTGCGACTGTTTACGCCGACCAGCGACAAGGACAAAGAGTGCATCCGGGTGGCGCAGGAGCGCCATGCGGGAAGTAGAACCTGAGTGCTCTCACCAGAACCAACAGATGCAAATCTTTCTGAAATTGATGGACTGGACGAGGACACAAAGAAGGTGAGGTGATATCCTGATTGATATGAAAATGGGATACCACCTTAGGGAGAAATTCCGGAACCGGACGCAGAACTACCCTGTCCTGGTGAAGGACCAGGAAGGGAGTTTGTATGAGAGCGTTGCTAGCTCGGAAACTCTCCTAAGAGACGAGACCGTTACTAGAAGGCCACTTCCCGTGAAAAACGGGAAGGGAGACATCCTTCAAAGGCTCGAAAGGCGGCATCTGGAGAGCAATTAGAACCTTGTTCAGATCTCAGGGCTCTAACGGCCGCTTGTACGGAGTGCTGAGAAGACAAACTCCCCGTAGGAACGTGCGTACCTGAGGAAGTCGTCGTTTCTGAAAAAATACAGATAGCGCTGAGACTTGTCCCTAAAGGGAACTGAGCGACAACCCATTTTCCTACCTAGATTGCAGGAAGGAAGGAAACATAGACGATGCAACCGGCCAGGGAGAAACACCCTGCGCCGAGCACCGAGATAAGAACATCTTCCACGTCCTGTGGTCAATCTTGGCGGACGTTGGTATGCTAGCCTGTCTCATGGTGGCAACCACGTCCTGAGGTAATCCTGACGACACTAGGTTCCAGGACTCAATGCCACACCATCCGGTTGAGGGCCGTAGAATTCAAATGGAAGAATGGCCCTTGAGACAGCCAGTCTGATTGGTCTGGTAGTGCCCCCGGTTAGCCTACCGTGAGGCACCACAGAACCGAGTACCACAACATCCTCGGCCAATTTGTAGCGACGAGGATGGCGCGGCCGCAGTCGGTCTTGATCTAGCGCAGTACTCTGGGCAACAATGCCAGAGGTGGCACCTAAGGTAGCTGGAACTGCGACCAATGCTGAACTAAGGCGTTTGCCGCCAGAGCTCGATGATTGTGAAACCGTGCCATGAAGCTGGCACATTGTTGTTGTGCCGTGACGCCATTAGATCGACGTCCGGCCTCTGTCAGCGGCGCCAGATCTCCTGAAACCCGTCCGGGTGAGGAGACCATACTCTTTCAGCCACACCTCAGCGACTTAGGAAGTCAGCTGCCTAGTTTCCACACTTGGGATGTGAATTGTGGATATGGTGGATGCCGTGTCTTCCACCCACATCAGAACCTGCCGGACTTCCTGGAAGGCTTGCCGGTTGCGCGTTCTACCTTGGTGGTTGATGTATGCCACCGCTGTGGAGCTGTCCGACTGAAGTCGGATATGCTTGCTTTCCAGCCGCTGTTGGAAGGATTGTAGGGCAAGATACACTGCTCTGTGTTCAAGAACATTGATCTGAAGAGTGGACTCTTGCTGAGTCCACGTACCCTGAGCGCTGTAGTGGAGAAAAACTGCTCCCCACCCTGATAGACTCGCGTCTGTCGTAACTATCGCCCAGGACGGGGATAGGAAGGACCTTCTTTTTGACCAAGAGGTGAGAAGAAGCCACCACCGTAGAGATTCCTTGGCCGCCTGAGAAAGAACGACGACTCTGTTGAGGGACGTCGACTCCTCGTCCCATTGGCGGAGAATGTCCCATTGTAGTGGACGCAGTAAAACTGCGCGAAAGGAACTGCCTCCATTGCTACCATCTTACGTAGGAAGTGCATGAGGCGTCTCAATGTGTGCGACTGGTTCTTAAAGAAGAGCTTGCAGCCCGTAGTGAATGCTGTTTGTCTAGCGGCAGCTTCACTATCGCTGAGAGAGTAAGAAACTCTATGCCTAGATATGTTATCGATAGGGTCGGGGTCGGATCTGACTTTAAAAAGTTGATGATCCACCCAAAACTCTAGAGAGTCTCCAGCGCAACGTTCGGGCAGTGTTGGCATGTTTCCTAAGAGAGTGCCTTGACAAGTAGATCGTCTAAATACGGGACCACAGAGTGACCCTGAGAGTGCAGGACTGTGACTACTGCTGCCCTGACCTTGGCGAAGACCAGTTGGACTGTCGCTAGCCGGAAGGTAGAGCTACGAACAGAGGGTGTTCGTCTCCTATAACGAAGCGTAGAAACGCTAGTGCTCTGGATCAATCGGCACGTGTGGATAAGCATCCTTGATGCCTAATGATGCTAGGAAATATCCTTGGGACCTTGAGGCGATGACATGGCGGAGGGATTCCATCCGGAACCGCCTGGTGTCCACGAGCTTGCTGAGCATTTTTAGATCCAGAACGGGACGGAACGGCCCGTTGTTATAGGTACCGCAAAGAATTTGGGGTAAAAACCGTGACCTTGTTCCTGAAGAGGAACGGGGGTCATCACTCTTTCTGCCTATAGAGTGCACCCTGTTTGCAGAAGAGCAGCGGCCCGGCCGGGAGGTGGAGAAATTCTGAAGAATCGAGTTGGAGGACGAGAAGTGAGCTCTATCCTGTACCCGTGAGACAGAATGTCTCACACTCAATGGTCATTGACCTATGGCAGCTAAATATCGCCAAGGCGGGAGAGCCTGCTACCGACCGAGGCCGCAAGTCATGAGGAAGCCGCCTTGGAAGCGGGTTTTCAGACTGTCGCTTTTTTGGGCGAGACTGAGCCCGCTAAGAATCTTAGCTCCTCTGATCCTTTTGAGTCCACATTGGACGAGGAAAAATGGGACCTGCCCGAGCCTCGAAAAGGCCGAAAACCCCGACTGCCTCTTGCTCTGTTGGGGTTTGTTGTGTCCGGGCTGAGGAAAGGATGAATCCTTACCCCTGGACTGTTTGATGGTTACATCCACCGCTCACCAAACAGTCGGTCAGCAGAAAAAGGCAACTGGTTAGGCAACCTTTTTTGGAAGCAGAATCTGCCTTCCATTCACTTAACGATCAGACCAGGCTCTGCTTAAAAACACGGAGTAGCGGAGGCTGCCGCCGCACGGTTCGCAGAGTCCAGGACAACCTGAATCGCGTAAGAAACAAATGCAGACATTTGAGAGGTTAAGGATGCCACCTGCGGCACAGATGTACGTGTAACCGTGTCAATCTGTGTAAGACAAGCTGAAATAGCTTGGAGTGCCCCAAGGGAGAGAATGCCGGAGCCAACGGTGCGCCGACAGCCTCATAGATGGCTTTCGACCAGAGATCCATCTGTCTGTCAGTGGCATCTTTGAGTTTGCAGTTCCATCTCCCACTGCAACTATGGATCTAGCTACAAGCCTGGAGATTGGAGGATGCCGCTCGGGACATTGAGACCAGTCCTTGACCAAGTCAGGGGACAGGGATAACGTGTATCCTAAGCCGTTTGGAGAAGCGCATATCTGGATAAGCGTGGTGTTCCTGGACTGCCTCTCTGAAGGCAGAGTGGTCCAGAAAAATACGTGAAGCTGACTCCTCCACTGGAGGAGCTGTGAGAAATAACCCACATTCTATAGATGGACGCTATAAGATTATTTACTATGGCGTCACAATCAGGTGTATCCAGATTGAGAGCGGTCTCAGGATCAGAATCCTGAGCCGCTACTTCCGCCTCATTACACAGCGAGTCCTTCTGTTAGGACCCTGATGACTGTCTGGGACTGACGTCCGTGCAGAGCCGTGACTCTGGGATGCGTGTGACATTCCCGGAGCTGTTAGTTATTCACACTGAGGGGGGCCATGGATCAATGATTCAACAGTGCCCATATTGTGAGAGACATGTCCGGACTGCTAGGCTTCTAGTATCATAGCCATAGTCTCAGAAAAACTGTCAGTAAATACTGCAGACACCGTCCTCATCCCCTGGCCATTAGTGCATACAATGGGAGTCTATGTACCTGCCGGCCGTATAGCCGTACATGCTGTACCAGCTGTATAGAAAAACATGTGGTTCTGCACCTTTGTTTTACACAGAGAATATGCTGATAACTCCTCCGCATAATCCAGGAGGGTATATACAACGTGCGACCAAACAGTGCAATGTATATAGTACAAGCATATCTATAAGTGCACTTCTGCACTAGTGGGGTTAGCACCACAGGTGCTGCTTAACGCCTGTCACAGCGATTGTGTGACTATCAGAATGCCAGGGTCTTCCACACTTGTCTCTGTATCGTACAGAAACTGACACTAATGGCTGCCGGTGTCCTTGTAGAGAAGGAAGCCGTGGGCGTGCCTGAGAAAGTGCGGGAATCCGGATTCACAGTGCACACAGTGAGAGGGGTGGAGTATGCAAAACATACTCCAGCTCTCAGCTCTGCTCTATGCAGCGTCACGCCCCTACCCTGACTGTCAGGGCTGTGGGCGGTAACGAAGGGAGACTAGGCCCAGAAGCCGGGGACTCGAGGTAACAGCGCGGCCGCCGTAAAAGCGCGGGCCGCGCTGAAGTCCCCGGCGCACCACAAGTGCCAGCCGCGCCGCAGTCCCAGCGGCCGGCGCGACCGATTCATAGAAGCGGCCAGCGTCCCGCCCCTCTCCTGACTGGCAGGTCTGGGGGCGGGAACGAACGGAAGCAGGCCGCAAAAGCCGGGGACTCTAGTTATCAGCGCGGCCGCCGTAAAAGCGCGGGCCGCGCTGAAGTCCCCGGCGCACCACAAGTGCCAGCCGCGCCGCTGCCAGCGGCCGGCGCGAGCGATTCCTGGAAGTGGCCAGCGTCCCGCCCCTCTCCTGACTGGCAGGTCTGGGGGCGGGAACGAACGGAAGCAGGCCGCAAAAGCCGGGGACTCTAGTTATCAGCGCGGCCGCCGTAAAAGCGCAGGCCGCGCTGAAGTCCCCGGCGCACTACAAGTGCCAGCCGCGCCGCAGTCCCAGCGGCCGGCGCGACCAATTCCCATAAGTGAGCCTGCTTCAGCAAAGCTGAATGAGGCCATGGCACAGGCGCCGCAGCGCTGATGTCCCCCGGCGCACTACAACACCCAGCATGCTGCGGTGTGAGCGCCAAATGCACGGGGACACAGAGTACCTTGAGGAAGCAGGGCCATGTCCCTGATGTACTCCGCTCCATCCAGCATCTTCTCCAGGGGCTGTAGATGGAGTACGGTCTCAGTGCCTGGAGACCGGTAAATCCCACTTCACCCAGAGCCCTGTAAAAAGGGATGGGGAAGGAATCAGCATGTGGGCTCCTGCCGCCGTACCCGCAATGGGTACCTCAACCTTACAAACACCTCCGACATACAGTGGGGTGAGAAGGGAGCATGCTGGGGACACTATATGTGTCCTCTTTTCTTCCATCCGACATAGTCAGCAGCTGCTGCTGACTAAAAAGTGGAGCTATGCGTGGATGTGTTGCCTCCTTCGCACAAAGCACAAAACTGGTGAGCCAGTGATCCCACTGGGGGTGTATAGCCAGAAGGGGAGGGGCCTTACACTTTTAAGTGTAATACTTTGTGTGGCCTCCAGAGGCAATAGCTATACACCCAATTGTCTGGGTCTCCCAATGGAGCGACAAAGAAATGAATATTCACCTCGTTCCTGCCCAGCCCTCTGTGCAGTGTGTCAGTGGTTCACTCAGACGGTGTTATTACTAACCAAGGATCACAGTGCAATGCTCACACAGGCTGGCAACGCTCTTCACTCGAGCATGACAACGACATAGAAATACATGCTGAAAAGCTTGGGTCAAAAGACACATCGGCCAGTGTGAGCATTGCACTGTGATGCTTGGGCAGTAATACGACAGTCTGTGTTCATCACTGATGCCGACACAGAAGGGCTTGCAGGGAAGGAAAATATTTTGTTTTGGGTTTTTTGGTTTTTTTTTATTAACAAGAGCCATTCCCCGACACCAGGCACAGAGGGGTGGGCGGAAGAAGGGGGTGAATATTGTTTTTTTCATTAACAAAAGTACTGACCATTGATGCCGGCAGAGGGGAGCTGAATTATGGCCAGGGCAAGGGTTCAATAATCATTAACAGGCGATCTAGTCACTGCCACCAA
Organism: Anomaloglossus baeobatrachus; assembly: GCF_048569485.1. Lineage (NCBI taxonomy): Eukaryota > Metazoa > Chordata > Amphibia > Anura > Aromobatidae > Anomaloglossus > Anomaloglossus baeobatrachus. Next base: position 693,552,615 of record NC_134353.1, read on the forward strand.
TACAAAATATAAGACAAACCCCGAAAATAAGTCCTAGTGCATCTTTTGAAGGCAAATATAATATAAGACATGGGGTATATTAAATATGTACTGTAGACAAATAACACATAGAATCTGAACCAAAAAAAAACAGCAAAAAATGCAACTAAATCTAAAAAAACCCTGCTTTTTTAAGCAGTTGCTTTTACTGCCAAGAGTGCAGGTGTTCCCTGCAGAAAAATGGAGCAAAAAAGCAATGTGTGAACATAGCTTAACTGTTGCTTCGAGAGATCTTGCAGCAGAATGTCTGCCTCTAGCCCTCCATTTGCCTCTCCTCGGCATAGAATCTTATGAGCAGCAGCAATCATCTATTATCCCAGTAATGGGGAATTCTGTAGTTACCGAGGACAGCTTATCCACTGAAGGTCAGATTTTACCCATTAATTAAAAGTGAATGATCAGTCCAGGATGAGGAAGAGGCAGATTTCTCTCATAATATACATTGCAAAGTTTCTTCGTGCCCTTGTACTACTGATTCATATAAAAAAAATAAAAAAAAAATAAGATGGTTACTATTTAAGAGACATATGTGCTCTTTTCGCATAAATATCATAAAATAAATGTATATTCATATAATATTGAAATAGTTACATACAGTCATGGCCATAAGTGTTGGCACCCTTGAAATTGTTGCAGAAAATGAAGTCTTTCTCCCATAAAATTATTACAATTATTACAATTACAGGTTTTGTCGTACACGGTTTGTCTATTGGAACAACACAAAAAAAAAAAAAAAAGACGAAAAAAAAATTCATATTGGACATGATTTAATAGAAAACCATAAAAATAGACCAGGTAAATTTGTTGGCACCTTTCCAAAGAAGGGAATTTTGTTTACTTACCGTAAATTCCTTTTCTTCTAGCTCCAATTGGGAGACCCAGACAATTGGGTGTATAGGCTATGCCTCCGGAGGCCGCACAAAGTATTACACTTAAAAGTGTTAAGCCCCTCCCCTTCTGCCTATACACCCCCCGTGCTCCCACGGGCTCCTCAGTTTTGGTGCAAAAGCAAGAAGGAGGAAAAAGAATTATAAACTGGTTTAAAGTAACTTCAATCCGAAGGAATATCGGAGAACTGAAACCATTCAACATGAACAACATGTGTACACAAAAAAACAGGGGCGGGCGCTGGGTCTCCCAATTGGAGCTAGAAGAAAAGGAATTTACGGTAAGTAAACAAAATTCCCTTCTTCTTTGTCGCTCCATTGGGAGACCCAGACAATTGGGACGTCCAAAAGCAGTCCCTGGGTGGGTAAAATAATACCTCGTAATAGAGCCGTAAAACGGCCCCTTCCTACAGGTGGGCAACCGCCGCCTGAAGGACTCGTCTACCTAGGCTGGCATCCGCCGAAGCATAGGTATGCACCTAATAGTGTTTCGTGAAAGTGTGCAGGCTCGACCAGGTAGCCGCCTGACACACCTGCTGAGCCGTAGCCTGGTGCCTCAAAGCCCAGGACGCGCCCACGGCTCTGGTAGAATGGGCCTTCAGCCCTGAGGGAACCGGAAGCCCAGCCGAACGGTAGGCTTCGAGAATTGGCTCCTTGATCCACCGAGCCAAGGTTGATTTGGAAGCCTGTGACCCTTTACGCTGGCCAGCGACAAGGACAAAGAGTGCATCCGAGCGGCGCAGGGGCGCCGCACGAGAAATGTAGAGTCTGAGTGCTCTCACCAGATCTAACAAGTGCAAATCCTTTTCACATTGGTGAACTGGATGAGGACAAAAAGAAGGTAAGGAGATATCCTGATTGAGATGAAAGGGGGATACCACCTTAGGGAGAAATTCCGGAACCGGACGCAGAACCACCTTGTCCTGGTGAAACACCAGGAAATGGGCTTTGCATGACAGCGCTGCTACCTCAGACACTCTCCGAAGTGAAGTGACTGCTACTAGAAAAACCCCTTTCTGCGAAAGGCGTGAGAGAGAAATATCTCTCATTGGCTCGAATGGTGGTTTCTGAAGAACCATCAGCACCCTGTTCAGATCCCAGGGTTCTAACGGCCGCTTGTAAGGAGGAACGATGTGACAAACCCCCTGCAGGAACGTGCGTACCTGTGGAAGTCTGGCTAGGCGCTTCTGGAAAAACACAGAGAGCGCTGAGACTTGTCCCTTAAGGGAGCCGAGCGACAAACCCTTTTCCAGTCCAGATTGAAGGAAGGACAGAAAAGTGGGCAAGGCAAAAGGCCAGGGAGAAAAACCCTGAGCAGAGCACCACGACAGGAAAATTTTCCACGTCCTGTGGTAGATCTTGGCGGACGTTGGTTTCCTAGCCTGTCTCATAGTGGCAATGACGTCTTGAGATAACCCTGAAGACGCTAGGATCCAGGACTCAATGGCCACACAGTCAGGTTGAGGGCCGCAGAATTCAGATGGAAAAACGGCCCTTGAGATAGCAAGTCTGGTCGGTCTGGTAGTGCCCATGGTTGGCCGACCGTGAGATGCCACAGATCCGGGTACCACGACCGCCTCGGCCAGTCTGGAGCGACGAGGATGACGCGGCGGCAGTCGGCCCTGATCTTGCGTAACACTCTGGGCAACAGTGCCAGCGGAGGAAACACATAAGGGAGCTGAAACTGCGACCAATCCTGAACTAAGGCGTCTGCCGCCAGAGCTCTGGGATCTTGAGACCGTGCCATGAACGTCGGTACCTTGTTGTTGTGCCGGGACGCCATGAGGTCGACGTCCGGCACCCCCCAGCGGCAACAGATCTCCTGAAACACGTCCGGGTGAAGGGACTATTCCCCTGCGTCCATGCCCTGGCGACTGAGATAATCTGCTTCCCAGTTTTCCACGCCTGGAATGTGAACTGCAGAGATGGTGGAGGCCGTGGCTTCCACCCACATCAAAATCCGCCGGAGTTCCTGGAAGGCTTGCCGACTGCGTGTGCCGCCTTGGTGGTTGATGTATGCCACCGCTGTGGAATTGTCCGACTGAATTCTGATCTGCTTGCCTTCCAGCCACTGCTGGAACGCTTTCAGGGCAAGATACACTGCCCGTATTTCCAGAACATTGATCTGAAGCGAGGACTCTTGCTGGGTCCACGTACCCTGAGCCCTGTGGTGGAGAAAAACCGTTCCCCACCCTGACAGACTCGCGTCCGTCGTGACCACCTCCCAGGATGGGGGTAGGAAGGATTTCCCCTTCGATAATGAAGTGGGAAGAAGCCACCACCGAAGGGAAGCTTTGGTCGCCTGAGAGAGGGAGACGTTCCTGTCGAGGGACGTCGGCTTCCTGTCCCATTTGCGTAGGATGTCCCATTGAAGAGGACGCAGGTGAAACTGCGCGAAAGGAACTGCCTCCATTGCTGCCACCATCTTCCCGAGGAAGTGCATGAGGCGCCTCAAGGGGTGTGACTGGCCTTGAAGGAGAGATTGTACCCCTGTCTGTAGTGACCGCTGCTTGATCAGCGGAAGCTTCACTATCGCTGAGAGGGTATGAAACTCCATGCCAAGGTATGTGAGCGATTAGGCCGGTGTCAGATTTGACTTTGGAAAATTGATGATCCACCCTAAACTCTGGAGAGTCTCCAGGGTAGCGTCGAGGCTGTGTTGGCATGCCTCTTGAGAGGGTGCCTTGATCAGGAGATCGTCCAAGTAAGGGATCACCGAGTGACCCTGAGAGTGGAGGACCGCTACTACAGTAGCCATAACCTTGGTGAAAACCCGTGGGGCTGTTGCCAGGCCGAACGGCAGTGCCACGAACTGCAGGTGTTCGTTTTCTATGGCGAAGCGCAAGAAGCGCTGGTGCTCTGGAGCAATCGGTACGTGGAGATAAGCATCTTTGATATCGATCGATGCAAGGAAATCTCCTTGGGACATTGAGGCGATGACGGAGCGGAGGGATTCCATCCGGAACCGCCTGGTCTTTACGTGTTTGTTGAGAAGTTTCAGGTCCAGGACAGGACGGAAAGACCCGTCCTTCTTTGGGACCACAAACAAGTTGGAGTAAAAACCGTGGCCCTGTTGCTGAAGAGGAACAGGGACCACCACTCCTTCTGCCTTCAGAGTGCCCAGCGCCTGCAGAAGAGCCTCGGCTCGCTCGGGAGGCGGGGATGACCTGAAGAATCGAGTCGGGGGACGAGAGGTGAACTCTATCTTGTAACCGTGAGACAGAATGTCTCTCACCCAACGGTCTTTTACCCGTGGCAGCCAGGCGTCGCAAAAGCGGGAGAGCCTGCCACCGACCGAAGATGCGGAGTGAGGAGGCCGAAAGTCATGAGGAAGCCGCTTTGGTAGCGGCACCTCCGGTGGCCTTTTTAGGACGTGACTTAGACCGCCATGCGTCAGAGTTCCTTTGATCTTTCTGAGGCCTTTTGGACGAGGAGAATTGGGACCTGCCCGCGCCCCGAAAGGACCGAAACCTCGACTGCCCCTTCCTCTGTTGGGGTATGTTCGGTTTGGGCTGGGGTAAGGATGTATCCTTTCCCTTGGATTGTTTGATGATTTCATCCAAACGCTCGCCAAACAATCGGTCGCCAGAAATTGGCAAACTGGTTAAGCGCTTTTTGGAAACAGAATCTGCCTTCCATTCCCGTAGCCACAAGGCCCTGCGGAGTACCACCGAATTGGCGGCTGCAACCGCCGTACGGCTCGCAGAGTCCAGGACAGCATTAATAGCGTAAGACGCAAATGCCGACGTCTGAGTGGTTATGGACGCCACCTGTGGCGCGGACGTGCGTGTGGCTGCGTCAATTTGCGCTTGACCTGCTGAGATAGCTTGTAGCGCCCATACGGCTGCGAACGCTGGGGCAAAAGAAGTGCCGATAGCTTCATAGATGGATTTCAACCAGAGCTCCATCTGCCTGTCAGTGGCATCTTTGAGTGAAGCCCCATCTTCCACTGCAAGTATGGATCTAGCTGCCAGTCTGGAGATTGGAGGATCCACTTTGGGACACTGAGCCCAACCTTTGACCACGTCAGGGGGAAAAGGATAACGTGTATCCTTAAGGCGCTTAGAAAAACGCTTATCTGGACAAGCATGGTGATTCTGGACTGCCTCTCTGAAATCAGAGTGGTCCAGAAACATATTCGGTGTACGCTTGGGAAACCTGAAACGGAATTTCTCCTGCTGAGAAGCTGACTCCTCCACCGGAGGAGCTGAGGGAGAAATATCCAACATACGATTGATGGACGCAATAAGATCGTTCACTATGGCGTCCCCGTCCGGAGTATCAAGATTGAGAGCGGCCTCAGGATCAGAATCCTGATCAGCTGTCTCCGCGTCATCAACCAGAGATTCCCCCCTCTGAGACCCTGCACAATATGATGATGTGGAGGGAAAATCTAAGCGAGCTCGCTTAGTCGGTCTGGGGCTGGGGTCTGTGTCAGAACCCTCAGCCTGGGATCCATGAGATACCCCGGGAGGACATTGTTGGTCCAGCTGAGGTGGGCCAGGGAACAAAGATTCAACAGAGTCCCTGTGCTGAAATACCGGCCTGGACTGCAAGGCTTCTAGTATCTTAGCCATAGTCTCAGAGAGTTTTGCAAACTCCGTCCCCGTCACCTGAACAGTGTTAGCAGGTGGCTCCCCCTGGGCCCCTCTTAGCAGAGGCTCCGGCTGAGTAAGTGCCACAGGGGCCGAACAGTGCACACAATGAGGGTCAGTGGAACCTGCCGGTAGCGGGGTCGTACATGCGGCGCAGGCAACATAATAAGCCTGTGTTTTGGCACCCCTGCCTTTCGTGGGCGCCATGCTATTATCTTCCCTGAGTAACACAATAGGGTATATAGCCAGAAATCAACTGTGCACCATACAGTGTAAAACATATATACCATAAACATATAATGTTACACTACTGCACAATGGGGCTAGCACCACAGGTGCTGCTTACCACCCGCCTAAAGCGGTTGTGAGGCCACCAGAGTCCCTGCCTGGGTCTCCCAGACTTTGTCCCCCTCTGCTGCATCCGAGGAGCTGACAGGAATGGCTGCCGGCGTCCTGAGGAGAGGAGGGAGCCGTGGGCGTGACCCAGAAAGTGCGGGAACTGGTGCCCGCACTGTGCACAGTGAGGGGGGTGGAGTATGCAAAGCATGCTCCAGCCCTCAGTGCTGCTCGTTCTGTGCAGCGTCCCGCCCTTCCCCTGCCTGTCAGGGCTGTGGGCGGGAGGAAAGGAAACTAGGCCGCAAAAAGCCGGGGACTCTAGTAATAAACGCGGCCGCCGTAAAAGCGCGGCCGGCGTGAAAGTCCCCGGCACACTACAAGTCCCAGCCGCGCCGCAGTGTTTCCATGGCCGCGGCGGTCAGTGCGGCAGTCCCTATACATAAACACACTCAGCAACGCTGAGTGTGTAATGGCACATATTAACCCGGTCAGCGCCGTGGTCCCCGGTGCACTAGCACACCCAGCAAAGCTGGAGTGTTGCTGTGCGCGGTCCCCACCGGGATACAGAGTACCTCCAAGTAGCAGGGCCATGTCCCTGAACGATACCCGGCTCCTATCCAGCAGGCTCCACAGGAGTTGTGGATGAAGCGCGGTCTCAGTGCCTGGAGACCGATAGGATCCCACTTCCACCAGAGCCCTAAGGGGGATGGGGAAGGAAAAAACAGCATGTGGGCTCCAGCCTCCGTACCCGCAATGGATACCTCAACCTTACAACACCACCGACAAGAGTGGGGTGAGAAGGGAGCATGCTGGGGGCTCTATATGGGCCCACTTTTCTTCCATCCGACATGATCAGCAGCTGCTGCTGACCAATCTGTGGAGCTGTGCGTGCGTGTCTGACCTCCTTCGCACAAAGCAAAAAACTGAGGAGCCCGTGGGAGCACGGGGGGTGTATAGGCAGAAGGGGAGGGGCTTAACACTTTTAAGTGTAATACTTTGTGCGGCCTCCGGAGGCATAGCCTATACACCCAATTGTCTGGGTCTCCCAATGGAGCGACAAAGAAATTGACAATGACCCCAAACATACTTCAAGAAGCACCTAGAGGTGGCTGGAAACAAAGCACTGGAGCGTTCTGAAGTGGCCAGCAATAGGGTAGGATTTAAAGGGGTGGTTTCACTACACAGCATAGTGGCCACACATCAACGTAAAAGAAGTAATGAAGGCTTGTTTCGAACACCTTGTTTAGTCAATTGTGCCTCTGAGCAGCGCTATTGCGTCCGCTCATCCCCAGCAGGTGACCCCCTCTGGGCTCCATGAACTCTGAGATCCGGTGATTTCACATCAACGTTCAGTTGACCGGACATCACTGAGGTCGGCCCAAGTCTCCCTGAGTGACTGGGCTGTAGGCGGAGTCTCACCGCTAGTCACAGCCCAGCATCACTCCTGCTTGCTGCGCTCTGCAGCAAAGGAGATAGCACACGAGATGCTGGGTTGTGACGAGCGGTGAAACTTCGCCCACAGCCCAGTCACTCAGGAAGACTGAGGCCAGCCTCAATGATGTAGGATCAACTGGAGGTTGACGTGACATCACCGGATCTCAGAGGTCATGGAATAGCACACTATTGACTAAACAAGAACCTTGTTTATGAGCTTTACATCGACGTGTGGCCACTATGCTGAGTAGTGAACCACTCCTTTAATTCCCATTGAACACCTGTGGAGAGATCTTAAAATTGCTGTTTAGAGAAGGGACCCTTCAAATATGAGACCTGGAGCAGTTTGCAAAAGATGAATGGGCTAAAACTGCAGGTGAGATCTTTAAAAAGCTTATTGATGGTGATTGATTGCAACTATTTATTCCAATGGATGTGCAACCAAATATTAAGTTGAGGGTGCCAACAATTTTCAGGTTTTGCGTGTTGTTCCAATACACACACAAGAAATAAATGTGTATATGTAACAAAACATTTGTAATTGCAATAATTTTCTATGAGAAATAATCATTTTCTGGAACAATTTCAAGGGTGCTAACAATTTCGACCAAGATTGTATTATGCAGAACTGAAAAGCTGCATTACTTTCTGAAGCTTCTGCTGACATTCTGTAGCTCTGCGCTTAAATTCTTCTGCTGACGATCGTGACTCCCTTAATTCTGTCTCGTACAGGTCGCTACGATTTCGAGCAGCTGAGAGGTCTTCTTCTAACTGCTGCATCATCAACTTCATCTCCTCCAGCTGGGCTTGAAACTCCTGAAGAGAGCGACATCAACCAGTAAATAGCAATTCGTTCTTCACCACAAATTAACTATATCCTTTCACAATATGGCATAATTAAATCATCCAGGACAGGCTAGATACATTCACATTGAAAGTTACAGAGAATTTCTGGAATATGCAAAGTTCAGCTAAAGAATAAGTTAGAAAAGGATTGATACATCAAGGCAACATTAGAATCCCCTACCCAGAAGGCTTCCAAACTAATTAGCAGAGAGGACAGAGCTTACCTGCTCCTTAATATCTTGCAGCTTCCGGCTCTGTTCTCGGATATCATGAAGGAGCTGCAGAGCCTTGTCATCCTCCTGGGAGACCTCCATCCGGGCCTGCTCTAGGCTGCGCTTTAAACTCTGTAGCATGGAACATTTTAAATGGAGAAATATTTGATTAGTAGTGCAGAGACGTAAGATCTCTTCCCGACATTAGAAACTAATGGGAGTAGAGAGGTTGGGAACAGGATGCTAGCTTATCGACAAAACCCATCAAAGCAAGATTAGAGAAGTTTACTTCAAAGCAAGTAAGAGCAGTAAGTTATGCCTCACCCATCCTCAACATGGACCGAACCGCTATTAGTGCTACATGCACATTTTTGGCAAGTAGGTAGTGCCAATAAACACCACTTGTCTTTTTCAGACCATTTAGATGCATGGATAGTGCATCAAACTCAAGCTTCACTTGGGTATAGGAAAACTCAGTGCCTCAGTGATTAGTACTGCTGCTTTGCAGCAATGGGGTCCTGGGTTCAGAACTCGCCAAAAACAACATCTACAAGGAGGGTTTGTATGGTCTCCCCATGTTTGAGTGGGTTCTATCCGGGACTCTGGTTTCCTCCCACACTCCAAAGACATACTGATAGGGAAATTACATTGTGAGCCCCAATGCGGACAGTGACGATAATTAGAGATCAGCAAACCTGAAGTTCAGAGTTTGGTACAAACACAGAATTTTCCAAAAAAACAAAGCTCTGGTGCGGGTGATATAGGAATGCAAACCACTCGCCTGAGCATCGCTGTGCTTGGATATACTTAGTGCTCAGCCTAGTGCAAGCTGCTTGCAGTGACCAGCTCACACTGGGAGTAACAACATTGTGATCAGATGTAGTGTGCAAACAAAAACAAAAAAAAAATGTAAAAAAGTGGATGAAATCCCTCCCCCTTCTTTCCCCCGGAAGCGATCTGTTTAATGCTGGCGGCATGTGGGTGGAGACCCGAACTGCCAATCACTTTCCTGCACAAAAATGAGCTTGCTAGGATTTTCGTGTGGATTTTTTTTTCTGAACATGTTGATGGGGTCTTGAAAACCCCTTAAATTTTTTTGTACTGTAAATGGAAACAGGTTTGAGATGTGGAATCTCCTTCACAAATTTGGATTGCGTGAACATAGCGTCAGCGTCAAAAAGTTGTGGACCACCCCTCTATAGTTATCTATCTCAGTAGAATGTGGTCCTGTGACCCTGTTCGATAATTCACATTGGCATGCTGCCTCAGAAATAGACATCAAAGTCTATAGGAGTTATACGGAGGATCAAGTAAGAAGCGGAGCATGAGCTTACTTGGTAAGCAGAATTGGTGGACTGCAAGAATGGACTTTATACTGTCAAGTAACAGCAGCCAAAATTAAAGAATGCATCTGTAGTGCCACACTAAGGACATGTGCACACGTTCAATATTTATTTGTAGAAACTTCTGCATTATTTCTGTATTTCTTGGCAGGAAAAACTCACAGCAAAAATGTGCATTTTCAATTAGTTTTTCAAACTGAAGTCAATGGGTACAAAAACGCTGTAAGAATTGACATGCTGAGAATACTCAACATGTGCGCTACACTCCAGGATTCTCATGGACTTTGCTGGTGTGGTACCCCTGCAGCTTCAGGCGCCGCAGGGTATCTCGGATACGCCGGTAAGGCTGCTTTCACACATCCGGTTTGAGCCATGCAGCTCAATCCGGCTGTTAAGCCTATGCAACGGATGCGGTGAAAACATAAGTTTTTTACATGCGGCCGGTCCGGTTTTTGCCACTTGCGGCATGCTACTGAGCATGCACAGTGGCAAAAACCGCATGCGGCGGCCGGATGCGGGTTTTGCCGCATCGCGCCGCATCCGGCCGCCATAGGCATGCATTGAAAAATGTGCCGCATCGGCCGAATGCGGCGCAATGCGGGTTTTTTTGCCGCACGAAAAAAACGTGCCAGGCAACGTTCCATCCGGCCGCCGCATCGGCTAAATCTGCCGCATGAGGCAAAAACCGGATGGAACGCAAGCCCATGCGGCACAATGCGGCACTAATTAAAGTCTATGCAGAAAAAACGCAACCGGCAGCATAAAAAAAACGGTTGCGATTTTCCTGCAAAGTGCCGGATTGTGCCACATTGCAGAAACCGGAGGTGTGAAAGCAGCGTAAACCAGCACAACACATCACTCGGGAGCTTTGTCACTAGGACTGGGCAAGGGTAGGTGCCAGGGGTGGCCATCATGAGGTATGCGACCTCTGGCCCACTAGTTCAGCAAACTGGGAGGCAGGGCACCTGGAGGGGAAGTGAGGCGCTATCTCACACAGCAGTTAGGTTACTTCAGGCGCAGCAAGCACCAGGTCAGACTCAGGAAGAGACGTCGCAAGACACTGCACAGAAAGGGGCCCGTGGTCAGGAGCTGGAGGCTCGACACGGGTTTTTAGGAAGAAGGGGGATCCTAGGGTTCGTGGCGAGTTCAGCAGTCACTCGTGACCCGTTCCACGGCCCAGCAGCTGGGGTGGAGGGAAGACCACTGGAAAGGACACACAGACGGAAACACCGGCCTTGACCTCTGAACTATCCGGGATCGGCTGAAGCCCATCACAGCGGGATACGGCACTCCGACGGTGTTGTGACTTCAGTGAGTAAAGAACTTGAACTGCACCCGGCGCTCCCATCATCAAGCTCCTGCGCCATAGGAGACTACTACTCCCAACATCCTCCCTGGGGCCTGAGCTCTACCTGTGGAGAGCTGCAACACCCAAGCTGCGTCACCATCTGGCCCAGAAGAGAGACTTCTCGCAGTGGCGACTAATAACTGAGCGCATACCACAGGTGGCGTCAGGAATAACTACTCCCATCATCCCCACCTCATCTTTATTGACACCGCTGGGGTCACGAAACCGGGCCAGGCCGCTGTGACAACCCAAACCAACACCAGCCACTGGCATAGGTGTTTGATTGCAGTTTTGTGGCAAATCTGCACTCAAAAAACGCATAAAAGGAAACGCGATAAAAACGCAATGTATTTCGGGTTTCACTCACATCTGAGCGTATTTAAGAAAGAAAAAAAAACACCAATTTTCATCCAGAAAAGTTGGACAAGTGAAATCTGGTGTTCCGTATGTCATGCGAGTGTGATTTTTTTCTCTCTTATCATCTGTATGTCATCCGTATGCAATAAGTTTTTGTTTCTTAGCAACTATTATTCTACAATCACTTATAGGACCATGTAGTGTTCTAGGCTACAGAATGGTAATGTATCCATAAAAAACAGATGGTCCGTGTACTGTCCGATTTTTCTCTCACACCCATAAACATTGGCGGGTCCTGACCATTTTACCAAACCATACACAGCAGGCTGTGATTTTTTTCCTTGAGCCATAAACAGCTGAGGTAAAAAAATGGCAGATCAGCACTGACTCGTTGAATAACATCAGAGTGAGTGCAATCGGATTTTTTTAATCGGATTGCACTCGGCGTAGTTATACACAGATGTGAACTCTGAATCTACTGCTCTCTGTATCCAATATTCCAGGCTGAAGAGAAGCTTTTTGTGGTGAATATTTGTCACCTATGATCACAACTTTATGTGACATTTCTCCAGTTGTAAGAAGCCCCAGCAGCATTTCCACACATGTATGAGAAGCAGCTTTCTACTTCACTGCTCCTTTGTAGCAAGTCTACAGCCCCTGGACCCACATATCTTCTGTGCGCTGAAGAGAGCTGTCATCTCTAATCATATCAGACATGTACATCATTCCAGATAATGTGACACTGCAAATACACATGTAGAGTTGTGTAGAGAAGACGCAGCAGGACGCTGCCATCAGGTAAAGCGTGCCGCGTTACAATGTGCACCCAATCGAAGACTCCATGTCACCCGCTCCACTTATAGATTGGGAAATTCTATTTACAGCAATTCTCTAATATACACCTATTAGGTGAATCACTGCTTTACAAGTGGGAGTAATAGAGCTAACAGGGTAGAGGAAAATCAGATTCCCTGCGGTTGGTCTACAAAATACAGGCATCTCTGATTACTTTTACATTCTGCAGAAAGCATATGTAAGAGAATTACTGTACATGCAGAAAAAACTCCATGGGATAACAGCGAACAGAGGGGCATAGGAGGAGCCATGGAAGAGATTATTCACATTCAATATGTTCTCTGCTTCCATTGTTCATAGAGAATACATGCTAGTCCTTCTCATCACTCCAAGCACACAGCCATTCCCATCTACAACCCCATACAGAAAAACTGTACAAAATAGATCTCTGGTTTTAGCATGTGTCCCTTTATCCTATGGTGCCCACTCCTACTTGCGCCTAGTCACTATATAACGCCGAACGACTTCTTGTATCCAAAGCCGAGCCATTGCGGGCACAGTGGTATGTGTACATCAACATAGCACTGCACACAGGCCGGCCATCACCCCTGCCCACCCTCACTAGCGTCATGTTGAGAGAGGGGAGAGGAGCCGCAGGTCCACGACACAAGGGTCAAGATGAGGGAAGTCAGCAGCGTGCGGACATTGTGTGACCTGAAGATGGCTGCGCATGTATGCAGGCAGCTGACTGGTGCTCTGTGGTGCAGGGCACGGGCTGTATGGGCCAGGGTTGTGGGATGTAGGGGTTGGTGTCTACACTGGCAATTGCGGGGTCTCCGTGGAGGCTGCACAGTGCTGTTTGATTAAAGAGGTTGGCAGTGGTGTCTCACAGCAGGACGTCCATGCAACAGCAGGTGGAGGATCTCCTAAAGCAGGTACAGCAGTGTGGGGGCTGGCTGAGGTCACTGAGCCGACCACAAGGGTGTGTGCTGCTGTTCTCTATCTGCATTTTCATTCGTTCACTATAGAATGCTGAACGTGTCCTTCTGTCCCAAGCTGGGATAGAACTGTTTGACAGATGCATGCGCAGTGCTATGTGCACGTTGTAGTTGAATTCTTCAATAAAATGTCGCCGGAGTCAGCGCATGTGAATATCTCCAGTCACCAGTTTGTTTCAGATGATATTCGCAGACATGGTGTCTTGAATAAAATGTCGCCGGAGTTGGTGGTATGCACTCGTGCTGACTTCGGACCCATTTTAATGAAGAAGTCAACTACAACATGAACATAGCACTGCACACGCACCGACCATAGGGATAATGGTGGCGGTCTAGGCACAAAATTTAAATAAAGTTGCAGAAAGCATCCATAAAAAAGATATAAAAAAACCACTCCACCCACAAAGTCCCAAACCACTGTTAAATCATTAACACCCAAGAGTAGAACGGGTTCAATAGCTAGTCTATAATATGTTAAATTATTATTTTGTATGTTGTTGCCATTTCTTTATTTCACCCCACACTTATTGGAATAAACAAAATATATTGCCTTGTGTGCCTCCTCTAATAAGGAGTACGGATTTACCCAAAATTTTATGTTAAGTCCAAAGTAAAAAAAAAACACATAGTATTGAAAGATCATAAGAATGGCTTTGCTCCTTAAAGAAGTCTTGGCACTTGTTCAGAGTGCAGGTGTGTAATAAGAGGAAATGTAAGGGGAAAGAGTGGAAAGTATAACAGGAGCCTGAAAATGCACTGGTGACCGGGCTGCAGCTCCACTGTAAGGCCGGTTTCACACCTGCGTTAAGAGCAATCCGCCGCTATGGAGAATAGCGCAGTCCGTTAACGCACTGCACTATTCTCCATAGACTTGTATTGACAACGCACTGTAACGCAAGTGTCTGCGTTGCATCCGCTGGGTGGAAGGAACGCTGCATGTAGCGTTTTTGTGTCGTTAAATTATCGCACCTTGACGTATTCCTTTAGTATCCGCCAAGGTGTGTAATGATAGTCTATGGCGGTGGATTCCGCCGCAATGCACAAAGAGGTGGAATCCGCTGACTGTTCCCGTCACATTCTACTGAGCATGCTCAGCATGTCCAGCAGAACGATCTGAATAGTTTAAAATCACTCCTCGTCTCTCTCCCCCCTCTCTCATACTCACCGATCACGGGCGCTGCACGGCTGTCACAAAGCTCCGGCGGCTTTTCCTCTTTTGAAAATGCCAGCCGCTCATTAATCCATCTCGTATTCCCTGCTTTCCCCGCCCACCGGCGCCTATGATTGATTGCAGTCAGACCCGCCCCCACGCTGAGTGACAGCTGTCTCACTGCAACCAATCACAGCTGCCGGTGGGCGGGTCTATATCGTGCAGTAAAATAAATAAATAATTTAAAAATAAACGGCATGCGTTTCCCCCCAATTTTGATACCAGCCAAGATAAAGCCGCACGGCTGAAGGCTGGTATTCTCAGGATGGGGAGCCCCATGTTATGGGAGCCCCCCAGCCTAACAATATCAGCCAGCAGCTGCCTGGAATTGCTGCATCTATTAGATGCGACAATCCTGGAACTCTACCCGGCTCATCCCGAATTGCCCTGGTGCGGTGGCAATCGGGGTAATAAGGAGTTAAATGGCAGCTTATAGCTGCCACTAAGTCCTAGGTTAATCATGGCAGGCGTCCATGATTAACCTGTAAGTGAAAGTAAATAAACACAAACACCTGAAAAAATCCTTTATTTGGAATAAAAGACAAAAAACACCCTCTTTCCCCACTTTATTAATCCCCAAATACCCCTCCAGGTCCGGTGTAATCCACACTAGGTCCCGCGACGCTTTCAGCTCTGCTACATGAAGCTGACAGGAGCGGCAGTAGAACACGACCGCTCCTGTGAGCTCCACGCAGAAACTGAAGTGAGCCGCGTGGTCAGCTGTGCCCTCATTCAGGTGACCCGCAGACACAGCTCTCGGGTGGAGGACTGCAGCTGTGGCCTCGGGTCACCTGAGTGATGGCACAGCTGATCGCGCGGCTCACTGCAGTCACTCAGGGGATTTGCGGTCACCTCTCTCTCTCTCCTCCCGACCGCAAATCTCCTTTCCCGGCGAAACATTTAAAAAAAATAAAAAAAAAAACGCAAAACGTTCTTTTAAAGCAATCCGTTACGTTTTTATTAGCACACTATTTGCAACGCATCCGTCACATGCGTCACACAACGCACTGTGACGGATGCATCACAACGCAAGTGTGAAACCGGCCTAACATTGCAGACAATGATGACATCTTCCACTTAAAAGATTAGTGAAGGTGGGGATTCCTGCACAATAAATGTACCAGACATGAGGAGCGAAAAGCGTACGCAGATGCAGAAGTTATATACCGTAATTATATACAGTAATCTTAAAGATGTGCTATCAAATAATACTGATGACTTATCCTGATCTGTTGTCATTTGCTCCAGCAGCCACTGGATGAAAGCACTTATGGAGCAAATAAACTAAGCATATAGTGGCCGCGGCTGGGTACTGCAGAACAGTTCCTATTCTATTGATGAGCTGCTCTACAGTACCTGGCAGCAGTGGCTTCACATAGAATGCTTTCCAGATCAGCTTAGTGTTTACATATGACAGAGTATGCAAATGCTAATCAGTGGGGGTTAAAGACAAACATCAATCAGATACTGATTATCTATCCTACAGATACATCATCAATATTATTTGATCAGACAATTCCTTTAACTAAAGGTACCGTCACACTAAAGGCCCCTTTACACACTGAAACTTTCTAGCGATCCCACCAGCGATCCCAACCTGGCCGGGATCGCTACAAAGTCTCTGGTGAGCTGTCAAACAGGCAAACCTGGCCAACGATGCAACAGCAATCCGGACCTGCAGAACGACCTAGCTAGTCATTGGGGACGTTGTAAAGCAGCTTTTTGAAAGGGAAGTCGCTAACGAAGTCGCTGTAAAGTCCCCTTTACACACTAAAACTTTGCTGCACAGCGGGAAATAAAGGACCAAAGAATGGTCCTGAACGATTTGTAGCGATCACAACTTCACAGCAGGGGCCAGGTCGCTGATGTGTTTCACACACTGCAATGTCGCTGGGGAGGTCGCTATAACGTCACAAAACCGGTGACGTTACAGCGATGTCGTTTGCGATGTTGCAGTGTGTAAAGCCACCTTAAGCGACGCTCCAGCGATCACACCAGCAACCTGACCTGGCAGGGATCGCTGGAGCATCGCTACATGGGTTGCTGGTGAGCTGTCACACAGGCAGATCTCACCAGCAACCAGTGACCAGCTCCCAGCGACGCGTGGAAGCGATGCTGCGCTTGGTAACTAAGGTAAATATCGGGTAACCAACCCGATATTTACCTTGGTTACCAGCGCACACCGCTTAGCGCTGGCTCCCTGCACTCCTAGCCAGAATACACATCGGGTTAATTACCCGATGTGTAGTCTGGCTATGTGTGCAGGGAGCCGACACTGACAGCGGCGACGCTGGTAATGAAGGTAAATATAGGGTAACCAAGGAAAGGGCTTCTTGGTTACCCAATATTTACATTGGTTACCAACGTCCGCAAAAGCCGTCTCCCTGCTCCCTGCACATTCAGTTGTTGCTCGGTCGCTGTCACACACAGCGATGTGTGCTTCACTGCAGGAGAGCAATAACTAAAAAATGGTCCAGGACATTCAGCAACAACCAGCGACCTCACAAAAGTCGTGCCTCAGCAGCGATGTTGCTAGCGATGTTGCTTAGTGAGACGTGGCCTTAAGTGCATCATGTTATCCCGACAGGTCATCACATTACCTGTTATAACTGTCAGAACAAGTAATATTGTGCTGTTTAGATAACAATCGAGAAGATGTAATTCCTCTACCTGTTCTCCATATCATAGATGGACAGCCAATCTCAAGCATTTGTCAGACAGCCACAAGGGGCCAGGGACCATTCAGTACTTGTGAATACAGGATACTCAAAAGTATACCATGTTTCCCCAAAAATAAGACCTACTCTGAAAATAAGCCCTAGCATCATATTGCAGTGTGCTTGAAATATAAGCGCTACTCGAAAAATAAGACCTAATTACAGACAGGGTCGGTGCTAGGGGGAGTCAAACTTTGCAATTTCTCAGGGCCCCACTCTCTTAGGGACCCCAGCTGTTGTATTCCGAGGTTCAGATTGTTTAAGGACCTTTGTGATGACTTCATTGATGGAACCAAATTTCTCTTAATTGCAGAAGTCTAATAGAACTGAACAAGAGGCAGACTGGTATGTAAGACTGGGATTAGAGGGAGAGAGAGATAACTGGGAATTTTACAGGGCCCCCAGCGTTTATATCATGATGATAACACTGCTTTAGGTCCTTTGTGCCATCACATCATGTGACTAGTTTGTCAGAAAAGGTCTTCGCAATTGCAGGACCCTAAAGAGGAGACAGGCGTGTGTGTGTGTGTGTGTGTGTGTGTGTGTGTGTGTGTGTGTGTGTGTGTGTGTGTGTGTGTGTGTGTGTGTGTGTGTATGTGTGTGTATGTGTGTATGTGTGTGTGTGTGTGTGAGTGAGAATGGATAGATGATAAATCAGAAGTAAATAGATAATAAAAAAGAGGTAGGTAGATAGATAGATACAGTGGAACATCGATTAACGAGTAACCCAGTTAGCGAGTATTCCGCTTAACGAGCAAAGCTTGCTGTAAATTTGTAACTCCGTTTATGAGAAAGCTTTGCCGTAGGAGCAAATACTCACCGCGCACACTTCTGGTTCCATACATCCACCGCGCTCTGACACGCTCTTACAGTCCGCACAAACACGCACAAACACACACATATTATGCTCACCTTACCTTCTGTTCCATTACCGGCCTCTCGGTTCTTGTAGTTCGCCGCTACAGGATGTGTATCGGTAACCATCGCGACGAGGTAGGAACTTCCGCTGTCAGCCGCTACTCAAAGGCAGCGCGCTGACCAATCAGAGGCAAGCGGTTCATGCCTTTGACGTCAGCGCTCTGGCAGCGGAAGTTCCGGCATCGGTCGCGATGGTTACCCGATACACATCCTGTACCGGCGAACTACAGGAACCAGGAGGCTGGTGATGGAACGGAAGGTAAGGTGAGCATATGTGTGTGCGTGCGTGTGGAATGACACAATAGGGGACCAAGATGGGACATTGAACAAGTTGTGTAACGAATTGTCTGCATTGCAATAATTTTCTATGGGAAATCTTGCTTTGCTAGACGAGTAACTTGGTTAACAAGCACACTCCCAGAACAGATTGTTCTTGTTAACCAAGGTTCCACTGTATATACGAGATAGATAGTTAGACAGAGAGACAGACAGACAGGTTCCACACAGGGTTTGGAGAGTTACCGTATGTTGATGTTCCAGAATGTGATATGGCTTTATTTGAATAAATGTTGATTTTTATTTTGTTCAAGAATAAATGTTGATTGTTGTTCATGGAAAAAAAAATAAGACATCCCCTGAAAATAAGCCCTAGTGCATCTTTTGGAGAAAAAAATAATATAAGACCCAGTCTTATTTTGGGGAAACATTGTAGCAGAGCATGAAGTACCTGCTGCTGAGCTCCATGGAGCCAGACTACTGCGTCATCTCTCTTTCTGTGTGCCAATGGTAAAACCCCCTTTAGCACTTTTAGTTTTTGAACATTTCAGGAGCCAAGCAACTCTATGCCGAGGCAAGTGCTGATCTTCTGATTGTGCCCTGCTGCATTGTTACTATCATCTTTAAAGGCCCCGTCACACTAAGCAACATCGCTAGCAACATCGCTGCTAACGAACAACTTTTGTGACGTTGCTAGCGATGTTGCTGTGTGTGACATCCAGCAACAACCTGGCCCCTGCTGTGAGGTCGTTGGTTGTTGCTGAATGTCCTGGGCCATTTTTTAGTTGTTGCTCTCCCGCTGTGAAGCACAGATCGCTGTGTGTGACAGCGAGACAGCAACAACTAAATGTGCAGGCAGCAGGAGCCGGCTTCTGCGGAGGCTGGTAACCAATGTAAACATCGGGTAACCAAGAAACCCTGTCCTTGGTTACCCGATATTTACCTTTGTTACCAGCCTCTGCCGCTCTCACTGTCAGTGCCGGCTCCTGCTCTGTGCACATGTAGCTGCAGGACACATCGGGTTAATTAACCCGATGTGTGCTGTAGCCAGGAGAGCAGGGAGCCAGCGCTAAGCAGTGTGCGCTGCTCCCTGCTCTGTGCACATTTAGCTGCAGCACACATCGGGTAATTAACCCGATGTGTGCTGTAAGTAGGAGAGCAAGGAGCCAGCGCTAAGCGGTGTGCGCTGCTCCCTGCTATGTGCACATGTAGCTGCAGCACACATTGGGTAATTAACACGATGTGTGCTGTAACTAGGAGAGCAGGGAGCCAGCGCTCAGTGTGCGCTGCTCCCTGTTCTCTGCACGTGTAGCTCCGTGCACTGGTAACCAAGGTAAATATCGGGTTGGTTACCCGATATTTACCTTGGTTACCAAGCGCAGCATCTTCCACGCGGCGCTGGGGGCTGGTCACTGGTTGCTGGTGAGCTCACCAGCAACTCGTGTAGCGTCGCTCCAGCGATCCCTGCCAGGTCAGGTTGCTGGTGGGATCGCTGGAGTTTCGCAGTGTGACATCTCACCAGCAACCTCCTAGCAACTTACCAGCGATCCCTATCGTTGTTGGGATCGCTGGTAAGTTGCTTAGTGTGACTGGACCTTAACCCTTTGCCTCCACAGCCAATTATTTTTATGTTTACATTTTCCCCTCCCGTTCTTCTAAGAGCCATAACTATATTTTTCAGTCAACGCAGCCATATCACGGCTTGTTGTTTTGTTTTGTTTTTTTAACAGAGTTGTACTTTTGAATGATAACATTCAACTAACCATACAATGTACCTAAAGACAGGGGAAAAAATTCCAAGTGGGACGAAATGGTGAAAAATAGGCAATTTCACCATTATTTTTTGGATTTCATTTGATTCTCCTGGTTAGTACAAATATGGAGATCCCAAATTTAATTATTTTTATTTTAGTGGGGAGTATTACATTCAGAAGTTTGTCAAAATAAATAAAAATTGGCTTGTGTCGCCATTTCTCAAGACTTTTTTATTTCTCCATTGATGGAGCTGTGTAAGGGCCTGTTTTTTTGCATGCGCGCTCATGGTTTTATTGATACCAGTTTGAGGGTTATACTGACGAGCAAAAGGATAACAGTGTTTTAAACTTTTGACTTTCAGGCTCAATATCTTACCATTCACTACAGCTTTGCGCATAAGACTACTTTCATTTTAGACGTCTTGGCTATCTCATACAGACATTTGACTTGCAACTATTTAGCCTATGATCAGTTATGCAGATTCTTCTTATGCCACTACATTGTTACTGTTTTGCTCCTAAAATATTTTTATTTTATTTTATTATTTTGTTAGTATTTTGTAAATCCACCTTTGGCTTTCAACACTGCCTGAATCCTTCTAGGCATGCATGGGATGAAGCATGTATCAACTGAAATCTGATCCCAGGTGTCTCCTACACGTTCCCAACGTTGGTGCATACTGGTTGACTGACTTGTAGATGTATACAGCTTTTTCTTCACTTCTACCCACAAGTGTTCATTTGGGTTGAGGTCTGGGAACTGTGGGGGGACGATCCAACACCTCTACTTCATCGTCATTGAACCATTTCTTTGCCAATCTCGACGTATCCTTCGGGTCGATGTCCTGCTGGAACACTATGTCGTCCTTTTCATACCCATAGTACTTAAGTGTACAAAGTAACTTGTCTTGTAGGATACTCACATATATATTTCAGCATTGAGACCACCATCAATCCTGGTCAAGTATCCAACACCTTTGCCTTGGAAACAACACCATATCAGGCTTTCTCCACCGAACTCAACAGTTGCATCAATTTCTCGATTAGTTAGCCCTATTTTCCTTTTTTTTTCCCAGATCCATTTGCACCCATCACAGCCTAGTCTATTGAATTTTGCCTCATCGCTCCAAATCACCCATATCCAATCTTATACTGTCAACTTTTCTTACTTTATTGCAAACTTGAGCCAACGCTTCTTACGATATTGAAGTAGATGCTTCACCTTTCCATACTTGGGTAACGTGCGTGGACGTCTGTGATCTCACAATTATGAAGCATATGAGCCACCCCCTTCTTTCAGATTTGTCACTTCAGGACTGATAGACTTTGTGATGAGGCAACTTGTTGACTCCTATATTTTAGCTGGACGTCCACTTGGCTTTTGAATGGATGGACGGACTTCAATTCTTATTCTTCCAACTGTCATGGCACTCATATGATGAAGCATGGTAATATTCTTGGCTGAAAGATGGCAATCGATGAGCTGGATGATGCGTTTTCTCTTTTCTTCGGAAATCAACTTCATGGCTGCTCCTTGATTCTAACCATTCGCTTCAGAATCAAACTAATAACACACTGAGCTATTATGGAATGTAATAACAGGTTGTAATTTGTAGTATACAGGAAGAAAAAAAATTGTAATGCAGTGACATGACAAGAATCTGTATAACTAATCATATGTTATAGTTGTGTGCCGCCCTCGTGGAAGCAGCCGAGCTGCTCGGATCCGGGTTCGAGGGTCTCCGGACCCGGGGGTCATGCGGCCACTCAAGTGAAAGGGGGGTATTTACAGGGGAGTTATAGTTCGTGACGCCACCCGTGGTGTGTGGTAATTGGGAGTACCACCGCTGCCATTGGGAGTACCCAGGGGTGATGGAGCGGGGGTAGCAAGGTGTTTTGTAACCCTCCATGGGTAGGGGGTGCCCTGGGCCTCAGTGAGGGGTGCCGTGGGGTGCAGGGGTCACTCTCGTACTCACTCCGTTCATAAGCAGACACGGACAACCGGGTAAACCAAGTCTCTGGGTACCGCTGCCGCTGAGGGGAGCTCGTCCGGGTCCCGTCCCCATGTGGTGCTGCCTGGTGATCCGTGACCTGCCTCCTGGCACTTAGTTTGACTTCAACTTGATGGCCCGGCAGCATGGAACTAGCCGGGCCCCGCTCCCTTCTATGGCTAAGTATGGGAGCTTGCTCTCAGAGCTCACGCTTGGGATTTTCTGGACCGTTTTGGTTGGAAAGTCCTATCCCCCTCGTTGCGCTAATGCCCCAATTCTGGAGCGGGTGGTAACAGATCGTAAACGCTCCGTTCTCCTCAGGTGAATTGTCGGGTTGCCTGAAGCTACTCCCCGACCTAGGGTCCGTGTACCCTGTCGTGCCTTCGGTCCCGGACCGGTGATACTGCTAGGCTGCCGGCTGCCCTCCTCGACAGCTCCGAGCACCTCGCCACAATCCCCTGCGACCGGGGGTCCGACTCCTCTAGGCCCAGACCACAGTCTGCAACCTAGGCAGTTACTTCAGGAGTCACCACTCCCGACTTCCTCTGAGCTCCTCTCAGCTCGAGGGCTACTTCCAACTCCCTCTCCACTCACAGACAGACTAACTACACTCTTAACCTCCCCTCCCTGACCCCCCAGGTGGGCAACTCTATTCCACTCAAGCCGTCCACTGGTGTGTCAGGTGGGTGTGGTGCAGGGTGTCTCTAGGGTTTGATTTGCTGTTGGAGGCAACACCACTTAAGTAGGGACCCAGAACCAAGAGGGAGGCGGAATACTGCACGGAAGGGCAGCTTGTGCAGTACCCTGTGACGACCTGATAGTCCAGGGGCGTCAGAGTTGTAAGTCAACTTTATGCATGAGATAGCCAACATGATTGTCTACCAAATGCAAGTAGTCTCACACTCAAAGCTATAGTGGACGGTGAGATATGGAGTCTGAAAGTCAAAAGTTCAAAACATTATTACCCTTTTGCTCGTCACTGTATATGTTTTGATCAATTTTTGTTTTATTTTTAGGGTGGTGTTTATGGATTAATTTTATATTTTCATAAAACAAATTTTTTAGGAACATGGCAATGCCAAATATGTTAATCTCTAATTTTAAAGGGGGAAAGAGGAAAAAGGGGTGGTGAGTGATTCAAATTTAATTATTTTTTATTCATTTTTAAAAACTATTTTTAGTGATCATCTGGTTGCTTATACTGCAAAACTAAATTATTGCAGTACATAGTGAAACTCACGGTCTCCTAGGAAGATCAGCCTGAGCAGAGTTGAGCTTTACAAAAGTATCAAGATGGCAACTAAGAAAATGATCAGGACACTGGCTGTAATTGTAACATTTCGGCGCACTACACACCACATCGTAATGGGGGCCAATGGATGCTGGTGAGCAATATTTAAATAATGCTGACAGAGATTGTAGATCTATAACACATGAAATCCTCTTAGGAAATAAGTGTCAAGTGACTTATTTCAGTCAGAATCACAGAAGATTAGCAACATTGAATAGCCATGGAGTTAATCCTCAAGCTAATCATAATTGATATGCAAATGAGGATGTAGATTTGACATCTCTGTCACTCCAGCTCTATACCCAGCCCCGTGCCTCCACCTCCTGCTTGACTGGCTGCCTCTAAGCTTTGTCACTTCAGGTAAAGGAGCTGTCAGTGAAGTAGGAGAAGGTGGTGCTGGGAGTGCGGAAAAGAGCTGGAGTGACAGAAGTTTCAGATCTACAACCTCATTTGCACATCAATTGAATCACTGATTTCTATTTAATGGACTAACAGACTAGCCCTATAGAAGTATTGCATTGCTGGACTGGTCTTTGAAAGAGCTACTTGCACAAATTAATAGTATGAAGTGTTAAATCCTATTTACAGATTCTTCTTAATCTAATATATAAAGGTGTGTGTGTGTGTGTGTGTGTGTGTATGTCCGCTAAAGGAATCCGCACCGTCGCATTTACAATCACGAAATTTTGCACAGACACCCCATGCGACTTAGGGAACGTCAGACTATGTTTGAGCGGGAAAATTTAAGCCCGCACTTTACACTTACTCTCCAAAAATCCTGCCTCTATTAAACTGAATGGAGGTTGGAGCTACAGGCTATAAATAGCAACTGTCAGTGGTTGCTATAGGAACAAAATAAACTGTTAATATAAGAAGCTTATGTGTGAGGTAATTAGATGTCGGTGGGGAGACGGATAGAGAGAAAGACAGAAAAAGACAGACAGACAGACACAGACAGGGAAAGAGACAGACAGACGGGGAAAGAGACAGAGACAGACGGGGAAAGAGACAGAGACAGACGGGGAAAGAGACATAGATGGCCAAAGAGAGACCTGGATAGAGACAGCCCCGGGGAAAAGAGACAGCCCCGGGGAAAAGAGACAGCCCCGGGGAAAAGAGACAGCCCCGGGGAAAAGAGACAGCCCCGGGGAAAAGAGACAGCCCCGGGGAAAAGAGACAGCCCCGGGGAAAAGAGACAGCCCCGGGGAAAAGAGACAGCCCCGGGGAAAAGAGACAGCCCCGGGGAAAAGAGACAGCCCCGAGGAAAAGAGAAAGACCGGGGAAAGAGACAGACCGGGGAAAAAGAAAGACCGAGGAAAGAGACAGGTGGGCAAAGAGACAGCCCTGCAAAGAGAGGCCCCCCGATGAAGCACAACGCGACGCGTGTCGGGGCCCCTGGACTGAATCTACCAGCTGGGATCTTTA
The DNA here is from genome assembly GCF_048569485.1 of Anomaloglossus baeobatrachus. Lineage (NCBI taxonomy): Eukaryota > Metazoa > Chordata > Amphibia > Anura > Aromobatidae > Anomaloglossus > Anomaloglossus baeobatrachus. Next base: position 693,577,387 of record NC_134353.1, read on the forward strand.
CTATGGATGAGCGAGATCTACTTTTATGTTACTGCATTTAATTTGCCCTCTAGTGGTTGGTATCATATTATCCATCATACAATTACTTATGTAGTGCACACTGGATATCATACTACGTATATCTTTACCTCTGTTAGGATATGTAGCTATGTAGGATTATATACATGGTTTGGTCACTTATTGACATGGCCTTCTCCTAATATATGTGGCATAGTGCAATATTATTAATTTGACTAGACATTTATATCTGCACTTTTTTGTTCAACCACTTTTTCCATGGGCCTGTACAATATATAGACTTATTGATCTGTGATCCTAGATTTACCTTTATATCCCGTGGTACATGCTTGCCCTCTTTCCTGCACATTATCTTCCCCTCTCTATATTCTCGTTACATTTATATTTTGGACTTATAATGATTGTTCAATAAAGATAATTTTTTATTCACATTCCTGGAATATGACTCAGTTTTTTCTGATACATTGCATGTTTTGGAGTTGCCATTTAAAATTGTACTTAACAATTGTGTACCAGATGATATTGTTCTCTTTAATATAACCTGCCGTAATACTGAGCAGAGATCAGCCACTGATGAGCATGCCAATGGGCAGGCAGCTAGGATAAATGTCTGGTTAACCCCTTACCGGCATTGGACGTACTTGGTATGTCATGATTGTCAGTGTCTTAACGACACATGACTTACCCAATACGTCATGGCGATTGCGGAAGTTCAGGAAACCTGCCTGTCACTGCCAGGAGTGATGCCAGCAGTTTACCCTCCTAAATTCTGCGATCACAGCATTCAGGTGGCAGGGAGAGGGGTAGCGCTCCTCTCCCAAGTAATCGGGTCCCTGTAATGTGATCACAGGGACCCGATCGATGCCATGGCAACCCTAGGTCGTCACAATAGCGCCCCCCAGGTTACCCTGTTTTGGAAAGCCTCGCATACCATACCAGATGCATGGTATGTGAGGCAGTCAGTGCTGCGAGTAGAGCACTGACCGATATAATCCACTGCAGTGATCGTGCATTGTAGTGGATTATACCAGTGATCAGACCACTGAAAGTTAGTGTCCTATAAACAAACTAAGTATAAATACATTAATAAAAAAAAAAAATTTGTAAAAAAAAATGTGAAAATAACGATCAAAAAAACAATTCCAATAAGCAAGTAAATAGTAATTTTTTGTTTTTCTTTTTAAAAAACAAAGGACAGATATTTGGTTCTGCTGCATCCATACCAACCCGATCTTTAAAACTGTCACAATAGTTAACTTCAGTGCTTCAGTGAATACGGGGTAAAAGAAAAAAGTCTTTTCATCATACAGCTGACAAAAAAAGTGGAATAAAATGTGATCAAAAAGTCATATATAAATAAAAATGGTACTGCTGAAAACGTCATCTTGTCCCGCAAAAAACAAGCCTCCATACAGCTCCATCAGCAAAAAAATAAAAAAGCTATAGCTTTAAGAATACAGCAATGCAAACATTTTTTTCTATAAAATAGTTTTTGTGCTGTAAAAGCAGCAAAACATAAAAAAAAACTATATAAATGTGGTATCACTGTAATCATAAAAACCCAAAGAATAAAGCTGTCTTATCACTTTTATGGCACGGCGAAAAAGGAAAAAAAATTATTACACGATTGCCGTTTCTTCATATTTCTGTCTCACAAAAAGTGGAATAAAAAGCAATCAAAAAATATTATGTGGCCCAAAATGGTACCAATGAAAACTGCAACTCATCCTGCAAAAAATAAACCCTCACATGTCAGCAGAAAATTTTTTAAAAATTGTAGCCTTTAAAATTCAGTGACAAAAGCAAACAAACCTTTAATTTGTATAAAAAAAAAAATAAAAACACTTTAATTGTACTGACTGGAGAAATAAAACCGCCTAATCACTAATACTGGAAGGTGATCAGTGTACAAAATAAATAAATGAAGCCAATTCTTCAACTGCTGTTGATTTGTTCATTCTGCCTCCCAAACATTGCAGTACGGCACAGCTCATATTTATCCAGCGCTCTATGCTGAGCACTTACACCAGAAAGTATGTGTACATTTTTTAAAAAAAATGTGATTGAGATAAAATTCCCAATGGAAAATTCACTATAAAGGCAGAGGGAGTCACTTTAAACTATCTGCTGGCCTGTGATCTGGAGGTGTACATCTTTTTAAGAGTCTTTTTGACATGCACAAGAGTGCGGGTATCGTCAATGTTTGTTCACCTTTGAAAAGACGGACACATCTGAAGAGAGCAGTCCGGAGTAACTCTGCTGCCTCATTATAGTGACTGGATCTGATGGGGGTTTCACCTGAAACATGTATTTCGGAGATGTAGATGGAAACCCTAATGTAATTGCTCAGCAAAGAACAGAGGATAAATGGGAACTGATCCAAAATGTTCTGTACCCAAATTCGCCATCAAATAGCATTTAACTCAACCCACAAAAACACAAGTCCCTACTCAGGTCCGTCATCTGATAACAGAAATATAGGGGGCTTCCACATTACTGGTAACACAAAGGTTCATGATAAAAACACTAAATCCAGCAAAATCTACACTCCCAAATTCAAATACCCCCTCCCTTTTGAGTCCCACAATGTGCCTAAACTACAGTTAGTGTCCACATGTTTTGCATTATTTTAGTGAGAAGAGCCTGCATAATTTAAGGGGTGCAGGTTTCCAGAAGCACGAGCTGGGCACAATGTACTGGGCATGACAAGGGCTTATTAACAATTTTTTATTCTACCACATTCACTGCATTTGACACCATGGGTGTATTCCAGAGAATAAATCGTCACTACACCCGTATATCAATTCCCAGAGGGGTGTAATTTTCAAAATATGGTTACTTGAGAGGGCTTCTGTTGTTCTGTCAATTAGTGGCTCTGTAAATGGAGTCGGCAAACTGTTCTAGGAAAATCTGTGTTCAAAAAAATCAAATGGCGTTCCTCCCCTACCCAAGCCCTGCGGTGCGGGCAAACTGTACATGTGGGGTATTGCCATATTCAGGAGAAATTGTGTAACACATTATGGGCCTTATTTACCTACTACTCCCTTGTGAACATTGGAAACCTAGGGTTAATACAACATTTTATTGGTAAAAATGTATTTATTTATTTTTCACCGCTCAATATCAGATTTCGTGACATGGCTGTGGAGTCAATATTTTCACTGCACCCCGACACAAAGATTGCAAAAGATTGCATTACAACATTGCAACTAATCATTGGAAGTACAGAGGAGAAAATAAGTATTTTATGTTCTGCCGTTTTTCCACGATTTCCCGCCTACAGAGAATGGAGACATCTGTAATTTTTATTGTACATACACTTCAACTGTGACAGACAGAATCCCCCAAAAATATCCAGAAAATCCCATTGTATGATTTTGAAACAATTAATTTGCATTTTATTGCATGAAATAAGGGATTGATAGTCTACCAACCAGCAAGAATTCTGTCTCCCACAGACCTGAGATCAACTCCACTCGTCAGGTTTAGAGGAAGAAGAAGGATGAGTACAACCCCAAGGACACAGTTCCAACTGTGAAACATGGAGGAGGAAACATCATACTTTGGGGAGCTTTTCTGAAAAGGGAACAGGAAGACTGCACTGTATTGAAGTGAGGATTGATGTATCATGAGATTTTGGTCATCAACCTCTTTAGGCCCCTTTACACACTGCAACATCGCAAACGACATCGCTGTAACGTCACCGGTTTTGTGACGTAATAGCGACCTCATCCAGCGACATTGCAGTGTGTGAAACACATCAGCGACCTGGCTCCTGCTGTGAAGTTGCTGATCACTACACATCTCTCAGGACCATTCTTTGGTCCTTTGTTTCCCGCTGTGCAGCATGATCGCTAGAAAGTCTCAGTGTGTAAAGGGGCCTTTACATCGACTTCGTTAGCGACTTCCCTTTCAAAACGCTGCTTTACAACGTCCCCAATGACTAGCTAAATCGTTCTGCAGGTCTGTATCGCTGTTGCGTCGTTTTCCAGGTATGCCTGTTTGACAGCTCACCAGCGACTCACCGGAGACTTTGTAGCGATCCCGACCAGGTTGGGATCGCTGGTGGGATCGCTAAAAAGTCTCAGTGTGTAAAGGGGCCTTTTCTCTCAGTAAGAGCATTGAAGATGAGTCATGGATGGGTCTTCCAGCATGACTATGACCCAAAACACACAGCCAGACGTTGGTCTGTGCCTGGTAGGAGCTGGAACCCCGGTCGCAGGGGATTGTGTCAAGGGACACGGACTGCCAAGGAGGGCAGCCGGCGGCCTTGAGCTATCACCGGGCAGGGGCCAGGGCACGACGGGGTACATGGACCCTAGGCCGGAAAGTAGCTTCACGCGTTCCGGTTATTAACCCGACGGGGGTGAAGACTTCAAGATTCATCCCCAACCCACTCCAAAATCGGGGTACTAGCGCATCGATGGGATAGGACTTTCCCAATACAGTCCAAAGAAATCCTACGCGTGAACCCTGAGAGCAAGCTCACTCCGTTAGCCATACGGGTGAGCGGGACCCAAAGAGTTTTACACTTGAGGGTCCAAATAGAGACAAAGGTGCCAAGGAAAGGGCCATAGGCAAACAGCAACACCAAGGGCACGGACCCAAGCGTGCTACCTCCAAGCTGCAGTGGTGCTCAGAACTCTGGTTTACAAGCTGTCGGTGTTGTTATTACTGGACTGAGTGAGTACACTGAAAAACCCTTTTCCTATCCCCAACGGCACCCCAAGCACCAATCATCCAACGGGCCCCGGGACACGAACCACCTACCAACAAAGGGGTTAAACATCCTGCTGCTACACCATTGTCACCGTGCTCCCCAATAGCAGTGGTGGTCCCTCACATTACCACGCACCATGGGTGGCATCACGAACTTCCTAATCCCCTTGTACACACTCCCCTTCTTTTAATTCGAGTGTCCGCGCGAACCCCTCGGGTCCGGAGACCCCTCGAGCCACCGCGGCTCCGGATCAGAGCAGCTCGGCCGCTGGCACGGGGACGGTACAGCTTAGTAATTGCAGTGACCTCCACATATGCCAAGCCATTGTACCATTGTTGGTGTTACCATTCAATATAAGATGGATTCTTGCATAGGTTCATGCAAGACCAATTAACCATTTTGGGTGCAATGTTGAACACGAAGCCTACACAAAGGACTATGTAAATTTGCTGCAACTGTTCTACCGTGTTATGGACTATGCCCATCCAGTGTAAGAATAGCTGCCAAGCATTATACCTTGTCTATACTGTAGCCAAAAAGCTTATACACCACTTGAAGATCCCTGTACTTCATTGTGATAAATATATACTTGCCTCCATCAAAAACCGTTTTAGTGCATGACACCCTATTTTGTCAATGTTGAACCAGATCTTAATTTTGGTGATAGTTTGAAATGGGAGATGTAAAAATATATCTTACTCCATTATACCATGAACTTGTAATATGTATACAATATACAGGGTGGTGCAAAAGTAGGTGGACAGTATGTGTAATAGGGTTATCAAACATGGTGTAAAGTGAAACTGACACAGTTGCCCTTAGCAACCAATCAGATTCCACCTTTCATTTTCCAAAGAGTCTGTGAAGAATGAAAAGTGGAGTCTAGAAGAGCATGGTAGGAAGAGCATGGAGCCGGCAGCTACACCCCGAGCTCCACGACTGGATACAAGCAAGTATCAGAGAGCTGGCAGGTAGGAAGAGCATGGAGCCGGCAGCTACGCCCCGAGCTCCACGACTGGATACAAGCAAGTATCAGAGAGCTGGCAGGTAGGAAGAGCATGGAGCCGGCAGCTAAGCCCAGAGCTCCACGACTGGATAAAAGCAAGTATCAGAGAGCTGGCAGGTAGGAAGAGCATGGAGCCGGCAGCTACGCCCCGAGCTCCACGACTGGATACAAGCAAGTATCAGAGAGCTGGCAGGTAGGAAGAGCATGGAGCCGGCATCTACGCCCCGAGCTCCACGACTGGATACAAGCAAGTATCAGAGAGCTGGCAGGTAGGAAGAGCATGGAGCCGGCAGCTACGCCCCGAGCTCCACGACTGGATACAAGCAAGTATCAGGGGGCTGGCAGGTAGGAAGAGCATGGAGCCGGCATCTACGCCCCGAGCTCCACGACTGGATACAAGCAAGTATCAGAGAGCTGGCAGGTAGGAAGAGCATGGAGACGGCAGCTACGCCCTGAGCTCCACGACTGGATACAAGCAAGTATCAGAGAGCTGGCAGGTAGGAAGAGCATGGAGCCGGCAGCTACGCCCTGAGCTCCAAGACTGGATACAAGCAAGTATCAGAGAGCTGGCAGGTAGGAAGAGCATGGAGCCGGCAGCTACGCCCCGAGCTTCACGACTGGATACAAGCAAGTATCAGAGAGCTGGCAGGTAGGAAGAGCATGGAGCCGGCAGCTACGCCCCGAGCTCCACGACCGGATACAAAAAAGTATCAGGGGGCTGGCAGGTAGGAAGAGCATGGAGCCGGCAGCTACGTCCCGAGCTCCACGACTGGATACAAGCAAGTATCAGAGAGCTGGCAGGTAGGAAGAGCATGGAGCCGGCAGCTACGCCCTGAGCTCCACGACTGGATACAAGCAAGTATCAGAGAGCTGGCAGGTAGGAAGAGCATGGAGCCGGCATCTACGCCCCGAGCTCCACGACTGGATACAAGCAAGTATCAGAGAGCTGGCAGGTAGGAAGAGCATGGAGCCGGCAGCTACGCCCCGAGCTCCACGACTGGATACAAGCAAGTATCAGAGAGCTGGAAGGTAGGAAGAGCATGGAGCCGGCAGCTACGCCCCGAGCTCCACGACTGGATACAAGCAAGTATCAGAGAGCTGGCAGGTAGGAAGAGCATGGAGCCGGCAGCTACGCCCCGAGCTCCACGACTGGATACAAGCAAGTATCAGAGAGCTGGCAGGTAGGAAGAGCATGGAGCCGGCAGCTACGCCCCGAGCTCCACGACTGGATACAAGCAAGTATCAGAGAGCTGGCAGGTAGGAAGAGCATGGAGCCGGCAGCTACGCCCCGAGCTCCACGACTGGATACAAGCAAGTATCAGAGAGCTGGCAGGTAGGAAGAGCATGGAGCCGGCAGCTACGCCCAGAGCTCCACGACTGGATACAAGCAAGTATCAGAGAGCTGGCAGGTAGGAAGAGCATGGAGCCGGCATCTACGCCCCGAGCTCCACGACTGGATACAAGCAAGTATCAGAGAGCTGGCAGGTAGGAAGAGCATGGAGCCGGCAGCTACGCCCCGAGCTCCACGACTGGATACAAGCAAGTATCAGGGGGCTGGCAGGTAGGAAGAGCATGGAGCCGGCATCTACGCCCCGAGCTCCACGACTGGATACAAGCAAGTATCAGAGAGCTGGCAGGTAGGAAGAGCATGGAGCCGGCAGCTACGCCCTGAGCTCCACGACTGGATACAAGCAAGTATCAGAGAGCTGGCAGGTAGGAAGAGCATGGAGCCGGCAGCTACGCCCCGAGCTTCACGACTGGATACAAGCAAGTATCAGAGAGCTGGCAGGTAGGAAGAGCATGGAGCCGGCAGCTACGCCCCGAGCTCCACGACCGGATACAAAAAAGTATCAGGGGGCTGGCAGGTAGGAAGAGCATGGAGCCGGCAGCTACGTCCCGAGCTCCACGACTGGATACAAGCAAGTATCAGAGAGCTGGCAGGTAGGAAGAGCATGGAGCCGGCAGCTACGCCCTGAGCTCCACGACTGGATACAAGCAAGTATCAGAGAGCTGGCAGGTAGGAAGAGCATGGAGCCGGCATCTACGCCCCGAGCTCCACGACTGGATACAAGCAAGTATCAGAGAGCTGGCAGGTAGGAAGAGCATGGAGCCGGCAGCTACGCCCCGAGCTCCACGACTGGATACAAGCAAGTATCAGAGAGCTGGCAGGTAGGAAGAGCATGGAGCCGGCAGCTACGCCCCGAGCTCCACGACTGGATACAAGCAAGTATCAGAGAGCTGGCAGGTAGGAAGAGCATGGAGCCGGCAGCTACGCCCCGAGCTCCACGACTGGATACAAGCAAGTATCAGAGAGCTGGCAGGTAGGAAGAGCATGGAGCCGGCAGCTACGCCCCGAGCTCCACGACTGGATACAAGCAAGTATCAGGGGGCTGGCAGGTAGGAAGAGCATGGAGTCGGCAGCTACGCCCCGAGCTCCACGACTGGATACAAGCAAGTATCAGAGAGCTGGCAGGTAGGAAGAGCATGGAGCCGGCAGCTACGCCCTGAGCTCCACGACTGGATACAAGCAAGTATCAGAGAGCTGGCAGGTAGGAAGAGCATGGAGCCGGCATCTACGCCCCGAGCTCCACGACTGGATACAAGCAAGTATCAGAGAGCTGGCAGGTAGGAAGAGCATGGAGCCGGCAGCTACGCCCCGAGCTCCACGACTGGATACAAGCAAGTATCAGAGAGCTGGCAGGTAGGAAGAGCATGGAGCCGGCAGCTACGCCCTGAGTTCCACGACTGGATACAAGCAAGTATCAGAGAGCTGGCAGGTAGGAAGAGCATGGAGCCGGCAGCTACGCCCTGAGTTCCAAGACTGGATACAAGCAAGTATCAGGGGGCTGGCAGGTAGGAAGAGCATGGAGCCGGCAGCTACGCCCTGAGCTCCACGACTGGTACAAGCAAGTATCAGAGAGCTGGCAGGTAGGAAGAGCATGGAGCCGGCAGCTACGCCCTGAGCTCCACGACTGGATACAAGCAAGTATCAGAGAGCTGGCAGGTAGGAAGAGCATGGAGCCGGCAGCTACGCCCTGAGCTCCAAGACTGGATACAAGCAAGTATCAGAGAGCTGGCAGATAGGAAGAGCATGGAGCCGGCAGCTACGCCCCGAGCTCCACGACTGGATACAAGCAAGTATCAGAGAGCTAGCAGGTAGGAAGAGCATGGAGCCGGCAGCTACACCCTGAGCTCCAAGACTGGATACAAGCAAGTATCAGAGAGCTGGCAGGTAGGAAGGAGCATGGAGCCGGCAGCTACACCCTGAGCTCCAAGACTGGATACAAGCAAGTATCAGAGAGCTGGCAGATAGGAAGAGCATGGAGCCGGCAGCTACGCCCCGAGCTCCACGACTGGATACAAGCAAGTATCAGAGAGCTAGCAGGTAGGAAGAGCATGGAGCCGGCAGCTACGCCCCGAGCTCCACGACTGGATACAAGCAAGTATCAGAGAGCTGGCAGGTAGGAAGAGCATGGACCCGGCAGCTACGCCCCGAGCTTCACGACTGGATACAAGCAAGTATCAGAGAGCTGGCAGGTAGGAAGAGCATGGAGCCGGCAGCTACGCCCCGAGCTCCACGACCGGATACAAAAAAGTATCAGGGGGCTGGCAGGTAGGAAGAGCATGGAGCCAGAGGACACACTCCCCTGTTCTCTGCTACAGCACGGGGCTTTACATTGTTCCTTGACATAACGTCCCATACGAGCAGCTACTATTTTATTGATTTACAAGTGATCTAAAGATCCTTGAACTGCAGTGGCCAGCTCAGCTTCATAGTGTATGAGGGCAAGGACAGTACAAACATTTTGATCACCCCTGAGTACCCCTTTAAGCCTTGGGCCAATTGAAAACTCCCCCACTGTTAGATATTTATGCTTATAAATCTTAATCAGGGACACAATAAGCAGAGGTCTTCAACTTGTGGCTCAGGAGCGACATGTCTCTCATGGGCCCATGTCAAGTGACTCTCTGTAGCCTGTCTGCTTGGTGCATTATCATTAGGTCTACCAACAGCTACGAGAAGGTCTCCAAATAGTGATTTTTTTGGAGTAGACCTGCACAGTTAGGATGATACTGCCAGTTAAAGGTATGCTTGAAGCTGGATGTAACAGTGTGGTGACTGTGCTTGATGCAAGAATACCAAATATAGAGTAAAGTGAGAATCCCCAGATGTATGTATGACTCCTATATGGGAGGAGAGGACAAGGTTTTGATGTGCCTTCTCTGGTAAAGCTTTGGTTGTCCTTATACTAGTAATGGGGGGCTATGGGTGTCACGACTGAGGAAGGGGGGCGCTGGATGTGGCTCACAATCATCTCTCAGTACTGAATGTGGCTCTCAAGGTAAGAAAGGTTGGGGACTACTGTGCTAGAACAATAAAACAGGATAACTGAAGAAAGCTAATGAATGGGAATTTTTAACTCTATAACAATATTTGTAATGCTGCATATCTTTAATTGAATATTAGCTAATCTTTTCATTATATTTGAGATCTTTTTTAAGAATAGGTTTCTAATATAAGAACCTGAGCTATTGTCATACATGGAGTAGGCAGCTGCAGGAATTAAACATTACATCTCCCACAGAGTGTGGACTGCAGTTGGCCAATAATGTCTGTACTCTGCAATCTGTTCCTGGAGGTGCATAGGCAGCATTGCTCAAGCCAGTCACAATCTTCTACTGATCATAAGTAGATCATTTGCTGTATCCCCATAAACTAATATTTTTTAACCTATGCCTCAATTATTATGGAGATTGAAATAAAATGCCACAGATGAAACAAAAGGGGTGAAAGATAGATCTCCGCTCGTTCTATTTTGACTTATAATACTATTGATCCTTTTACTTTCCCTGCAATCCATGGAAAAGAAGATGGACCAATGTCTTCCCAATGGAGTGAATATTATGAGGATCATGTATGTCCAACTGAGCAATGCAGGGCAGAATTAGGCCACACTCACAGCTCAGTTTAGTGAGTATTTTACATCAGTATTTGTAAGCCCAGAATCAGAAGAAGAAGTATAACAAAAAAATTTTCCCCACTCATTTTTACTGATACTGATATGAAATACTGACATATGGCACGACCTTACACTATGTTAGAAAAGTAACATGTGACATCAAATAAAAATTAGGCTTCTTTCTTGAGTCATACAGCACTACAGATTGTTACATGGGTTACCCTAAAGGGAATCTGTCACGAGGTTTTTGCTACCTCTACATCTGAGAGAAGCATAATGCAGGAAAAGAGACCCTGATTCCAACAATGTGTCACTTAGTTTAAAGGGTTCAGCAGTTGTTACACAATCAGTATTCTTAGATATAGAGAGCTTAGAAAGGTAACCCCGCCCACACCACAGCTGTATATGAACATTGTATAGCAACAGTGAGCTGCTTATCAGAGGAGGGGGTGTGGTCAGACAACTTGGTACAAGGCAGCTAGTCACAGCAATGATAATGTTCTATTAATAAAACCTTCACTGTAAGTAAACAAGAACACACAGCTTAATAAATGAAACATCGCTTAAATATGTGTTTCAGCTCCAACCTCCTGCGGTCTTCAGTTTGCATACCAAATACCTGCTGACAGATTTGCTTTAATAAACAATATAGAAAATACTCCAACTGCCAACCGGATTTCCCATAGAAACTCATGACTGGCTTACAGAGCAGTGCTGGGTGGTCAAACTGCCATAATTGTAAATAAAATAGGATATAATTTAGGTAGAATTTTCTTCCCAAATCCAAAAGAGTATTCAATCCAACTTACAACTGTTCAAACTATACGACTATGAGATACCCCAGTAATTGTCTATTAAGCAAGTAAAGGTATCCAAACACCTGAATGATGAATGTTGGCTAACCTGCTGATTTCAGCAACCAGGTCATGTGGATGGTAATTCTTCAACTCCCACAACAGCAGATGACAGATGAATGAGAAAAGAGTTGGGCATATTGATCTTCAACATGCTCAATACTTCCATTCTTATGCGATATAGGCTGTTGGCAGGTGTCTGGCAGCAGATTACTTTCCCTTCCACATGCATGTTCGACTGGGAAAGTAGCTACTAGACTGTATGACAAGCTTAGGCTGCTTTCACACCTCCGGTTTTAGCAGAGCTGGCCAATCCGGCTCTAAAACCTATGCAACGGATGCGGCGACAAAACCGCATCCTTTGCATACGTTTTTGACATGCGGCCCGTCCGGTCTTTGCCGCTTGCGGCACACTACTGAGCATGCGCAGTGGAAAAAAACCTGCAAGCGGCGGCCGGATGCGGTGTTTTCCGCAGGACGCGGCTTGCGGCGTCCATAGGCATGCATTGCAAATCGTGCCACATCGGCCGGATGCGGCGCGATGCGGTTTTTTTTGCCGGACAAAAAAAAAAACCGTGCCAGGCAACGTTCCATCCGGCCGCCGCATCGGCTAAATCTGCCGCATGCGGCAAAAACCGGACCGAACGCAAGCCCGTGCGGCACAATCCGGCACTAATGAAAGTCTATGCAAAAAAAACGCAACCGGCGGCAAAAAAAAAACGGTTGCGGTTTTTCTGCAAAGCGCCGGATTGTGCCGCACAGGAAAAACCGGATGTGTGAAAGCAGCCTAAATAATAATTATCCTGAATTGTTGCACTATTACACTTATTAGGAAAATTAGGTGGATATGCCCAGCTCAATCCAAATAGAATAAAATAAGAACATTGTTTCAAACATGTAAAAGCATAGAGGAGTGGTGAGTGGATAGGGATCATCAACAAGATGAAAACATTAAATAGATAACACATACAGCGCCCCATTCTTCAAATCTTTTACACAAGTATGTGACGTAAAAAGCTTTGTAAAGTCACAAATTTGCCACAATTCGATACTGCACTAAAATTATGCAACTACCTTGTGCCTTTTTAGTCCAACTTCAACAATATGGGCAGAACTGGGGTAAATGGGGGTGGGGTGACGGATGCTTGTCAAATTCATAACGAGCAGCGGTGCTGACAGCGTCACAAATATCAAGTCAGCAGATAATCGAGTAGGATTTGTGGTGATGCGCACACAGAGGTGAATGCCCGATGTCCGGGGCTACCAATTCATGAAGAGGAATAGGGCTCTTCATGAATCAGGAACATCTGAGTCCTGATAACGCCAGTCTTGATGAAACGGGTCCATAGTGTTGGATACGTGTTAATGATCAGTATCCAATCCCCTCTCTTCTATTTACTGTATAATCCATTGTGGGTTTTAAATGTTTGAAATAAATTGCTAATTTTAACCTACCGTATTTTTCGGATCATAAGACACACCTTTCTTCCCAAAAAATTGGAAAATGTTGAAATGAGGAAAATGAGGAGTGCATCTTTATAATCCGAATGCACCTTACTGGGAGGTAATAGAGAGGGGTCGCAGGAGGCAGACGCTACACTAGGGCCTGCGGGGCGCTGTGCTGGGGCCTGCAGAGGCATCCTGAAAATGTCAGCAGTGCGAGGTTCAAATAATGGCACCCGGAGGCGGCGCATGCACATATGGATCTCTCAGCTCAAGATCTCATCTGCGCACGTGCCACCTTCAGCCCATTAATCTCCCAGCAGTGAATTTAAGGAAAATAGCGCCTGGAGGTGGCACATTTGCAGATGGGATCTTGGCTTGTCATTGAGTTGATAGCTCAATCTGCGTACGTGCCAACTCCGGCCGCCATTTCTTTGAATTCTGCAACACCGACAGTTTCTGGAAGTTGCCTACCTGACAGCATATGGGACACCCACCGGCCGCACCACCAGCAGCATCAACCTGCTCCACCACAACCCCTGCCTCTTGTGACCCCGCTCCACCACCGCTGCCATTCCCCCCCGGTAAGAGACCACCAGATTGTAAGACGGACTCCTTTTTTTCTCTAAATTTGGAGTGCGTCCTATAATTTGGGGTGTGTCTTATAAAGCGAAAAATAAGGTATTTAGATTGAGCCGGACATCCCACCTCCTTTTCCAGTTGATCACCGCCTTGCTACAGGCTTCTATTCTAGGCGTTCCAAAATTGGAAACATAGGTTACTGGCGATTTCATTTCTCACGATTATCTTACAAAAACGTTTTAGTAAATACTGCACAGATGTATCTCGAATCTCAGACAAGTGTCATTACCATTCTAGAATAAAATATTTGGGGTATTTTTTTCCATAGAAACCAATAACTGGAGAGTACTTTGAAATACATGTACAACTAAGGAGAACTTGGAGCGCCACATTATTACTTGTTATTTGTTGTCAATTAGAAACCTTCTGATTCGTAGACTATAACAACAGAGCAGATAGTATCCCTAAGGATGAATAGGATTTGATGCTCACGCTGCATTCTGTGATGTAGGTTGCCAGGTCTTGCTCCAGGAGAGATCTCTGTGTTTCAGATGCTTTTAATTCAACTTCTTTTTGGCTGAGTACAGCCTCCACCTCAGACACCCGACGATGTAGTCGAGTCATTTCTTGCTCCATCTGTAATATACATAAAAATGCAAAGGATTTATACAGCTGACGGTAGGCAAGTCCGTCTATATATAAGACCTATTTATTGCCACAACTAGTGCCCAAATTAGTCAGCGTGAGCTCACTTCTTCTAATGGTGGGCTCACAAAGTCATCCACAGGCTGGCTGTTCACATTTACACACAGTCCGATGAAAAAGCCCACAGCACGCAGCTCTCCGGTAAGATAGTCATTTTCACCTGTTTATGTCCCGTCAGTATTATCCCAAATCCAGATCTGATGACAAGATGGTTTGCCTCATCATTATCACATATATTGTGAATAAAAAATAGGGGTCCTTCAGAAGGTGTCCAGTATAAAGGGGTAATCACATTCCGGCCATTTTCTTTGGGCAGGACCATAGGTTGTAAAGAAAAGGTAACATAATATGAATTACACGCGTACAGTAGGAAAGTCTATCTTTCTTAAACCGCCACATAAGTATCTGATTATTATATCCATTGACGAAGTCAGCTGTCCTTGTCTCCTACACTTGGCTTAAGATGGGAGCTCCAGTGTAGTCAGTCGCGACTTGTACGACTAATAGGACTGTTAATCTGTGAGAACATCTTTATGACAGACGCTTGTCGCTCAAGTGCGCTATGACCCAAAAGATAAAACCACTCTCTTGATCCCCAGGATCGCACTGGAAGTAAATTTCTGCTGCAAACAGGGAGGCCAAGTGTTGATTTAAATACCTTGTGGCATTTGTCCTGTGTATCCTGCAGCTCTTTGCTCTTGTGAAATAACTTCTTCTCCATGGAGCTTGCCTTGGCTGGAGAGTCCAAGCCAGACACAAGGGACCTGAATAACAGATGATACAACATTGTAAAAAGGTAGCCTATAAACACACATTTATTAGAAATTTACCTACACAAAGACAATATTTCTTCATGGAATGCACTGAACCATCTAGAAGGCGACATTGTTTTTCAGGCACCGAAGACCATTTCTTAATTCGGTTGAATAACACTTTTCGTGGATCTCCTGCTAACATCTCATTTCCTTACCACTCCTACACCTCCAGTAATCATCTGCCGCACATAGAAATGATAAACGCAACCATTGCCAGCGTCATCCTCCATCAATTACTCATGTCTCGGGCTGCACAAATCTTGGTCATCATGACATCACACTGCCCTTCATATGAAGCAAGAATAATTTATAATTCCTTCCTCCAACCTAGAATATCACCTAAGTGCATTCAACAATAAAGCACTGATATCCGGCAGCACGCATGAAGTGAAAAGGATGCTAAAAGCCAAAATCTCTGCCATGAATCAAATAGCCATAAATGATATTAATGATCTTAGATTTTCCATGGCTTTCTCTTATGGGCCAACAGGCGCTCCTACCAGGGGCTCATGTAATAAGGATCACCAAAACAATGAGGGAAATTAGAACCTATGATAATATCTAAAGACAAGAAAAAACTGAGGGATTTAGATACTGAGCCCCTATGAGGACAGCAACTGATGACAATGTCTATATATCGCTGCTGTATATAAGAAAGCATAGTAGATAAATAAAAATAATTGTTCACTAACTTGATCAAAATTAAGTGCTCACTACAGGTTAGATGTCCAGGCATTGGGCCTATCGTACAGAAAGGGTAATGTTGGAAAGTCAATGTGTATTACCTATATAGGCAAGTAAGATTATGGAAGTGATCCACCACAAGCACCTTACCCATGGCGGAGGATATTAGGCTCGAGCCTAAGGATTTAGACAGTTCTGGGAGTTTTACATGCAACAACCCTAGGCCATACAGCAATGGTTCTCTATTTGGGTACACAAAATCTAATAATACAAATTATTAAATCCCTAAAAATGTGGTCAAGAAAAGCCTTACACCAGCGTTCCCCAACTCCACACCTCAAGATCCCCCAACAGATCATGTTATTAGTATTGCCCACGTGATAATTCCAACATCTGTGTAATACTAGAGAAATCCTTAAAACATGATCTCTTGGTGGCTCCTGAGGACTGGAGTTGGGGACACTTGCCTTACTAAAATATTACATGTGATATTAATATGTCAATCTTTGTCAACCTGACATTGTTAATGATTTTAAAAGCCAAAACCAGTTGTGACAAAAAATTAATGTAATGTGCACCGCGGGCACAATAAATACAGTACAAAACCAATTTCCAATATTGGGATGGAGAAGGCCCGGGCCACTCCACAATATCAGGATCCCGTGAGTTTTGGGAGTCATTTCTATCACATCACTTCAGACATCATTTGTCTTTTTGCTTAAAGCCCCACTCCAGCGGTTTTTATTTTTTTATTATACTGCTGGAGTGGTGCTTTAATATTTCCAAATTTTATCAGCTGTTTGTTGGATATGGAAATGGCTACAGATTTGTTACAAAACATCATTTGTGCCATTATGCAGGTGTATGTTTGCTTAAGCTTCAAATATTGGGTCAGGCAAGACAAATCTGTGCCATCCATCTCCAAGACTTCTCAAAATAGAAGGGTAATTTAGAATGGAGCTCACGGATACATAAACGGCGATTGCATAACAGCAGCCAGGTTATTAAAGTGCTCCTGATACAATGTAGATGTGTCACACTTCCACTGCTGCAGGAACTATGCAGATAAATCTGCTGGTATGGAATAGCAAACACTCTTCAGAGAAGCCTTGATGTCCTTTCATCTTAAAGGTGTTCCAACCTGAATATTCAAGGATTAGCACCACGGCTTCAGCACATCCAGGAAGATCTGACTGTTTCATCCTGACATGTTTACCAGGGTCAGACGGAAACAGCGGATCCACCCTTTCTAGCTAAAGTTTGCAGAGAGCATTCCCATTTTACTAATGAAATAAATGTAGAGTACTTTAATGCTAGTCTGCAGAAGCCAGCGTGATGTGCCAGCAGGTCAGCAGCCAGACTACATGGATACATTCATTTATGCCGTAGCCTGTTGATTTTCAAGGATTAGTACATTTCTTTCTAGAAGGTATCAGAATAGACTTGGATCCAGCTGAGTAAGGTAGCCTTATCAGTCTGTACATGAGAAAAGGGAAGAAACCATCGCGATGTATACGTATTCATGTCAGCAGGAGTAGCGTGATGCAGATAGCATACAAACAGCACTGCAGGTCACAGGAACCTGCATTCTCCAGCCAAGTCAGGACACTCACACATTCGTTTTACTTACTCAGATTTGGTGAATGCGCCAAGAGCCTTGATGTATGAAAATCCCACAAACGGCAGCCCTTCGCCCGAGAACCCTGCAGCGCTCAAGTGGCCCGAAGAGGGTAAAGCCCGTACATTCTTCTCCGGTTCGTCAAAATTTGAGGTGTCATCGTCAGACTTTAATGTAGGAACGAACGGAGGAGGAGCTGGTCAGAATGAGAGAAATGAGGATTACAACCCAGGAACCCGCTTCATTAGCTGCACCAGCACTGCAGCTTGTGCTCTCTCAGGAACTGGCAGACTGAGTCACTGCTATGAAATCTATTACAGCAACAAGATATTAACCCCTCCGTCCCCTCCGAGCAAGAACATCCCCCTTTTCTGAGATTACTAGAGTTCCGGGCTCATTTCACCTGCTAGAACAAGTAGCCATTAACGATGGTCAATGCCACCCCTTCAGGGGGGCACGCAGTTAGAAGGATGTGTGCCCTGCTTTCTCATCACATTCAACCATCATGCTGATGGGATGACGGTATCGGTGCAAGGGGGAAGCTAAAATATTCAGAGGATGTGCAAGTGGACGGATGCCGGGGAATGGCTCAAACCTTTCTATTTTACAGCTGCTTTGAGATGCATGGTTAGCTGGAGCCGTCTTCAGAAGGGGCATTATGGTTACAGAAAAGCGCTGCCCTTCTCAACAGTCCATCACCCAGCTACTGAGAAAGCAGGCATTGTGATATTGAAGATCCTCCCGGTTCCAATACTGTTACCATGGATCCAGAATAAATCTCCTCTGGGCCAATAGGATATGGGAAAGGGAAAAAAATATCCCACTCTACTGTCATCGAGCAGTGTATTCCAAAGCAAGCCGTTAGCGAAAAAAAACATATGTGGCACATGAACGATACAGTAATTCAGCTGTGCAAACTGCCAGCATGACTGCAATATCACAGACTGCCGAATCTGCCTAAATAATGCAATTAGGGGTGAATTATTTAATACACATAGCAGACACTTCTTGCCAGTTCACACGGCGGCTTAGGATACTGCCTGGGAAAAGCAAAGCCTTGGTTGCCCATTTCTTTTTTTCCTAGGGTCACACAGGCCGTGGAATGCAGCTTCTCACTTCTGCACAGTGAGCAGGAACAATGAGGGCGAGGGGCAGCCAACAGGGCAATTTAAATGACAAAAAAGGCCACTGGTTGCCAAACAGCCTCCTATACCTACACTCGAGGCTACAATCAGGTACGAGGAGCACATCTAATGAGAGTCATTTACAGATTTATTATCAATCCCAATCAGCAATGACAGAATGGGAATAATGTGATACTCTCCATTAGAAAAATATGATGACATTCAAAATTAAAATAAATAAATAACAGAAAGCCATATATACTTGTGTACACTGACACCTTCATGTGTGGAGCTGCCATCCAATGAGATGAGAATACACGATTATATATTTATTTCCGCCTACACACTGAAGCAGGCCTTGATATTTGCAGGTGTCAAACCTTCCACATACCGTACACTGAGCACAAACCACGAATCTATTATATTGGAAGGCTTCAGATAAAAATACAGTCATTTTCTCCAAGGTCTATGGAAGCTCTACGCTGCAGTGCAGAGATGTATCACTTTCCACATTAGTCTGCCCATACATACCATGGCTATTTATTATATTATACAAGAAGATTTCGGGAGATTAATGGTTAATGTTACCAATGCTGGACATTTCCAGTATAGGGTCAGCGCTGGCATTCAGGTCCAGATCTATAGTACGCGGATGGCAGAGAGGAAGCACAAGGTGCAGCATAGACGCATGGTGGCGGGGAGGGTGTACCCACGGTGGGGGCATTATGGGGCAATGTAATTGCTAGTGGTGGCGCCATGGTGCATTTTAAAATGGAAAGTAAATAGGTGTATTAGTGGAACACCAAGTGCATTCAGGGCTACTTTTTGGGGTATCTGGTGCCGAGGTTATAATATTAACAATTAAACTAAAAAAAAAAAAAAATTTTTTATACATACACACGTCGTCAGAATTGTGGTACCTCTCGTTTATTGAAAGAAAAACCCACAATGGTCACAGAAATAACTTGAATCTGACAAAAGTAAAAATAAATTAAAAAAAATCGATGAAAATGAACAAATGAAAGTCAGACATTGCTTTTGAACCATGCTTCCACAGAATTTTTTTAAAAAAATAAAACTCATGAAATAGGACTGGACATAAATGATGGTACCCCTGACAATAATGTGACAAAAGGGACATGTTAAATCAAGGTGTGTCCACTAATTAGCATCACAGGTGTCTACAATCTTGTAGTCAGTCAGTGGGCCTCTATATAGGGCTACAGATACTCACTGTGCTGTTTGGTGATATGGTGTATACCACATTCAACATGAACTAGAGGAATTGAAGGAAAGAGTTGTCTCAGGAGATTAGAAAGAAAATTATACACAAGAATGTTAAAGGTTATAAGACCATCTCTAAGCAGCTTGATGCTCCTGTGACTACAGTTCCACATATTATTCAGAGATTTAAGATCCATGAGACTGTAGCTAACGTCCCTGGACGTGACTGCAGGAGGAAAAAATTGATGAAAAATCAAAGACGGATAATACGAATGGTAACAAAAGAGCCCAGAAAAACCTATAAAGAGATTAAAGGTGAACTGCAAGCTCAAGGAAAATCAGTGTCAGATGGCACTATTCGGCATTGTTTGAGCCAAAGTGGACTTAAAGGGAGACGACCAAGGAGGACACCAATGTTTAAAAAAAATAATCATTAAAAAAAAAAAACAGACTGGAATTTGCCATACTACATGTTGACAAGCCACAAAGCTTCTGGGAGAATGTCCTATGGACAGATGAGACAAAAATGGAACTTTTTGGCAAGGCACATCAGATCTATGTTCACAGACGGAAAAATGAAGCATATCAAGAAAAGAACACTGTCCCTATTGTGAAACATGGAGGAGGCTGTGTTATGTTCTGGGGCTGCTTTGTTGCATCTGGCACTGGGTGTCTTGAATCTGTGAAGAGTACAATGAAATCTCAAGTCTATCAAATGATTCTAGAGAAATGTGCTGCCCAGTTTCAGAAAGCTTGGTCTCAGTCGCAGGTCATGGGTCTTGCAACGGGATAATGACCCAAAACACCCAGCTAAAAACACCTATGAATGGCTAAGAGGAAAATATTGGAGTATTCTGAAGTGGCGTTCTATGAGCCCTGACCTAAATCCTATTGAGCATCTATGGAAAGAGCTGAAACATGGCGTCTGGAAAAGGCAACCTAACACGAGACAAATGGAGCAGTTTGCTCTTGAGGAGTGGCCAAAATACCTGTCGAGAGGTGCAGAAGTATCATTGACAGTTACAGGAATCGTTTGATTGCAGTGATTGCCTCAAAAGGTTGTGCAACAAAATATTAAGTTAAGGAGGGGTACCATCATCAGTCCAGGCCGATTTCATGAGTTTTATCTTTTTAAAAATTCCGTGGAAGCAAAAAAGCAATGTCTGACTTTCATTTGTTCATTGTCAAAGATTCTTTAATTTATGACTACTTTTGTCAGATTCAAATTATTTTTTCTGTGTCCATTGTGTTTTTTTTTTTATTATTATTAATCGAGGGGTACCAACAAACTTGACCACATGTGTGTGTGTGTGTGTGTGTGTGTGTGTGTGTGTGTGTGTATACACACATATATTATATATATTGGTAGGGGGGCTCCCTATAACGTGGGGCGCCCCATCCTGAGAATACTAGCCCTCAGCCATGTGGCTTTACCTCGACTGGTATCAAAATTGGGCGGGACCGAACGCATTTTTTTTTTTTTTAATTGATTTATTTTACTGTACAATATACACCTGCCCACCGGCAGCTGTGATTGGTTGCTGTGAGACAGCTGTCACTCATCGAGGGGGCGGGTCTGCCTGCAACCGATCACAGCCACCAGTGAGCAGGGAAGGAGTGAATATGTTATTAGCCTAATGAGCGGCCAGCTCTGGAAGATCAAAGAGCTGCCACGGCAGCAGTGTGACAGCCGCCCAGTGATTGGTGAGTATGAAGCGCTAGCGTCTACTCCTCTGCACCTGATTCTGGTCCCCATAGACTTTATATGGGGAGCAGTATCTGGCCAAATACCACTGATCAATCCCCACCGACCCGGAGTCTAGTCAGAAAAACCCACCAAAACGCATGTTAAAATGACAACTTGCGTTTTTCATTGCAGTTTTCCACACCTAATTGAATTCAATGGGTAAAAAATGCAGTGAAAAACGCAAAAAAGAATTGACATGCTGCATCTTTGTGGTCACTACAAAAACACAGCTAAAAAAACTGCAATATGCGGACAGCAAAAATGAAATCTCAGACTTTGCTGGGGAAGGAAAGACGTGCAGATTTTAGAGCAAAAATGCACCCAAAAAACGCGCAAAAACAAAAAAAAAAAAAAAACGCAGCTTGCGCACATAGGCTAATAGTCATTTCAATGACTCTATAAAATGTAATGCTGATTGCTCACACGCCATAGCCTGTGGTGCTCAGCAGGGGATCCCGGAATGCTTCCTTCCATATGTATCCCTTCTTTGTAGTCTGCATTTATTGAAAATATTTGGATCAACCAAAGTTCAGACTGCTAAAACTTTAAAGTGACAAAGTCTATGGTGAAGATGGGTAAAATCCATCCATCATAAATATACTGCAGTGCAAAGGATGAAATGTAAAATCCAACAACAAATCAGCAACATATATAGGTGAAAATCTGAATAGGGCGTTTATAAATCCTATTCATTAGCATTGTACGGGCTAAATTTCTGGAATGTAAAGGGTTACTCCAGCACCTTTTAGGCTATATTTTAGACTCCTTTTCGTGGAGCTTTTACCAAAATATGTGTTAATTGGACACCATTAAATGTGGTATGTACAGACTCATTTTCACATCAGGAGGTAAACAGCACTGCTGATATAGCGCCCCTGAACCCATCAGTGTTCTACAAGGTTCTGCATCCCCACAAGGATCCACCTACCCCCTTAGGGACCCAGAACCCCAGGACCGGTAACAACAAAAACCCAGGTAATTCCAGTTTTCCCCGACAATTCCCCATACAATGGTACTTAGCTAGGATGGGACCAATTGATGGCCGCCTAGAGGTGGAGCCACTCCAGTCCACTAGTTGACCAGGTGGGAGGGGCAGACTGTGGAGAGAGAGAAGATAGGAAGTCAGTAGTCAGAACTGCAGTGACAATAGTGAGTTGAGTAGTGACTGTAGAGGTGTGAGGGTGGAAGAAAAGTGACATTCTGACTCGGGTTAACGATGCCCTGGTACCCAGGAGAAGTGGTTGCCGGTGGAGTACTCCCGGAACTACGCACCGACGGGGTACAGGACCCTAGGACAGGAAAGAGCTTCAAGCCGACTTGTTAACACCTGCACAGCAAGGGGACCATCAAGGACCTTGCTGACCCTAAAGAATCCGAAGACTCAGTAGCAAAGGGAGAACCCTGGACAGGACCAGAGACTCCAACCCCACAGGGTTCACGCTGCCGTCAGTCGGACAGAAGTGGACAAACTACAGAACGGGGACCCCCAGTGTTCTATACCACGGGGACCCACTTACCAAAGACAGGTGCAGGGGAAGAAGGTACCAAAGAAACCAGACTGGCACTGGGACGAAGGGGACCTGGAGGCGAAAAAAGCCAGCCTCGAGCCCCCAGTTACCATCTCAAGAAAGTGAGTAAACCAGTTGCACTGAATACATGTGTGGACTCGCTTCTTCTGATGCCCACCGCACCATACACCCGCTGTGGAAAAACCCTACTTGCGGAGGGACTACCATACTAGCTACCAATACCATCAGCCCCAGTAGAGACATTCTGCAGCGGCGGATCCCTACATTTAGCCGCAACACTGCAAGTGGCGTCAAGTATAAACTGTATTCAACAATCCCCTGTAAATATCCCCACAACAAAAAGAGCACAGGACACGGAACCGGGTAACGGCCACCACTGTGACATTCCCCAGACGTACACTGCCTGGAACAGAGTACCCCATATCCCTGGGTGCTACATCGACATTCTGAAAATGGGCACACGGTTGGCCTCGTGGTCAGCAGGTATAATCATATAGGTGTACGATACCTGCTGGCCATCACCCACACCTTTCACCTCCCAATACGGAAGTGATGGCTCCGGATAGAAATCTATCCAGTGAAATGCACCATGCAAATTAGGAAAGCCACATATGAGCAACCTGCATCTAGTAAACTGCCGAGACAACAGTAATAAGAGAAGCAACATGAACAAGGCAAAGTGATGGGTACAGCTGATTTCTGATCCGAAAATGTATAAATTGGAAATTCACATACTATCCACTCAATAAGGTGACTGCCTGCTTTCTGAATCATGTCACCACAGCTAAGAAAAGTGAGAAGGAAAACCGGACATATGGACCTCATGTGACAGGAAGGGTCTGACCCCTAGGACCCTCACTTTATTCACTGGATTGGGCCAGACCTGCAGTAGGGCTGTGTATAGAGAAGACTTCTGCGATACACACAACTTTGCTTCTATTGATAAGCCATGGCAATTATGATATGACACACAAGCAGAAAATATTTATTCCCACAAAAGGTTTTAAACTTCTGTTCTCCAGGTACCGTATATGGTACAGTATTCAAATGAAAGGATTTTATTTCTTAATGGAGGATCATGTAGCCCTGCCCAAGGTGCTCCGAACACCTCATTTGAATAGGGACATAAAGAATGTTTTCTCTAGAATGATACAGTTTTGTAACCTAAAGCTATGGCTCCTCTCAGCGCCCAGTCCCCAAAAGGATCTGCTTACTATGATATGGATTCTGGAGCTGACAGACTCCCTGTAATACAAGTACAGTAAAGCGAATGATACTGGCAAATCAATGACAAAGATGTTTACTGTTAACCATGGTTGATTTTCTTGATCCTTACAAAGCAATGCTACCTAGGAAACTGCACATTTAGTGACATGACTACCACAATGACTCAGTTTTCTGCACAACCTCGTGCAAGTAATTCTTCATACATTAACACTAGAATAGACAAAGATTTTTGGTTATAAATGACCAGACAAGTAACAATATTGCAGATGGAGTGGTTACCTGCCAAACTTTACTTGTTCTGCTAAAATATTTTACATCCTCAGCCTAGCAAGTTTGTTAAATTCAAGTGGTAATCTTCCATTGCAAGAAAGGGTTGCGCACATCGAATAACGTCTGTCACTAGGGAAGACTCTACAGACTGTACATACTATGTCTGCCCAGCTTGTGTAAATCCTGCAGATTGAGCAGGCTTTGACTCTAAGGGGATGTCCGAGACTGGAGATGAGCGGAACCATGGAAGTTTGGATTCACACAGACTTCAGTTCAGGACCCAGACTTGAACCCAGACACCTAACCCCATATAACACAAAGGAGACCCAAATTGTAAATTGCTCATAGTAAAGGCTAGGGGGCTGCAAAAGGAAGCAAAATGGGAGTAAGAGCAGGATAATTACCCTGCAAACATGTGGATAGGGAATATAAAACAAACAAACAAAAAAAGATGTGGGGTTCCCATTATTTTTAATAACCAACACAGGTAAAACAGACAACTGCAGGCTGCAGCACTCAGCTACCAGTTTAAAGGAGTTGTCCGACATAAACTCAAAAATTTTTAGTAAGCTAATCTGTGCTGTATTGTCATATAAAACACCCCTACATTGTTATTTTTTGTTTTCTATCTTTTGTTCCTCTTGAATTATGACTTTATTCTGTGCAGCTTCTTGTTTCCATTCAGCTCCAGCAAACATGACCACTTCCTGTGCAAAACCTCCCAGTCACAGCTGTCACCACCCACCCCGGTGTCCAGCCCCACCCCGGTGTCCAGCCCCACCCCGGTGTCCAGCCCCACCCTCTGCACACACATTCCAGGTCAGTATATTCTGCCCCAACACCTGACCTGGTATCACTACAGCATTGCAAATAACAGCCCCACATTGGGCTCTGCACCGCACACGCACACATATGGCTCTGCACCGCACACCACATATGGCTCTGCACCGCACACCACATCGGGCTCTGCAACCCACCCCACATCGGGCTCTGCACCACACCCCACATCGGGCTCTGCACCACACACCACATCGGGCTCTGCACCACACACCACATCGGGCTCTGCACCCCCCACCACATCGGGCTCTGCACCCCCCACCACATCGGGCTCTGCACCCCCCACCACATCGGGCTCTGCACCCCCCACCACATCAAGCTCTGCACCCCCCACCACATCGGGCTCTGCACCCCCCACCACATCGGGCTCTGCACCGCACACCACATCGGGCTCTGCACCGCACACCACATCGGGCTCTGCACCGCACACCACATCGGGCTCTGCATCGCACACCACATCGGGCTCTGCACCGCACACCACATCGGGCTCTGCTCCCCACACCACATCGGGCTCTGCTCCCCACACCACATCGGGCTCTGCACCCCACACCACATCGGGCTCTGCACCCCACACCACATCGGGCTCTGCACCCCACACCACATCGGGCTCTGCACCCCACACCACATCGGGCTCTGCACCCCACACCACTTCGGGCTCTGCACCCCACACCACATCGGGCTCTGCACCCCACACATCGGGCTCTGCACCCCACACCACATCGGGCTCTGCACCCCACACCACATCGGGCTCTGCACCCCACACACCACATCGGGCTCTGCACACCACGCCACATCGGGCTCTGCACACCACACCACATCGGGCTCTGCACACCTCATACCACATCGGGCTCTGCACATCACATCGGGCTCTGTTCCCCACACCACATCGGGCTCTGGACCGCACACCACATCGGGCTCTGCACCGCACACCACATCGGGCTCTGCACCGCACACCACATCGGGCTCTGCACCGCACACCACATCGGGCTCTGCACCGCACACCACATCGGGCTCTGCACCGCACACCACATCGGGCTCTGCACCGCACACCACATCGGGCTCTGCACCGCACACCACATCGGGCTCTGCACCGCACACCACATCGGGCTCTGCACCGCACACCACATCGGGCTCTGCACCGCACACCACATCGGGCTCTGCACCGCACACCACATCGGGCTCTGCACCGCACACCACATCGGGCTCTGCTCCGCACACCACATAGGGCTCTGCTCCCCACACCACATCGGGCTCTGCTTCCCACACCACAACGGGCTCTGCTCCCCACACCACATCGGGCTCTGCTCCGCACACCACATCGGGCTCTGCACCGCACACCACATCGGGCTCTGCTCCCCACACGCACATTGGGCTCTGCTCCCCACACGCACATCGGACTCTGCACCACACACGCACACAGAGCTCTGGACCACACATACACACAGGGCTCTTCACCACACACAGGGCTCTGCACCGCACACACACAGGGCTCTGCACCGCACACACACACACACACACACACACACACACACACACGGCGCTCTGTACCGACCCCCCTACCCCCATAGGGAACACATGTAGGGAATACATACTTAACGCTCCCCGGTCCCCGCCGCTCCTGCACGTTCGTCCGCTGTCTGTGCTCTGGACAAATCAGCACAGTAGTGACGTCACCGCTGTCCTGAACTGTCAGACACAGACTGCACGGACAGTGCAGAGCTTGATAGGGTGTGCGGTGCAGAGCCCGATGTGGTGTGGGGTGCAGAGCCCGATGTGGTGTGGGGTGCAGAGCCCGATGTGGGGTGTGGTGCAGAGCCCGATATGGGGTGGGGTGCAGAGCCCGATTTGGTGTGGGGTGCAGAGCCCGATGTGGTGTGGGGTGCAGAGCCTGATGTGGTGTGGGGTCCAGATTCCGATGTGGGGCTGTTATTTGCAATGCTGTAGTGATAACAGGTCAGGTGCTGTGGAAGAATACTGACAGGGAATGTGTGTGCAGGGGGCGGGCAGGGGAAGAGGCTGGACACTGGGGAGGGTCTGGACAGTGAGGGCGGGCGGTGCCAGCTGTGACTGGGAGGTTTAGCACAGGAAGTGGTCAGTTTGCTAGAGCTAAATGTAACAAAGAGCTGCAGAGAATAAAGGGTGAATTCAAGAGGAACAAAAGTTAGAAAACAAAAAATAACAATGTAGGGGTGTTTTATATGACAATACAGCAGATTAGCTTACCAAAAATTTTTGAGTTTATGTCGGACAACTCCTTTAAGGCCTGTTTCAAACGTCAGTGAAAAAAAGGGAATTTTGTTTACTTACCGTAAATTCCTTTTCTTCTAGCTCCTATTGGGAGACCCAGACAATTGGGTGTATAGCTTCTGCCTCCGGAGGCCACACAAAGTATTACACTTTTAAAAAAGTGTAACCCCTCCCCTCTGCCTATACACCCTCCCATGGATCACGGGCTCCTCAGTTTTGGTGCAAAAGCAGGAAGGAGAAAACTTATAAATTGGTCTAGGGTAAATTCAATCCGAAGGATGTTCGGAGAACTGAAAACCATGAACCATAAGAACAAATCAACATCAACAACATGTGTACACAAAAGAACAACCAGCCCGAAGGGCACAGGGGTGGGTGCTGGGTCTCCCAATAGGAGCTAGAAGAAAAGGAATTTACGGTAAGTAAACAAAATTCCCTTTTTCTTTGTCGCTCCATTGGGAGACCCAGACAATTGGGACGTCCAAGAGCAGTCCCTGGGTGGGTAAAAGAATACCTCAAGAAAAGAAGCCGAAAAACGGCCCCCTCTTACAGGTGGGCAACCGCCGCCTGGAGGACTCGCCTACCTAGACTGGCGTCTGCCGAAGCATAGGCATGCACTTGATAGTGCTTCGTGAAAGTGTGCAGACTAGACCACGTAGCTGCCTGACACACCTGCTGAGCCGTCGCCCGGTGCCGCAAAGCCCAGGACGCACCCACGGCTCTGGTAGAATGGGCTTTCAACCCTGAAGGAAAAGGAAGCCCAGAAGAACGGTAGGCTTCGAGAATCGGTTCCTTGATCCACCGAGCCAAGGTTGACTTGGAGGCCTGAGAGCCCTTACGCTGGCCAGCGACAAGGAGAAAGAGCGCATCTGAACGGCGCAGGGGCGCCGTGCGAGACACGTAGAGCCGGAGTGCTCTCACTAGATCCAAAGACTGAAAATCCTTTTCACACTGGTGAATTGGATTAGGGCAAAAGGAAGGCAAGGAGATATCCTGATTTAGATGAAAAGGGGATACCACCTTAGGGAGAAAGTCCGGGACAGGACGCAGAACCACCTTATCCTGGTGGAAAACCAGGAAGGGGGCTTTGCATGACAGCGCTGCAAGCTCAGACACTCTCCGAAGTGATGTGACTGCCACCAGGAAGGCCACCTTCTGAGAAAGACGGGAGAGAAAGACATCTCGCAGCGGCTCAAAAGGCGGCTTTTGAAGAGCCGTCAGAACCCTGTTAAGATCCCAAGGTTCCAACGGACGTTTGTAAGGTGGGACCATGTGGCAAACCCCCTGCAGGAACGTGCGGACCTGCGGAAGCCTGGCTAGACGCTTTTGAAAAAACACGGAGAGCGCCGACACTTGGCCCTTGAGAGAGCCGAGGGACAAACCCTTGTCCATTCCAGATTGTAGGAATGAAAGAAATGTGGGTAAAGCAAACGGCCATGGAGGAAAACCGTTATCAGAGCACCAGGATAAGAAGATTTGCCAAGACCTGTAATAGATTTTGGCGGACGTTGGCTTCCTGGCTTGTCTCATGGTGGCAATGACATCCTGAGATAACCCTAAAGACGCTAGGAGCCAGGACTCAATGGCCACACAGTCAGGTTGAGGGCCACAGAATTCAGGTGGAAAAACGGCCCTTGTGACAGCAAGTCTGGGCGGTCTGGAAGCGCCCACGGTTGACCCACCGTGAGATGCCACAGATCCGGATACCACGACCGCCTCGGCCAGTCTGGAGCGACGAGAATGGCGCGACGGCAGTCGGACCGGATCTTGCGTAGTACTCTGGGCAGCATCGCCAGAGGGGGAAACACATATGGCAGTCGAAACTGCGACCAATCCTGGACCAGAGCGTCCGCTGGCAGAGCTCTGTGATCCTGAGACCGTGCCATGAAGGCCGGGACCTTGTTGTTGTGTCGTGACGCCATAAGATCGACGTCCGGCGTTCCCCAGCGGCGACAGATCTCTCGAAACACGTCTGGGTGAAGAGACCATTCCCCCGCGTCCATGCCCTGACGACTGAGAAAATCTGCTTCCCAGTTTTCCACGCCCGGGATGTGAACTGCGGAGATGGTGGAGCCTGTGACTTCCACCCACTGCAGAATCCGCCCGACTTCCTGGAAGGCTTGACGACTGCGAGTGCCGCCTTGGTGGTTGATGTAGGCGACGGCAGTGGCGTTGTCCGACTGGATTCGGATCTGCCTGCCCTCCAGCCACCAATGGAAAGCCAATAGGGCTAGATATACTGCCCTTATCTCCAGAATATTGATCTGAAGGGACGATTCTATTGGAGTCCAGGTTCCTTGAGCCCTGTGGTGGAGAAAAACCGCTCCCCAACCTGACAGGCTCGTGTCCGTGGTGACCACGGCCCAGGTTGGAGGGAGGAAGGATTTTCCCCGAGACAGAGATGTGGGTAGGAGCCACCACTGAAGTGATGTTTTGGCTGCAAGTGAGAGAGAGAGATGTTCTTGTCGAGGGAAGCCGAACTCTTGTCCCATTTGCGAAGAATGTCCCATTGGAGTGGCTGTAGATGGAATTGCGCGAACGGCACTGCCTCCATAGCTGCAACCATCTTCCCCAGGAAGTGCATGAGGCGCCTTAAGGGGTGTGACTGACTCCGAAGAAGTGACTGCACCCCCGCCTGCAGAGCAAGCTGTTTGTCCCGCGGGAGCTTGACTAACGCTGGCTGGGTATGAAACTCCATCCCGAGGTAAGTCAGTGATTGTGTCGGCGTCAACTTGGATTTCGGGAAATTGATGATCCACCCGAACTGCTGGAGAGTCGCCAGAGTGACGGTAAGACTTCGTTGACACGCCACCCTGACCTGGCCCTGACTAGGAGATCATCCAAGTATGGGATCACCGAGTGGCCCTGAGAGTGCAGGACCGCAACGACGGATGCCATGACTTTGGTGAAGACCCGTGGGGCTGTCGCCAGGCCGAAGGGCAATGCGACGAACTGGAGGTGTTCGTCCCCGATGGCGAAACGCAGGAAACATTGATGTTCGGGTGCGATCGGCACATGGAGATACGCATCCTTGATGTCGATCGATGCTAGGAAGTCTCCTTGTGACATCGAGGCGATGACCGAGCGGAGAGATTCCATCCGAAACCGTCTGGTTCTCACATGTCTGTTGAGCAGCTTGAGGTCCAGAACGGGACGGAATGACCCGTCCTTTTTTGGCACCACGAACAAGTTGGAGTAAAATCCGTGACCACGTTCCTGAAGGGGAACGGGAATCACAACTCCTTCCATCTTTAGAGAGTGTCCACTGCCTGAAAAAGTGCATCGGCCTGTGCGGGGGGTGGAGAGGTTCTGAAAAAAACGAGCCGTAGGTCGAGAGCTGAACTCTATCCTGTAACCATGAGACAGAATGTCTCTCACCCATCGGTCTTGAACGTGTGGCCACCAGGCGTCTCCAAAGCGGGAGAGCCTGCCACCGACCGAGGATGTGGCTAGATGAGGCCGAGAGTCATGAGGAGGCCGTCTTGGAGGCAGTGCTTCCTGCGGCCTTTTGGGGGCGTGACTTAGACTGCCACGCATAGGAGTTCCTCTGGCCTTTCTCCGGCCGGTTGGACGAAGAGGATTGGGCGAAAATGCTGATGCCTGAGAGGTCAAGGAAGACACATGCGGAGCAGAATTCCGCGTGACAGCATTAATCTCAGTCAGACATGCTGAGATTGCTTGGAGAGCCCACACAGCCGCAAAGGCCGGGGCAAAAGACGCGCCCGTGGCCTCATAAATAGACTTCACCAAGAGCTCTATCTGTCTCTCAGTGGCATCCTTCAGGGATGAGCCATCGGCAACCGACACAACTGACCTAGCAGCCAATCTAGAGACTGGAGGATCCACCTTGGGAGAGTGTGCCCAGCCCTTCGCGACTTCAGCTGGAAAGGGATAACGCGTGTCAGTGTGCCGTTCAGCAAAGCGCTTGTCCGGGACCGCTCCGGGCTTCTGGACAGCGTCCCTGAAGTTAGAGTGATCAAAAAACGTATCGCGCGTACGTTTGGGGAATCGAAACTGGTGTTTCTCCTGCTGAGAAGCCGACTCCTCTGCAGGAGGAGGTGGTGGTGAGAGATCCAGCACCTGGTTGATGGACGAGATAAGATCATTTACTAATGCGTCCCCCTCAGGGGTATCAAGGTTAAGGGCGAAGTCAGGGTCAGAGCCCTGAGCTCCCACGTCCGCCTCGTCTTCCTGAGAGTCCTCAAACTGGGATCCAGAGCAGCGTGAGGCGGCCGGGGAAGAATCCCAGCGAGACCGCTTAGCAGGTCTGGGGCTGTGATCCGGGCAGGAGTCCTCCGCCTGGGACCTAGGGGCTATCCTGGCAGCGCGCTGCGGCGCGGACCGAGAAGGACCTGGAGGAGACAAACTAACAGGGACCGGGGCCTGTGAAGAGCCCGGTCTGGACTGCAATGCCTCAAGCAGCTTAGATGACCATTTGTCCATAGACTGAGCAATGGATTGAGAAAGTGACAGAGAGTTTCTCAGCGAAAGAGGCCAACGCCGGTGACTCTGCCCCTGCAGCCTGCTCAGAGGGAGCAGGGGGATCTACCTGAGCCGAGGGGCCCACCATTGCCCTAGGCTCCGGCTGAGCAAGCGTGGCAGGAGTCGAGCATTGATCACAGTGAGGGTAGGTGGATCCCGCAGGCAACATAGCCCCACAAGAGGTACAGGCCGCAAAAAAAATCTGTGCCTTAGTAGCTTTGCTCCTTGTGGACGACATGCTGATGTCTCTTAGGAGAGTGACCACTGAGGGTATATGGGAAAAGGGTATACCGCCTTTCCTAACATATCTATATCTATATATATCTATATCTATATATCTATCTATACATATATATATCTATATATCTATACATATATATATATCTACTAGAAGGTGGCCCGATTCTACGCATCGGGTATTCTAGAATTTACGTATTGTGTAGTTCATGTATGATTTTTGTTATATATATATATATATATATATATATATATATATATATATTATATATATATATATATATATATTATATATATATATATATATATATATATATATATAGATGTTGTTGTGTGTAGTTACCAAGTGTTTGTGTAGGGGCTGTACATGTTCTGGATGTTGTCTGGGTGTGATGGGGGGTGAGAGCGGTGTTGTTTGTGTGTTGCGTTGTTTGTGGAGCGCTGTGTGTCTGTAGCGTTGTGTGTGTGTTGTGCAGTTTGTGTGTGTGTGGTGTGTTTTGGGGGGAGGTATGTTTTGTGCAATGTGCGTGTTGTGCGGTATGTGCGTATATTTGTGTGTGCAGCGTTGTCTGTGTGTGTGGGTGTCTGTGTAGGGCAGTTGTTTGTGGTTCCCAGTGTGTGGTGTGGTGTGTTGTGCAGTGCGCGCGCGCGCATGTGTGTGTGTTGGGGGGAGGTGTGCACTTCCCATCGTGCTCCATCCCCCATGCAGCGCACTCCCCATCGTGCTCCATCCCGTATGCTGCGCACCCCCCATCGTGCTCCATCTCCCATCCTGCGCACTCTCAAACGTGCTCCATCCGCCATGCTGCGCACTTCCAAACGTGCTCCATCCGCCATGCAGCGCACTCCCCATCGTGCTCCATCCCCCATGCTGCGCACTCCCAAACGTGCTCCATCCGCCATGCTGCGCACTCCCCATCGTGCTCCATCTCCCATGCTGCGCACTCCCAAACGTGCTCCATCCGCCATGCTGCGCACTCCCAAACGTGCTCTATCCCCCATGCTGCGCACTCCCAAACGTGCTCCATCCGCCATGCTGCGCACTCCCAAACGTGCTCCATCCCCTATGCTGCGCACCCCCCATCGTGCTCCATCTCCCATCCTGCGCACTCCCAAACGTGCTCCATTCGCCATGCTGCGCACTCCCAAACGTGCTCCATCCGCCATGCTGCGCACTCCCAAACGTGCTCCATCCGCCATGCTGCGCACTCCCCATCGTGCTCCATCCCCCATGCTGCGCACTCCCAAACGTGCTCCATCCGCCATGCTGCGCACTCCCCATCGTGCTCCATCTCCCATGCTGCGCACTCCCAAACGTGCTCCATCCGCCATGCTGCGCACTCCCAAACGTGGTCCATCCGCCATGCTGCGCACTCCCAAACGTGCTCCATCCGCCATACTCCGCACTCCCCATCGTGCTGCATCCTCCATGCTGCGCACTCCCAAACGTGCTCCATCCGCCATACTCCGCACTCCCCATCGTGCTGCATCCCCCATGCTGCGCACTCCCAAACGTGCTCCATCCGCCATGCTGCGCATTTCCAAACGTGCTCCATCCGCCATGCTGCGCACTCCCAAACGTGCTCCATCCGCCATGCTGCGCACTCCCAAACGTGCTCCATCCGCCATGCTGCGCACTCCCAAACGTGCTCCATCCGCCATGCTGCGCACTCCCAAACGTGCTCCATCCGCCATGCTGCGCACTCCCAAAGGTGCTCCATCCGCCATGCTGCGCCAGCATCAGCCTCTCTACCTGCAGCATCAGCCTCTCTCCTCCCAGCATCAGCCTCTCTGTCCCCAGCATCAGCCTCTCTGTCCCCAGCATCAGCCTCTCTGTCTCCAGCATCAGCCTCTCTGTCTCCAGCATCAGCCTCTCTGTCTCCAGCATCAGCCTCTCTGTCTCCAGCATCAGCCTCTCTGTCTCCAGCATCAGCCTCTCTGTCTCCAGCATCAGCCTCTCTGTCTCCAGCATCAGCCTCTCTGTCTCCAGCATCAGCCTCTCTGTCTCCAGCATCAGCCTCTCTGTCCCCAGCATCAGCCTCTCTGTCCCCAGCATCAGCCTCTCTGTCCCCAGCATCAGCCTCTCTGTCGCCAGCATCAGCCTCTCTGTCGCCAGCATCAGCCTCTCTGTCGCCAGCATCAGCCTCTCTGTCCCCAGCATCAGCCTCTCTGTCCCCAGCATCAGCCTCTCTGTCCCCAGCATCAGCCTCTCTGTCCCCAGCATCAGCCTCTCTGTCCCCAGCATCAGCCTCTCTGTCCCCAGCATCAGCCTCTCTGTCCCCAGCATCAGCCTCTCTGTCCCCAGCATCAGCCTCTCTGTCCCCAGCATCAGCCTCTCTGTCCCCAGCATCAGCCTCTCTGTCTCCAGCATCAGCCTCTCTGTCCCCAGCATCAGCCTCTCTGTCCCCAGCATCAGCCTCTGTCCCCAGCATCAGCTTCTCTGTCCCCAGCATCAGCCTCCCGCAGCATCAGCCTCTCTGTCCCCAGCATCAGCTTCTCTGTCCCCAGCATCAGCCTCTCTGTCCCCAGCATCAGCCTCTCTGTCCCCAGCATCAGCCTCTCTGTCCCCAGCATCAGCTTCTCTGTCCCCAGCATCAGCCTCTCCGTCTCCAGCATCAGCCTCCCCATCCCAGCCTTCCCCAGGATCAGCCTCTGTCCTCTCAGCCTCCTCCAGCACGCCGTGCTCCTCTGCCGACACTCACAGATCCGATCGCATCCACTCACACACACCCACACACACCCACCCGATCGCATCCACTCACACACACCCGATCGCATCCACTCACACACACCCGATTGCATCCACTCACACACACCCGATCGCATCCACTCACACACACCCGATCGCATACACTCACACACAAAGACACACACACTGACGATATTGCACATACGCGCTGATACTCACAACATCCGGGGATATCACATGCTTCTGGCCATGTGATCCCCCGGCAGGTCCTGGAAGCTCACAACTGCACAGTATCGCCGCCGAGAAGCAAGCGATATCCCAGGATGTTGTGAGTATGTGGATGCGATGTGATGTGTGAGGTGTGTGTGAGTGTGATCTGATTTGTGTGTGTGTGTGTGTGTGTGTGTGTGTGTGTGTGTGCTGTTATGTGTGTGTATGTTCCGCAGCTGCAGGACCTTGATGTGTGGATGCGATGTGATGTGTGTGTGAGGTGTGTGTGAGAGTGAGTGTGAGCCGGTGTACACTGGTAACTATGATACACATCGGGTAACTAAGGGACCTTAGTTACCCGATGTTTATAATGGTTACCAGCTTTCACGGCCTCCGTCAAGATCCCAGCATCGCAAGTTTATGTCTGGCGCTGCCGGGATCCTGACGGAGCCGGTGTAGAAGCAAGCGATATCCCAGCATGTTGTGATGTGTGAGGTGTGTGTGAGAGTGAGTGTGAGAGTGAGTGTGATCTGATGTGTGTGTGTACTCACCTGGGAATCGGAGCTCCCTGTCAGTTGGGCCAGAGCGAGCGTGCATTGCGTGAGGGGGGCGGGGCCTGCAGAGAGCCGTGGCGAGAGGCCAATCCGTGTGGGGGGGCGGGGCCATGGCGAGCCCAGCGGCCAATCAGCTTTGTGTCACCGTAAGGACACAATTTCGGAGCATGACAGACAGACAGATAGACAGACAGACAGAATAAGGCAATTATATATATAGATACATATATATATATATATATATATATATATATATCCCGGCACCTTAGGGGTTAGGGGAGACCAGCACCGGGTGACCGGTGTGGCTTACAAACCGCTCACTAGCGGAGTGTGTCCTCCAGATTCCCTGTCGTGGATCCCCCGGAGCTGCAGAGCCTTGCTGCTGAATAGCATCCACCAGCAGAATGTTAAAAATGGCTGCCGGAGCTCTCAGGGGGGGAGTGGAGCCGAGGGCGGCGCTAGCAGAGAGCGGGAATCTGGAGTCCCCAAGTGGTCAATGAGGGGGGAGGGAGACATGCAGGATGCTCCAGCCATCAAGGCCGACGTCATGTCGGCAATCCCGCCCTCACCCCTGACAGGCAGACTCGGAGGCAGGATTTTTCGGACTAGGCCGCGGCAAAGCCGGGGGCTAAATTTAAGGCCGCGGCCGACAAGCAGGCACGGTCGGCGCAGAGGTCCGCCGAAAAGATAACGGACGGAACCACCGCGGCTTCCGGGGGGAATGTGCGACCCCTGTACAGTCCCCACATGAGGATACAGAGTACCTTCAAGTTGCAGGGCCCGGTCCCTGGGGATGAATAAGCTCCGGTCCGGCAGGTTCCACCAGGGGCTGCGGATGGAGCACGGTCCCAGCACATGGATGACCGCATAGGATCCCACTTCTCCCAGAGCCGCATAAGGGATGGTGAAGGAGACGGCATGTGGCTCCAGCCTCCGTACCCGCAATGGATACCTCAACCTTAACAACACCGCCGACTTAGTGGGGTGAGAAGGGAACATGCCGGGGACCCCATTGGGGACCTCTTTTCTTCCATCCGACATAACTATGTATGAGAATGCATGAGTGGATGTGTGCCTCCTTCCACACAAAACATAAAACTGAGGAGCCCGTGATCCACGGGAGGGTGTATAGGCAGAGGGGAGGGGTTACACTTTTTTAAAAGTGTAATACTTTGTGTGGCCTCCAGAGGCAGAAGCTATACACCCAATTGTCTGGGTCTCCCAATGGAGCGACAAAGAAACACAGACGTTCTTCAATGGCGTGTAAAACACGCACATGTCCCTCCGTGTGCCGTGATTCACGGCACACGTGGGTTGTCTAAGTGCAATCCGGGCTCCGTTCTCCATGGTCCGTGATTGCACATAGAGATTAACTCACCTGTGCCCGCTCCCGCTCTCCATGGCGCTGATCGCTCCCGCGGTGCAGCATCCGGCCGGCGCTGACCTCCGCAGCAGCTGCTTCCGGGTCGGCTGTGTCGTGCATTCATGAATATGCACGACAGTAATGAGACGGCTCAGAAGCAGCAGGCAGAACAGGCTGCAGAGAGCGTCGCTGGAGCCGGGTGAGTAAAAATGATTTTTATTTTACATGCACGTTTTTTTCTGGCACGTGTTTCATGGATCACACCACTGCGTGGGACATCAGTGATGCCAGAAAAAAATGGACATGTCTCCGTGCGGCAATCACGGACACGCCGCACGGAGACACAGTCAGTGAAAAATCACTGATGTGTGATGATACCCATTGATTATAATGGGTCTGCAAATGTCAGTGATTCTGGTACGTAGAAAAAAAAGCACAAACGTACCAGAATCACTGACGTGTGAAGGGGGCCTAAAGCAAAGAGAGTGTTGCGGGCGGGGGCCAGACCGTAGCTAAGGGGCTGCTCGGGGATGCTCGGATCCGGGGCTTTACTGTGGCTCAAGTGGGATCCGGACCCGGGCTCGAGCAGCGGTCCGCCGCCCACAAGTGAAAAAGGGAATATTTACAAGGGAGATTATCTGTGACGCCACCCACAGTGTGTGGTGAGGTGTGGCACCACCGCTGCTGTTGTGTGGGGCACCCGGGGGCGATGGGATGGCAGCTGGATGTTAACCCCTCCATGGGTAGGGATGGATGCCCCAGGGCCCAGCGTATTGTGAGCGGTTGCAGGGAGCAGTCTTTAGGTGGCAGGAAATAGGGAACTTAAGCCTGCTTTACACGAGTTGACCGATCGTGTGATTTCACGATCGATCGTACCCGCCCCCGTCGTTTGTGCGGCGTCATGGGCAAATCACTGCCCGTGGCGCACAAACTCGTTTAACCCCCGTCACACGGACTTACCTTCCGGACGACCTCGCTGTGGGCGACGAACGCCCACTTCCTGAAGTGGGAGGGACGTTTGGCGTCACAGCAACGTCACACGGCAGCCGGCTAATAGAAGCGGAGGGGCGGAGATGAGCGGCATGTACACATCTCGCCCACCTCCTTCCTTCCACATAGCCGGCGGGTGCCGCGGGACGCAGGTAAGCTGTGTTCATCGTTCCCGTAGTGTCACACGGAGCAACGTGTGATGCCACGGAAACGATGAACTGGCGGCGCCATTTTAATTAAACAATTTTATGAAACCTAGCGACGAGTACACGACTCACGATTTGTGAGCGATACTGCATCGCTAGGAGGTGTCACATGAGACGACGTCGTGTACAATGCCGGAGTGCGTCACGAAAACCGTGACCCCCAACGATGCATCGCACAATCGGTCGTCTCGTGTAAAGCCTGCATTACAGTTGGTAGTCGTGGTGCTGGATGAGGCTGTACTGATGTGGAGGGTCAGTAAACACAGAGTTCTTTTGTAAACCAAACTGCCGGTGTCCGGGAGCCGTGGGCGAGTAGTGTTCGTGTTCCACACACGGTGCAATGAGCAGGGGCTCCTTCGTAGTCTGCTTAGCTCCTCTGGTTTGAATGGGCAGTCAACTCTCCTGCACTAGTCCGGGTTCCCGTTCACGATGCCAGCGGGCCACTACCCTGCCCCGGTCCACTTTGGGTCCTCTCCTAATGCCCGAGTTGTTCCCGCAGTCCAGAGGCTCCAACCCCTGACCGCTCTGCTCCTTTTTGTACAGACTCCTTCGGCACACAGCTTGCTCTTTTCCTTTCTCTCCAGCAGCCCATGAAACGCACTCCTCACTGCTCTGCCTCTCTCCTACAACTCAACTCGACTCCTCCCCCCCTGCTCTCTTCACTTCCTACCCTGGGTGGGGGGAGGGCGGCTGCTCATATGCACCATGTGGGGGTGTGTGTGGAATTACCAAGGAGGATGCAATCTTCTGTGACTACCTGGCTAGGCCAGGGCGTCACGTTAGCATCATGAAGACCAAGGAACACAACAGGCAGGTCCGTGATACTGTTGTGGAGAAGTTTAAAGCCGGATTTGGTTACAAACAGATTTCCACAACTTGAAACATCCCAAGAAGCACTGTGCAAGCGATCATATTGAAATGGAAGGAGTATCATACCACTGCAAATCTACCAAGACCCGGCCGTCCCTCAAATATTTAATCTCAAACAAGGAAAAGACTGATCAGAGATGCAGCCAAGAGGCCCTTGATCACTCTGGATGAACTGCAGAGATCTACAGCTGAGGTGGGAGAGTCTATCCATAGGACAACAATCAGTCATACACTGCACAAATCTGCCTTTATGGAAGAGTGGCAAGAAGAAACCATTTCTCAAACATATCCATGAAAAGTGTTGTTTAAAGTTTTCCAAAAGCCACCTGGGGAAACACCAAAGGGTCGGAATAAGGTGCTCTGGTCAGATGAAACCAAAATTGAACTATTTGGGCACAATGCCGAACGATATGTTTGGCGTAAAAGCAACACTGCTCATCACCCTGAACACACCATCCCCACTGTCAAGCATGGTGGTGGCATGGTTTGGGCCTGCTTTTCTTCAGCAGGGACAGGGAAGTTGGTTAAAATTGATGGGGAAATGGATGTAGCCAAATACAGGACCATTCTTGAAGTATACCTGTTGAAGTTTACAAAAGACCCGAGACTGGGACGGAGATTTGTCTTCCAACAAGACAATGATCCCAAACATAAAGCAAAATCTACAATGGAATGGTTCACAAATAAACGTATCCAGGTGTTAGAATGGTCAAGTCAAAACCTGAATCGAATCGAGAATCTGTGGAAAGAGCTGAAAACTGCTGTTCACAAACGCTCTCCATCCAACCTCACTCAGCTCGAGCTATTTGCAAAGGAAGAATGGGCAAGAATTTTAGTCTTTCGATGTGCAAAACTGATAGACACATACCCCAAGCAACTTGCCCTGTAATCGCAGCAAAAGGAGGCGCTACAAAGTATTAACTTAAAGGGACGAATAATATTGCACGCCCCAATTTTCAGTTTATTATTTTTTTTAAAAAAGTATAAAATAAGCAATAAACATCGTTCAACTTCACAATTGTGTCCCACTTGTTGTTGATTCTTCACCATAACATTAGCATTTTTATCTTTATGTTTGAAGCCTGAAATGCAGAAAAAGGTTGAAAAATTCAAAGGGGCTGAATACTTTCTCAAGGCACTGTATGTATGTATGTATGTGTGTATGTATATATTATATATCTATACATACACACATTTTTTTATTTTTCTTTCAATGATTTAAATAGTTATAAAAAAAAAAAAAAAAACCCAGTATGGGGTCCCACTATTTTTGATAACCAGCTAAGGTAAAGCAGACAGCTGATATTATTAGATTGGGAACATCCATGGTTATTTGGCCCTTCGCAGCCTAAAAACAGCTGCCTACAGCCGCCCCAGAAGTGACACATCTATTAGATGCCAATTCTGGTGCTTTGCCCAGCTGTTCAGGTGACAATTGGGGCTATGGGGTACTCGGTCCCGGGCCGTGTATGTACAGGGATGCTGTGTCACGGTTGTATAATGGCTGATGCCTGGTTACGTGACCTTGGGGACGCTTTTTAAAAGGGGTATAGATACAGGGGAGTGAAAGAGTTTGCATTGTGACGCCACTTGATGTTCTGGTTATGGTCGATGTTCTGTTCCGGTCCCTGACTCAATCTTTACTGCTAGTACCCCCGGTTTCTTTAGGTCAGTGAGGTCCGTGATGGTCCCCTCACTGTGTAGGTATTTGTCAGGTAGCCTGAAGCTGTCACCTGACCTAGGGCCCTGTGCCCTGTTCATGCTCTGGTTCCAGAGGTACCCGGCTGTACCGTCCCTGGCAACCAATCTCCTTGCCACTTGGGTCACCGTTACATGACCCCGTCTGAAGACACGTCCGTCACCTTCAACTGTCACTACCGGACTCTCCTGTCTGAGTGTCTGTTTTTCCCCTCCCACCGGGCTGCCTTCTAGTGGACTAGACTGGCTCCATCTCTGGGCGGCCATCCATTGGGTTCCGGACTAGTCAATCATCTCTAATGGGGAGTGGGAAACTGGGGATGTTATGTGTTTTGTTGGTACTGGCACTGGGCTTCCAGGTCCCTGGGGGTAGGCCCTGCATCTAGGTCTAAATGCAGTACCTAGTAGTGCCCTGAGGGGTTCAGGGGCGCTACAGTAATATTTGCCCACCTCTCAGTGTCTGTGTCAGTGATAGTAAATGATTGAAGATTTTCACTATCACTGACCTCGGTGCCGAGAGGTGGGCAGGATTCTGGGCGTGGGAAGCAGTGAATATTCATTTTCTTAATATCAGACACACATGATCACCCCACTCCTGCTGCCACCAGCTTCCTGCAGCAGTTACCCTGCCCCACTCTATTTTTTCCACACCTGCCTAAAACACACAGACATACATTATATATATATATATATACATATATATATATATATATATATATATATATATATATATATATATTTATTAAGCACTCACTGTTTCGGATATTGTCCCAATCAGTGGTTGCAAAAAATGAATGGCAGCACAGATCTTGATATTTCAATCGCTCCCTTTGTCCACAAAGTAAACTTTGGATAAGATCTAGAAAATGTTTGCTGATTTTGGGTTCATCTGGAAACTTTAGGAAACGCTGGAAGAAAAAAAAGAAAAAAAAAAACAATTAAAAGATGGAAAAGGTAATAGCATTTGATAAACATATCCAATAAAACAATTTAAAACATTTAGTAACCTGAAAGTTCATGATGTTGTTAAATGTTTTTGTAGTTGTTCCTTCTGTAAATGGAGATTTTCCATAAAACATTTCATAGGCAATGATGCCTAGAGACCACCAGTCACATTCTGGACCATAAGCAGCTTTTCCATCCCCGTTCATCACCATGAGCACTTCTGGAGCCATATAATCTGGTGTACCAATAGGCAGCAGTGCACTATTCTGAAATGCAAGGCATGACACGTCATAGGGCAGCTAAGTACAGAGATCAGATTGTTACGGCTCAAGGAAGCCAGTGCACTTACCACTTTATTTGACGTCAGCCTTGCTGCAGACCCAAAATCTACGAGTTTAATGTGTCCAGTCCGATCAATGAGAATATTCTCAGGTTTGATATCTCTAATTGAATAAGACATAACATTTACTGTTATATTTATATATAGAAATATATTTTATATATATATATATATATATATATATATATATATATATATATATATATATATATATATATATATATATATACATACATATATATATATACACACATACATATATATATATATATATACACATACATATATATATATATATATATACACATACATACATACATATATATATATATATATATATACACATACATACATATAATATATATATATATATATATATATACACATACACCTACATATATATATATATATGTTATATTAATTGATAACAATTAATGTTATCACACAGGATTATCAAATGACTGTTTACTGTATTAAATAACATCAGCTCTGGCAGCTGCATTAAAAAAAAAAAAAAAAACCGGTCACCAGGTTTTTGCTATGTAATCAGAGAGCAGTATGATGTGGGGCTGAGATGCTGATTCCAGTAATATATTACTTGCTGGTCGACATGTCATTTTGATGCAATCAGTTTTCTCTGTTGCAGGACTTGCAGATCTAGCAGTGCTCATAATGCTGAACCCTGTATAACCCCGCCAACACCACTGATAGGCGGCTTTCTGTTTATACAGTGCATTGCAATAAAGCTGCTAATCTGTGGTAGGGTGGGGATACATAAAGCAGTTGACAGAAGCACAACACAGCCTGTCCTGTAGTGATAATCTTCTGCTGATAAAACACTGAGATGATTTTATTGAAACAGCAACAGTCTACTAAGTGATACATTTATGGAATCAGGCTATCAGTCCCTAAATCATGCTGCTCTCAGAATACATAAAACTTGCTGACAGATTCCTTTTAAAGGCAAGTTTTATTAGTATCCATGAATGTGACCGCCACAAAATAAAATAGTGGCGCCAAAAAGACATGGTGCATTCCTAATGCTACAATCTTGAACCTAGTGATCGGATGGGGTCAGAGAGATTAGACCCATCCAATCTTGCATTTATGGCTTATCCTAGCAAAGTTATAAATGCCTTTTATGGGAACAGGGCGGGCACGAGTCTGAGCTGCTAGCAGGAATCAGATATCTCATCCTATAAGTCAGATGGACTGAATTGGACTTTCCAATTTTTAGGATATGGAGCTGTATGAGGGCTTATTTTTTTGCACCAGGAGCCGATGTTTTCATTGATACTACTTCGGGATATATATGACATCTTCATCACCTGTTTCCGCGGCCAAAAAACTACAGTTGTGGTCTTTTTATTTTTTCGTTACGCCGTTTACCAAATCAGATTAATTAGTTTTATATTTTGATAGATTGGACTTTTACGATCGCAGTGAGACCAAATATGTATTTTGGGTTTTTTCTTTTTTTTCCAAACATTTTTGTTTACTTTTTACTATATGTAATAGTCCACTTAGAGGACTTGAACCTGCAACAGTCTGATCACTTTTGCTATACACAGCTGTGCATAAATGTGACGCCCTGGCAAGACAGACACACCAGTGGGCGTGACCAGGTGGTTGGACACGCCCTCCCAGGGGTCTAGACAGCCCGGGGCGGGAAAACAGCAGTTAGTCTAGTTTGTAGTTCAAGTTGAGAGGAGCCAAGTGTAGCTCCAGCAGAGGAGTTCAAATTGAACTGTACCAGGGTAGGAGCACTGGTACCTTGGCTAGGTGGCAGACGGTGGTCTCCGTCAGCAGGAGACGGGAAGACGGCTCGGCAGAACCGAGGTGGACCGGGACAGGGTTGTAGCCCGCCGGTACCGACACGGTGAACCAACCCGGAAACCGGAGCACAAAGGGGGGACCCTGAAGCCAGGACCGGAAACAAGCGGACTGGTTAATTAACTGATTGAGGCCAGGACTAGAGGTTCTGTCCCACCCAATGTCCCTCATAGAAGACAACAGCCCACCGATAGGGATAAGAGGTCAGCGCCAGGGCCTATAGATCCCACAGGCCAGCGTCTGCGAGCACGGCTCCTTAGGCCACATCCAGTCGGGAGCGGACTCCTGAGTTCCAGACTAGGAAATCCAAATACACAAAGTCAGTGCAGAGGAAAAGGATAGAGACCACCAGCCTGGGTGGGGGACCCGAATGCAACAGGCCACAGCACCTTGGTGTACCAAAGACTTGTGTGATTAATTGACTATGAGTAATCAATCACCCCCTCGCCGTCGCTATACCCTGCACCAGAGTCACTGGGTCCCGGGGGCAACCCTCCCTACCCACGGAGAGGTTAACATCCAGCTGCCATTACATCTTCCCCAGGTGCCCCATAACAGCAGCGGTGGTGTCCCAATTCACCATACACCGTGGGTGGCGTCACAAACTTAATACGGC
The DNA here is from genome assembly GCF_048569485.1 of Anomaloglossus baeobatrachus. Classification (NCBI taxonomy): domain Eukaryota; kingdom Metazoa; phylum Chordata; class Amphibia; order Anura; family Aromobatidae; genus Anomaloglossus; species Anomaloglossus baeobatrachus. Next base: position 693,622,031 of record NC_134353.1, read on the forward strand.
CTAGCCCATACATCTACGTCCCCCCATTTTATTCGCCGTGTCCGCGAGACCCCCGGGTCCGGAGACCCTCGAGCCACCACCCCAGAAGGCCCGCACCCGAGCAGCGGCGGGTGCTGGCACGGGGGCAGCACATAAGCACTGGTGTATATTAGAAGAAATCACAGTCTCCTATGAATGTCGGCCATGGGCTGGTTTTCACAGGAGTACTGTGATGACAGACACAGAAGATTCCTGGCTGTCATCCCAAGACATTTGTCGTTGCGTCCACACAGATGAAGGGTCAGAAGAGCATGATTCCCTGCCGTCGCATGTTAAATGCTATTGTCAGAGATAACAGCAGCAGGAGGAGCTTCATTCCACCATCTATTAGAGGCAGATGAAGGATGAATAGGGCTAAGTTCACATGTCCAGTAATCATCCGTTAGAAGGATCCAGCAACAATCCGTTGGCCAAAGAGTTGTGCAAACTTTCTAGCCTTTTTTAAAAAAAATGGTATTTTTGCAGGATCCATTTTTTTTTAACATGGGAGTTTATCTTGCTCACTGCACACTATTCTAACAGGGATAACAGTTGTCTATTCTGCCAATCAGCACAAATCCCTGAGAATAGGTTATAACTGGCTTTCTCCAGACAACCCCCTTAACAGAAAAACATTAATTTACTAAAAAAATGACCTATATTAAAAGGATAGCTGTCAGCAGATTTAGGTACCAGCTTTATTTCCTCTGTATACAGGCATTATAATGTGTTTATAAAAAAAAAAAAAATTGTGAACAGATTGAACTCCTTCCCCTGTAGAAAGCAGTATGTAACGAGCAGATTGCCCCCATTATGTTATTGGGTAAACCAATACGTAGATGAAGCACTGAACTAAACAACTGCTCGTTCCCAATAAACTGTCCCCCTTTCCCGCGTTACTCACCGGTGGACATATCCCAGCTGGTGAACACTGTAAATTGCAAGGACCATTTCTGCCAAATAAAACTGGGCCATACTTTCATCAAACTGGTCATCATAGCGGTTCAATAAAGAGAGCAAGTCTCCTCCGGGCTGGTACTGCATAACCTGTAGAATATTCACAAGATTACAGACAGTCAATTTCTGCTTATATAATCAACCCCTTCACTACTGGGCAACTTTCCGTTATTTAGTTTTTTTCATCCCCTTCTTCAAAAAGCCAAAACTTTTTCATTTTCCATTAATATGCTTTTTTTTTTTTTTTTGCAGGGCGAGTCGTACTTTTGAATGACATTTATTTTACCATATATTGTACTGAAGAAAATAAAAAGTGAAGTGTGATGAAAAACAAAGTGCAATTCTACATTGTTTTGGTTTTTTTTTATTTACTTATGATCTCTATACGGAAAAACTGACCTGCATTAGTATTCTCCAGGTCAGGAGGAGTTTATAGATATCAAACATGTATCATTTTTTAAATTTAAATTGTGAAAACCAATTGTAAAACTTATAAATAAAATAATTGTTAATCTATATATATAATTGCCTTATTCTGTCTGTCTTGCTCCAAAAATTGTGTCCTTACGATGACACAAAGCTGAATGGCCGCTGGGCTCGCCAGGGCCCCGCCCCCCCGCACGGATTGGCCGCTCGCTCAGACTGCGCCCCCACACGGATTGGCCGGCCGCTCGCCCAGGCTCCGCCCCTCCCACAGATTGGCCTCTCGCCCCGGCACCCTGCAGGCATTGGCAACTCGGCCACGCCCCGCCCCCCTCACGCAATGCACGCTAGCTCTGGCCCCGCCACCCCCCACGCATTCCCCGAACCGACACGGTCACGGAGCCACGAAAACCAGGTGAGTACTGTACCCCCGGGAGCCCACATCAGCGTACGCCGCCAAACCAGCCGACACATACCCTCGCATTGCTGGGGCTGGCCGGTGTATGCTTGTGTGGGCTCCCGTGCGAGCGGGGGACGAGATACGCTGGTAACCATGGTACCATAGTTACCAGCGCATCAAGGTCCTGCAGCGGCGGAACATACACACACGCACACACATACACACATCAGATCACACTCACTCTCACACACACATCACACACACATCACATCGCATCCACACACTCAGAAAATCCTGGGATATCGCTTGCTTCTCGGCGGCGATACTGTGCTGTGAGCTTCCAGGACCTGCCGGAGGATCACATGGCCAGAAGCATGTGGTATCTCCGGATGTTGTGAGTGTGAGCGCGTATGTGCAATATCGTCAATGTGTGTGTGCGTGAGTGTATGCGATCGGGTGTGCGTGAGTGTATGCGATCGGGTGTGTGTGAGTGTATGCGATCGGGTGTGTGTGAGTGTATGCGATCGGGTGTGTGTGTGTGTGTGTGTATGCGATCGGATCTGTGAGTGTCGGCAGAGGAGTACGGCGTGCTGGAGGAGGCTGGGAGGAGAGAGGATGATCCTGGGGAAGCTGGGATGGGGAGGCTGAGAGAAGAGAGGCTGATGCTGGGGGAGGCTGAGGCTGGGGTAGGCTGGGAGGAGAGAGGCTGATGCTGGGGACCGAAAAGGCTGATGCTGGGAGGAGAGAGGCTGATGCTGGGGGAGGCTGAGGCTGGGGTAGGATGGGAGGAGAGAGGCTGATGCTGGGAAGAGAGAGGCTGATGCTGGGAGGAGAGAGGCTGATGCTGGGGGAGGCTGATGCTGGGGGAGGCTGGGGTAGGCTGGGAGGAGAGAGGCTGATGCTAGGGACAGAAAAGGCTGATGCTGGGAGGAGAGAGGCTGATGCTGGGGGAGGCTGAGGCTGGGGTAGGCTGGGAGGAGAGAGGCTGATGATGGGAGGAGAGAGGCTGATGCAGGGAGGAGAGAGGCTGATGCTGGGAGGAGAGAGGCTGATGCTGGGAGGAGAGAGGCTGATGCTGGGAGGAGAGAGGCTGATGCTGGGGGAGGCTGAGGCTGGGGTAGGCTGGGAGGAGAGAGGCTGATGCTGGGAGGAGAGAGGCTGATGCTGGGAGGAGAGAGGCTGATGCTAGGGACAGAAAAGACTGATGCTGGGAGGAGAGAGGCTGATGCTGGGGACAGAAAAGGCTGATGCTGGGAGGAGAGAGGCTGATGCTGGGATGAGAGAGGCTGATGCTGGGGACAGAGAGGCTGATGCTGGGGACAGAGAGGCTGATGCTGGGGACAGAGAGGCTGATGCTGGGGACAGAGAGGCTGATGCTGCGGGTAGAGAGGCTGATGCTGGTGCAGCATGGGGGATGGAGCACGATGGGGGGTGCGCAGCATGGGGGATGGAGCACGTTTGGGAGTGCGCAGCATGGCGGATGAACCACGTTTGTGAGTGCGCAGCATGGCGGATGGAGCACGTTTGGGAGTGCGCAGCATGGCGGATGGACCACGTTTTGGAGTGCGCGGCATGGCGGATGGAGCACGTTTGGGAGTGCGCAGCATGGCGGATGGACCACGTTTGGGAGTGCGCAGCATGGCGGATGGACCACGTTTGGGAGTGCGCAGCATGGCGGATGGAGCACGTTTGGGAGTGCGCAGCATGGCGGATGGAGCACGTTTGGGAGTGCGCAGCATGGCGGATGGAGCACGATGGGGAGTGCGCTGCATGGGGGATGGAGCACGATGGGGACTGCGGAGTATGGCGGATGGAGCACGTTTGGGAGTGCGCAGCATGGCGGATGGAGCACGTTTGGGAGTGCGCAGCATGGCGGATGGAGCACGTTTGGGAGTGCGCAGCATGGCGGATGGAGCACGTTTGGGAGTGCGCAGCATGGGAGATGGAGCACGATGGGGGGTGCGCAGCATAGGGGATGGAGCACGATGGGGAGTGCGCTGCATGGGGGATGGAGCACGATGGGGAGTGTGCTGCATGGGGGATGGAGCACGATGGGGAGTACGCTGCATGGGGGATGGAGCACGATGGGAAGTGCACACAACCCCCCAACACACACACATACACACACGCGCGCGCACTGCACAACACACCACACACACACACTGGGAACCACAAACAACTGCCCTACACAGACACCCACACACACAGACAACGCTGCACACACACAACACCCAACACACAAACACCGCGGCACACACAAATATACGCACATACCGCACAACACACACATTGCACAAAACATACCTCCCCCCAAAACACACACACGCACCCCACACCCACACAAACCGCGCAACACACACAGACACACAGCGCTCCACAAACAACGCAACACCCAGACAACACCGCTCTCACCCCCCGTCACACCCAGACAACACCCAGAACATGTACAGCGCCCTACACAAACACTTGGTAACTACACACAACATCTATATATGAAATCATACATGAACTACACAATACGTAAATTCTACAATACCCGATGCGTAGAATCGGGCCACCTTCTAGTAAAGTAAATAATTACTTGTGTCGCCAATATCTGAGTCCCGTAACTTTTTCATTCACCGGGATCTGCAGCTGTGTGATGGCTTTTTTTTGGGCGGCCCTGAGCTGATCATTATGGGGAAGATACGATGTTCTGATTGCCTCTTATTGCATTTTATTGCAATAACCAAAATAACAAAATTCTGGCATTTATATTCTTTTTCTCGTTACACGATTTACCAATCGGATTAACCGAATTTATTCTGTTTTGGACAACTCGCATTTTTGTAAATATTTTCTTATATCGTTTCATGGGACAGCACTGAAGATATGACACTTTGATATAATGTAAAGTAGTGAGTGTACACCTTGTATAACAGTGTAAATTTGGTGCCCTCTAAATAACTCAACACACAGCCATTAATATCAAAACTGCTGGCAACAAAAGTTAATACACCCCTAAATAAAAATGCCCAATTAGCCATTTTCCCTCCTTGGTGTCATATGACTCAGTAGTGTTGCAAGGTCTCAGGTGAATGTGGAGCAGGTGTGGTAAATTTGGTGTTCTCTCTCACACACTCTCTCATACTGGTCACTGGAAATTCAAATGGCACCCCATGGTAAAGAATTTTCTGAGGATCTTTGGAAATAAAGAAAAAAAAAAAAGAATTGTTGCTCTCCATACAGATGACCTAGGAGGCTATAATAAGATTTCCAACACCCTGAACCTGAACTGCAGCACGGTGGCCAAAAGAAGTTGAGTGCATGTGCTCAGCATCATATCCAGAGGTTGTCTTTTCAGAATAGATGTATGAGTACTGCCAGCTTTGCTGCAGAGGTTACAGGGGTGGGTGGTCAGCCTGTCAGTGTTCAGACCATACACACACACACACTACATCACATTGGTATATATGGCTGGCTGACGTCCCAGAAAAAAGCCTTTTCTAAAGATGATGCACAAGAAAGTCCGTAGTTTGCTGGAGATGAGCAGACTTAGAACGTGGATGACTGGAATCAGGTCCTATGGTCTGATGAGACCAAGATAAACTTATTTGGCTCAGATGGTGTCAAGCATGTGTGGCAGCAACCAGGTGAGGAGTACAAAGACAAGTGTATCTTCCCTACAGTTCAACATGGTGATGGGAATATCATGGGCTGGGGCTATTTATTTTATTTTATTACTGTATTTAATAGTCCCCTTGGGGCTGGTGTCTATTAAAAGGAAAGACTGACAGTGTAATTTAACTGGTTAAATCTCTGACCACTCATGGCTACTAAATGCACTCAATGGCTGATTAAATCAGCCGTCGTGTGCAAGGGAACATGGGGCCCGGCGTGCGATCAGGGACATGACTGTTGACGTACATGTACGTCAAAAGTCCTGAAAGAGGTTAAGTTGCATAAAGGCTATGTCCACACGCTGCAGTTTTATGTTCACCACAAAACTGCACCCTGTGGTCACAAAATTGCACCCTGTGGCTCAAGAGTGGATGCGTTTTCTGATGCGGGTTTTTTTCACCAATGGGCGAAAAACTCAGGGAAAAACAGAAAAAGAATTGACATGCTGCAGTTTTGTGGTCACCACAAAACTGCTGCTATAAAAAAATAAAAAAACATTGCAAAACTGCAGTGTGTGCATGGGGCCAAAAATTGCATTATATAAAAAGGAAAACATAATTATCGTGTAAGAAAGAGCAAAAATAATAACCTTCATTGAGTAGACAAAGCAGTTTCTGTGATTTTGGCCTCGGGCAAACTGTACTGCACTTCTCCGGAATAACTGCCAGGCCATATCCAACAAATGTGCCATAAAAGACTTTGGCTGGAGAAGCCATTTCCACAAACATTATCTTGCAATGTTCCTGTTTATGCAATGGCAGCCCCTTGGCATTCTCGTGAGCAGCTCCTTAATCACCTGGAATGGCTTTACAACAGCCTTGAAGGAGAAGTGACATCATCCCAAAATATCTGTTTGGTTGAGGCCGGTTGATTTTGGAGGCTGTCATATGACGCAGCACTCCAACACTCACCTTGGTGCTATATAAGTCATGCATCATTATAGTGTTTAATAGCATATGTTTGGTAGTCATCCAACATATACTGAATTAAACTATTTGTTTCTAAATAAGGTGTTTAATCTTTTAACACTTTTGAGATTCTGCACGATCATGTGCTGTTGCATTTGTATTCATTTGACAAATTACTTACTAGATAAAGATGTTCCCTATCCTGGAAGGCATAATGTAGGGCCGGTATCCATGGGCTATTATGGTTACTTAATATATTACGTTCTTCTTCAAAGAAAGAAACCTAAACAAACGGAGACAAATAAATATCATTAAAACCTGAAATATTTCATTTTGACCTCATCATTATACAACTTTTGATGGCACTATAAACATCTACAAAGATCTATTTCATGTGATTTTCCAATTATACACATTTGCTGCAGATAAAAAGCTATGAACAAGGCCTTCAAGCCTGTCATTTTTTGATATTAACCCCTTAGTGACGGAGCTAATTTTCACCTTAATGACCAGACCAAATTTTGCAATTCTGACCAGTGTCACTTCATGAGGTTATAACTCTGGAACGCTTCAACGGATCCCGGTGATTCTGAGATTGTTTTTTCGTCACATATTGGACTTCATGTTAGTACCAAATTTAGGACAATATTTTTTGCGTTTATTGAAGAAAAAAATTGAATATTGGCAAAAATTTTGAAAATTTAGCAATTTTCAACTTTTGAATTTTTATACCGTTAAACCAGAGATTTCTGTGACACAAAATAGTTAATAAATAACATTTCCCACATGTCTACTTTACATCAGCACAATTTTGGAAACAAAATTTTTTTTTGTTAGGAAGTTAGAGGGGTTCAAAGTTTATCAGCAATTTCTCATTTTTACATCAAAATTTACAAAACCATTTTTTTAGGGACCACATCACATTTGAAGTGACTTCAATAGGCCTAGATGACAGAAAATACCCAAAAGTGACACCATTATAAAAACTGCACCCCCCAAAGTACTCAAAACCACATTCAAGAAGTTTATTAACCCTTCAGGTGCTTCACATGAACAAAAGCAATGTGGAATGAAAAAAAGCAAAAATTAAATTTTACCTAAAAATGTTGCTCTAACCCAAATTTATTCACTTTTAGAAGAACTAACACAACAAAATGGACCCCACAACTTGTTCCCCACTTTCTTATGAGTGCGCCGATACCCCACATGTGGTCAGAAACCTCTGTTTGGACAAATGGGAGGGCTCGGAACAGAAGGAGCAATATTTGAATTTTGGAAAGCAAATTTGGCTGAAATAGATTGCGAGCACCATGTTGCATTTACAGGTCCGCTAAAGGTACCTAAACAGAAGAAATCCCTCACAAGTGACACCATTTTGGAAACTAGACCCCTCAAGGCTTCTATCTAGGGGTATAGTGAGCATTTTAGATCCACAGGTACTTCACAGATTTTGTTAACGTTACGTTGTCATATTGAAAATTTTAATAATTTTCTCAAAAATGTTGCTTTAGCATCAATTTTCTCACTTTTTCAAGAGGTAATTCCAAAAATTTGACCGCAAGGTTTGTTAACCACTTTTTTATGAGCGCGGTGATACCTCACATGTGGTCTGAAACCTTTGTTTGGACAAATGGGAGGGCTTGGAACGAAAGGAGCAATATTTGAATTTTGGAAAGGAAATTTGGCTGAAAAAGATTGCGGGCACCATGTCACATTTGGAGGACCCCTAAGGTACCTAAACAGCAGAAACCCCACACAAGTGACCCCATTTTGGAAACTAGGCCCCTCAAGGAATTTATCTAGATGTTTGGTGAGTACCCTGAACCCCCAGGTGCTTCACAGAATTTTATAACGTTGAGCCATGAAAAAAAAAAAAAAAAAAATTTTACCACAAAATTGTTATTTCAACCAGGTAGCTTTTTTTTTTACAAGAGTAAAAGGAAAAAATTCAGCATAACATTTATTGTGCAATTTCTCCTGAGTTTGGCGATACCTTATATGTGGTGGAAATCAACTGTTTGGGCGCATGGCAGGGCTCGGAAGGGAAGGAGTGCCATTTGACTGCAAAATTGGCTGGAATCAATAGCGGACGCCAGGTTGCATTTGGAGAGCCCCTGAGGTGCCTAAACAGTGGAGGTCCCCCACAAGTGACTCCATTCTGGAAACAAGACACCTCAAGGCTTTTATCTAGGTGTATAGTGAGCAGTATGAATCCACGAATACTTCACAGAATTTGATAAGCTTAGGTTGCCATATTGAAAATTTTCATTTTTTTCACAAAAATGTTGCTTCAGCATCAAATTTCTCACTTTTTCAAGAGACAACAACAAACCGTGGACCCAACAGGTTGTTATCCAATGTCTTATGAGCACAGGGATACCCCACATGTGGCCAAAAACCTCTGTTTGGATAAATGGGAGGGCTTGGAATGGAAGCAGCACCATTTGAATTCTGGAAAAGTTGAAATAAATTGCGGGCACCATGTCACATTAGCAGGGCCCCTTGGGTACCTATACATTAGAAACCCCCACAAGTGACCCCATTTTGGAAACTGGATTTTATTCAGGAGTATAATAAGCATTTTGAATCCACAGGTACTTCACAAAAATGTTGCTGTAGCAACCAATGTCTCACTTTTAGGCTATGTGGCCATGAGCCAGCGACACGGCGTCTAGTACACAGTGTCAGCCTCCTGCAGAGATGTGAGTGTTGTCCACGGGAGAACGCAGCTGCCCATGCCCACGATTTGGGTTCAGGCCGCTGTGGAGCTCTATGCTACCTGCAGAGAACACTCATCTCCGCAGCATAAATTGACATGCTGAGGCTCGGGAAGCTGCGCCACAGGTCAGTTTATGTGGCGGAGAAAAGAAGCACATTGGGCAAGCACATTGGGCATGGGATTTCTAAAAATCCTTCCACTGTGCTTCTACTGCACAATGCAGCGTTATGGACGCAGGGAAAACACTCTGCGCCCAAAACGCTGCAAATCCCGATTGTGGGCATCCAGCCTAAAATGCTACAATGGATGAATGGATACATGTCAAACATATATAACGTCCCACCCCCCTGCATATTCTAAGCTGGCGCCCTTTAGTGCCTTTCATGTGGCACTAAAGGGTGCCTAGCCTTGTATTTAGCCCCCCAAAAAAATAATAATTAAAATAAACGACGTGGGGTCCCCCCCATTTTTTATAGCCAGCTAGGGTAAAGCAGACAGCTGTAGCCTGCAAACCACAGCTGACAGCTTCACCTTGTCTGGTGATCAATTTGGAGGGCTCCCCAGGCGTTTTTTTAAAAAAAAAAAAAAACGTGGGGTCCCCCCCAAATTAGATCACCAGCCAAGGTGAAGCGGACAGCTGGGGTCTGGTATTCTCAGGGTGGGAAGAGCCATGGTTATTGGACTCTTCCCAGCCTAAAAATATCAGGCCGCAGCCGCCCCAGAAGTGGCGCATCCATTAGATGCGCCAATCCTGGCGCTTCGCCCCAGCTCATCCCGCGCCCTGGTGCGGTGGCAGACGGGGTAATATATGGGGTTGATACCAGCTGTAATGTCACCTGGCATCAAGCCCTGGGGTTAGTGATGTCACGGCATCTAAACAGATACCCGACATCACTAACCCAGTCAAGTAATAGACAAAAAAAAAAGACAAAAAAAAAATTTATTTGAAAAAAAAACTCCCCGAAACATTCCTCTTTCCCCAATTTATTGAAAATAAAGAAATTACGGTCGCTGTAATCCGCTGTAATCCGTGAGGTCCCACGCCGACTCTGGATCTTCTAGAATATGGGGGGGCACGTTCAGGGAACGTATCCCCCATTTTCTGGAAGAGCAAGCTCTCCATGAGCAGTGTGGGTGCAGTAATCTGAGAATACTGCACTCACACTGCCCCGGTCCAACTTAGGGCAGAGTGACCTGCAGTAACCTCATTCCAGAATATGAGGGGCACGCTCACAGAACGTACCCCCCATTTTCTGGAACAGCAGTCTCTCCATGTGAGGACCACACTCCTCACATGGAGAGACTGCTGATTACTGCACTCACTCTCCCCCGGTCCACAGTGGAGCAGCCTGTGCATCAGCGACGTCAGCGTCCCTGCAAGACTGACGTCGCTGATGCACAGGCTGCTCCACTGTGGACCGGGGGAGGAATCCAGCTGACAGCCGCTGTCTGCGCATGCGCCGTCAGCATTCAAGAAGGAGGCGGCGTGATCGCGGGACGGATCACCAGACAGGTAACGTATGACCGGGGGCTCGGGGGCTGGGGGGGGGTGATGGGGGGTGACCTAGTGGGACCTGGGGGGACCTGGGGACACCTTTCTGCCGCATGTGACGTGTCACATGCGGCAGAAAGAGCAGAATGAATGCGGGGGAGGGGGGGTGGCTCTGGAGACCCGGAGGGGGCTCCGGTGACCAGAGGGCTCCGGTGGACCGGAGGAGGGGTCAGGGGGAGGACATTTCCCTCCGATCTGAAATGTTTGATCATTTCAGATCGGAGGGAAATGAATGCAGAGCCGGCGGCGGCAGTTTTCAGCGCGCGTCGGCGCCATCTTGCACGCTCCCGAGGGGGGCTCTGAAGAACTGGAGGGGGCTCCAGGGACCAAAGAGCTCCGGTGTACCGGAGGAGAGGTCAGGAGGGGGACATTTCCCTCCGATCTGAAATGTTTGATCATTTCAGATCGGAGGGAAATGAATGCAGAGGCGGCGGCGGCGGGAGTTTTCAGCGCGCGTCGGCGCCATCTTGGATTTTCCGGAGGGGGGGGGGTTGGATGGATTTCTCCGGTACCGGGGGCTTTGGGGGCACTAAGGGCTCACATTTATTTCTCATCTGACATGTTTGATCACGTCAGATGAGAAATAAATAAATTTTACCAGCCATTTTTTTTTTTTATGTTGTCGCCGGTATACGGTGTATACCGGCGATCGCATTAACGGGGTGCATACAAAACACCCCGATTCATAATCTGGGGGGTCTCAGCTACCCCCGGTAGCTGAAACCCCCGAGATTTTTCGTCACTGGGGGGCGCTACAGGGTTTTTCCGGCCTGACGTCTCAAGACGTCGGAACAGAATAAGTACCCTGTTTTTCCGACGTCTTGAGACGTTAGGCCGTCGCTATGGGGTTAATATTTGATATTATTGTGACATCACACAGATCCTGCACACCATTTCTTCCCTGCTGATCTCCAGAGCCCAGCATTAGAGAAATGGTGTGCATCTCCTAGCAGAAAAACATGTTTTTTTTGCCAAGAGATGCAGATTTGGTGCTAAAATTTATACACCATATTTCTGCACCAAATCTGCATCTTCTGGCAAAGAAAACCAATAAAAATACACCAAACCAAAACACCATGGGGTTTTGACGTGATAGATGCAAATTTGGTGCAAAAATATGGTGTATAAAATTTCAGCAGCAAATCTGCATCTCTTGGCAAAAAAATGTACAAAAACGTTTTTTTCATGCCGCTTCAAAGTACAAATTTGGTGCTAAAATGTCTGGATGTCTGCACCAAATTTGCACCTCCTGGGAGAATAAAAAAACCCACACCAAAACGGCGTGAAAAACGTTTTTTGTGGGTTTTTTGCCAAGAAATGCAGTTTTGTTGCTGAAATTTTATACATTATATTCCTGCATCAAATATGCATCTCGTGGCAGATTTGTATTTTTTAGCTATAAGATGCAGATTAGGTGCAGGAATATGGTGTATAACCTTCAGCAACAAATCTGCATTTCTTGGCAAAAAAAAATATGCGTGTTTTTTTTTTGCCAGGATATGCAGGTCTGTGAACTCACCTGAGTTTAACGAGGTCACCTGAGGTCAGTTTACTTGCGGTCAAAGCTGGAGTACCTTGGGAACCTCAAGCTGTGAGCGCAAATAAACTGAGTGAAGTCAGCGCTCATCACTGCCGCTCAGTCTCTACCTGATCCACAGTGTACAGTCATGTTCTGTGCCCGTGCGCTGTGCATTCAGTATGTATGTAGCAGAGCCGGCAACATTGTGGGACCTCGTGGATTACGTCAGAACTGAGTGTTTGGGGTTACTAAAGGGGTAAAAGAGGGTGTTTTTTTTGTATTTTATTTCAAATAAAGGATCCTTTTGGTGTTTGTGTGTGTGACGGGGGTTGGGGGGTCTCAGACGTCTCCCATTACTAATCTAGGGCTTAGTGGCAGCTGTGAGCTGTCATTAACACCTTATTACCCGGATTGCCACTGCGAATCGTGATGAGCTGAGTAAAGTGCCAAGATTGGCACATCTAAATCGATGTGACAATTCTGCGCAGCTACATGCTGCTATTTTTAGGCTGGAGGGCCCAAAAACCATGGGCTTGCCCAGCCTGAGTCTGACTGCAACCAATCACAGATGCTGGGACTGCCAGTGGGTGGAATAAGACTCAGGCAGACATGTCAGTTGGCGGCTTTCTCATAGGGAACACAAAAGCACTCGGTGGAGCGAAGGGCTCCTGTGTATGGGAGCATCAGATGAGATTGTTCGGACGACAGCCATCTAAGGTGTATGGCAAGCCTTAGTTCACTTGAATGGGACTAAGCTGCAACACCAGGAACAGTTATTACGGTATATAGAAGAATGTTGATGTGCCTTTTTTAAACAATTAAAGAGGAACGCCGCAGCCCATTCATTATGCCGATGACAGGAGTCAAATGCTGACCAAATCCAGAAATATTTGGAGAGTGACAATTTTGGATATTTTAGCTGGTTACCAAAACATATTTACGATACAGTAATATAAATCAATATTGGCCTAAAGTGTAGACTCTCAGCTTTGATTTGAGAATATTCACATCCTAGTTGGAGTGATGGTTTAGGAATTACAGCTCTTTAATATGTAGCCGCCTCTTTTCAAGAGACCAAAAGTAATTGGACAATTATGTCAAAAACTCAAATTGGCGGCATAGGCTATTCCCTCATTAACCCATCATTGATTAAACAAATAAAAGAGCTGGAGTTGATTCCAGGTGTGGCATTTGCATTTGGAAGCAGTTGCTGTGAACCCACAACATGCGGTCAAAGGAACTCTCAATGGAAGAGAAAAAAACAATTCATCAGAGATAGCAGAAATGTTAGGTGTGCCAAATCAACTGCTTAGTACATTATGGGGGGGTGGAAAAGCGCACTGGTGAGCTTGGGAGCTCAAAAAGGCCTGGACGTCCACGAAAGACAACAGTGGTGGATGATTGCAAAATCCTTTCCATAGTGAAGAAAAAAACCTTCAGAGCATAGATCCTAGTGAAAAACACACTCCAAGAAGTAGGTGTTTCAGTTTAGTCTATCATAAAGAGAAGACTTTCTGAGTGCAAACACAGAGGCTTCACCAGAAGGTGCAAACCATTAATCAGCCTTAAAAATAGAGAAGCCAGAATAAATTGCCAAAAAAACATCTAAAAGAAGCTAGCGCAGTTCTGGAAAAGTATTCTATGGACAGATGAATCTAAGATCAATGTGTACCAGAATGATGGGAAGATGAAAGTATGGAGAAAGCTTGGAACAGTTCATGATCCAAAGTACACCACATCCTCTGTAACACAGGGTGCAGGCAGTGTGATGGCCGGGCATGCATGGCTTCCAATGGCACTGGGTCACTAACATTTATTAATGAGATGAATGAAGACCGAAGCAGCCAGATGAATACTGAAGTGCACAGGGGTATAGTTTTTGCTCAGATTCAACCAAATGCAGCAAGGTTGATTGGACGGTGCTTGACAGTACAGATGGAGCATAACCCAAAACATACTGAGAAAGCAAAGAAGTGGAATATTCTGCAATGTCCGAGTCAATCAACGGAGCTCAACCCCATTGAGCATGTATTTCTCATTCTTAGGACAAAACTTAAGGCAGAAAGAGCCACAAACAAACTACTACTGAAGTCAGCTGCACTAAAGGCCTGACAAAGCAAGAATCCCAGGGTTTTGTGATGTCCATGGCTTCCAGACTTCAGGCAGTCATTGCCTGCAAAGGATTTTCTACAAAGTATTAAAACTGAACATTTTACTTATGGTAATATAAATGTGTACACTTACGTTTGAGCCCCTGAAGTGAGGAGGTTTTGTAGAAAAATAATTGCAATCCCTAAGCATTTCACAGGATATTTTTATTCAACCCCTTTAACTAAACCTGAAAGTCTCCACTTCAATTGCATCTCCGTTGTTTCATTTTAAATCAAAAATAGTGGCATGCAGAGCCCAAATCAAGAAGATCTGGTCGCTGTCCAAATATTTCTAGACCTGACTGTATATCAATAGTCATAGTCAATAGTCATAGAATAAGCCATAAAGATATACTTCTTGGAGACTTTATTTAAAAATATGCACTTCTTTCCAAATGTATTGTAAGGCCTTGTGCGCACTGGGAAATGGAATTTTCTTGAGAAAATTCCGCATGTTCTCAAAGATTACCGCACCCGCGGTAAAAAACCGCAGGAAACCGCACCCGAAAACCGCATGCGGTTTGCTGCGGTTTTACCGCGGTATTATTCGCGGTATTGCCGCGGTTTTGCCGCGTGCGGGTTGGGATGTGCTTTATTGCATTCAATGCAATAAAGCACATTGAAGGAAAAAAAAAAAAAAAAAAGTCATTTAATTCTGATAGTAGATAGACAGAAGAATAGATAGAGGGATAGATAGATAGACAGACAGATAGATAGATAGATGACAGATCGCTGCATTTCCCACGGTCGGCAGTGAGTTCACATTACCGGCCGTGGGAAATGACCGGTACTTACCTCTGCTGTCTGCTGCTTTCATTCAGCGCTGTGTCTGTGACAGTCGCGGCTGGATGTAAGCAGCGCAGGACCTGTGGATTACGCAATAAATGCAATAAAGCACATCCCAACCCGCACGCGGCAAAACCGCGGCGGCAATACCGCGAATAATACCGCGGTAAAACCGCAGCAAACCGCGGCAAACCGCTTGCGGTTTTCGGGTGCGGTTTCCCGCGGTTTTTTACCGCGGGTGCGGTAATCTTTGAGAGCATGCGGAATTTTCTCAAGAAAATTCCATTTCCCAGTGCGCACATGGCCTAAAAGTAAAACAAAAAAAAGAGCAGCAGAGCCTTTTTATAAAGAAGGTGCCGCTGCATCTTCCATCTTCAGGAGTGCACCACTTCCCTGCTTTCCAGCTTCCTACTCATCGGGGGTGCAGTGCTCTCCTGATGATTGACACTTCAGACCAGCGGCATTACTGCGCCACTGGCCTGAAACGTGCCCTCTCCGATGCTGCAATCAGTAGCAGATTTACCACTGTGGTATTGGAGCAGTGCAGGGGACATGAGGCTTAAAAAAAATATCCAGCTGTTCTTAAAAAAGCACTCTATTTTTACTTATTAAATGTGTGTATATATACATGTAATGTAGTGTGAGCGTATTAATATGCTCCCCTGCGCTTTCCAGTGTCCAGCACGATTCATCTTCTCTTCCCAGTGACATCATAGCTCTTAAGACTACACGGTCCATTCTATGAGTCAGACATCTCTTCTACAATGAAAGCCTATGGAGCCTTAGGCTCTGTGCGCACTAGACCGTTTTACCCGCGGATTTACCCGCGGATTTGCCGCGGAAATTTCTTGAGAAATGTCTGCAATCTTTGTGCAGACATTTCCCAGCAAATTCTATATGAAAAAAAAATAGCTGTGCGCACTGTGCGGATTTTTCTCAAGAAATTTCCTTGAGAAGAATTTCTCGAGAAAATTTCTTGAGAAAATGAGCATGTCCATTATTTCCGCAGTACCCTGCGGATTTCGGCAGTACAGCCTGCAAAATCCGCAGGGAACCACCCGCGGGAAAATCGCGGCAATTTCGCGGCTAATCCGCGGCAAATCCGCATGCGGATTTTTTCCGGAGGTCCGGAAATCTTTCACTCCCAGAAGTTTCTCAAGAAATTTTATTGAGAAACTTCACATTTCTAGTGCACACATAGCCTTATTCTATCGCTCCATAGGCTTATATTGTAAAAGCCACTTCCAGATCACCCACAACACAGTTACCCGGAGAGTCTCCATAGGGGGTGACGTCACTGAGAAGGGAAGAACAGCACTAAACACCAGAAGGAGCAGCAATAGAGGAGTATATTAATATACTCTCACTACATGAATATATACACACACATTTATGAGGAGACAATCCCTTTACGGCTATGTGCGCACGTTGCGTTCTCTGCAGTGTGGAAAAGAACGCACCCTCTGGCAGACTGGACACTGCGTTTATAAAATAAAACGCATCCACAACGCATGCATTTTGGATGCTTTTTCCATGCGTTTTGGATGCATTTTTGACAGTACGTTCCCCCGGCAATTCAGCTCTGCTACATGCCGGCTGACAGCAGACACAGACAGAGTCGCGCGATGAGAATGAACTCGGGTGAACTTCACCCGACTTCATTGTCATACCGCGGCTCTGTCTGTGTGTGGCGTCCCGATTATCATCTTCACCACACACATCCCGACATTACCGCTTACATTACCGCACACATCCCGACATTACCGCCTACATCATAACCGCACACATCCCGACATTACCGCCTACATCACTGCACGCATCCCGACATTACCGCTTACATCACCGCACACATTCCGAGATTACTGCCTACATCACCGCACACATCCCGACACTACCGCCTACATCACCGCACACATCCCGACATTACCGCTTACATCACCGCACACTTCCCGACATTACTGCCTACATCCCGACATTACCGCCGATATCCCCGCACACATCCCGACATTACCGCCGACATCCCCGCACACATCCCGACATTACCGGCCACATCCAGACATTACCGCCGACATCCCCGCACACATCCCGACATTACCGCCTACATCCCGACATTACCGCCGACATCCCCGCACACATCCCGACATTACCGCCTACATCCCGACATACATCCCGACACTACAGCCCTCATCATCACCGCACACACACACACACACACTTCAGTTTCTGCGTGGAGCTCACAGGGGCGGCGGTGTTCTACTGCCGCTCCTGTCAGCTTCATGTAGCAGAACTGGATGCGTCGCGGGACCTCTGGATTATGCCGGACCTGGAGGGGTATTTGGGGATTTTAATAAAGTGGTGAAAGAGGGTGTTGTTTTTTTTGTCTTTTATTCCAAATAAAGGATTTTTTCGGGTGTATGTCCTTATTTACTTTTACTTACAGGTTAATTATGGAAGGTATCTCGGGGAGACACCTGTCATGATTAACTTAGGACTTAGTGGCAGCTATGGGCCGCACCAGGGCAATTCGGGATGAGCCGGGTAAAGTCCCGGGACTGTCGCATCTAATGGATGCGGCAATTCCGGGCGGCTCCTGGCTGATATTGTTAGGCTGGGGGGCTCCCCATAACGTGGCGCTCCCCATCCTGAGAATACCAGCCTTCAGCCGTGTGGCTTTATCTTGGCTGGTATCAAAATTGGGGGGACCGCACGTTGTTTTTTTATTTATTTATTTTACTGCACGATATAGACCCGCCCACCTGCTGCTGTGATTGGTTGCAGTGAGACAGCTGTCACTCAGCGTGGGGCGTGTCTGACTGCAACCAATCATAGGCGCCGGTGGGTGGGGAAAGCAGGGAATACAAGATTGAATAATGAGCGGCCGGCATTTTTAAAAGAGGAAAAGCCGCCGGAGCTTTGTGACAACCGTGCAGCGCCGCGCCGGGGATCAGTAAGTATGAGAGAGGGGGAGAGACTGACCGACGGACAGAGAGAGGGACAGACAGACCGAGAGACCGACCGACAGAGAGAAAGAGAGACAGACAGAGCGACCAACTGACAGAGAAAGAGACCGACAGACAGAGGGAGATTCACCGACATCCACAGACAGAAATTGACCGACATTGACAAAGACTGAAAAGACCTGCGTTTTGCTTGTCAAAAAAGCATGCGGAACACAACAAAAAAATGACATTTTTGTGTACTCACCGTAAAATGTCTTCCTTGGAGCCTTTCATTGGGGGAGACAAACAGTGGGTATTATGATGTCTCCAGGGAGGCGTGACACTAGATTTGCAAAAGTGTAAGCTCCTCCCCCCACAGCATATACCCTAGCTAGGCAGGAAACTAGCTCAGTTTGGTGTAAAAGCAGTAGGAGAAGGGCAACCAAAACCACAAGGGTGGGAGCTGTGTCCCCCAATGAAAGGCTCCAAGGAAGACATTTTACGGTGAGTACACAAAAATGTCATTTCCTTTCTCGCCTTTTCATTGGGGGACACAGACAGTGGGACGTCCCAAAGCAGTCCCTGGGTGGGAGCTGAACTATTAACAGTGTATAACATCAGACTAAGAGCTGACTAATGACTGCAACTGCAGTGAACTCATATCAAAACACTGTCAAAAAACCGAGCAGTGTTCACTTATAAATGGGCCACTGCCGCCTGAAGGACTTGTCTTCCAAGTGCAGCATCCGCGGAAGCATGCGTATGCACTCTGTAGAGTTTTGTAAACGTGTGCACACTGGACCAGGTAGCGGCCTTGAAAAGTTGGGCCGCCGAAGCCTGATGGCGGATAGTCCAGGAAGCACCCACTGCTCGCGTAGAGTGGGCTCGCACAGATTGAGGAGGAACAACACCTCGTGCTTTGTAAGCCTCACAGATGGCAGTCCTAATCCATCGAGAAATCGTGGATTTAGAAGCCTGATTGCCCTTTTTGTGTCCTTCTGAGAGGACGAAGAGGGCATCGGACTGTTCTGGAGAAGTAGATCCGCAGAGCCCTGACAAGATCTAGAGTGTGAAGGGCTTTTTCAAAGGAGTGGACCGGGGCCGGGCAGAATGACGGCAACACAATTTCATCGTTTAAGTGGAAAGAAGATACGACCTTCGGGAGAAAAGCGGGGGAAGGCCGAAGGACCACCTTATCATGATGGAATATCAGGTAAGGTGAGCGACAGGAAAGAGCCGCTAGTTCTGACACTCGCCTGATAGAGGTAATGGCGACTAAAAAGGCAACCTTCCAGGACAGTCGTTGAAGAGAGATTTCTCTCAGAGGTTCGAAGGGAGGAATCTGAAGAGCTCCGAGAACCAGATTCAGATCCCAGGGATCTAAGGGGTGGCGATAAGGAGGGACCAAATGACTACCCCTTGAAGAAAGGTACGGACCTGAGGGCGAGAAGCCAGCTGCTTCTGGAAAAATATTGACAAGACAGAAACTTGTCCTTTAAGGGTACGGAGAGCTAGTCCCGAGTCCAGACCGTCTTGCAGAAAGGCAAGAACATTAGGGATTGAAAAGGGTAGGGGCGACCGATTATGACGGTCACAACAGGAAAGATAGGTCTTCCAGGTCCTGTAGTAGATACTGGCGGAGGAGGACTTTCAAGCATTAAGCATGGTATGAACTACCTTAGAGGAAAGACCTGATTTGGCTAGAATCAAGGATTCAAGCGCCACGCCGTCAAATGCAGCTGTGCTGTATTCTGGTGGAATATTGGACCTTGCGACAGAAGATCCGGGTGGTCGGGAAGACACCAGGGAGTGTCGTCGAGCAGTTGGAGAAGCTCTGGGTACCAGGCTCTCCTGGGCCAGTCCAGGGCCACGAGGATCACCGGGATTCCCTCCGCTTTGATTTTCTTGATTACTCTTGGAATGAGAGGAAACGGAGGGAAGATGTAGGGTAGGCGGAACTGCGCCCACGGAAAGACTAGGGCGTCGGAGCCGATCGCTAGCGGGTCTCTCGACCGGGATATGAAGGGACGTATTTTGGCATTCATCCGAGACGCCATGAGGTCCACATCTGGGAGTCCCCAACGAAAAGTGATCTGATAGAACACTTCATCGTGGAGGGACCATTCCCCTGCCGCTAGACCTTGCCTGCTGAGAAAGTCTGCGGCCCAGTTGTCTACCCCTGGGATATGGACAGCTGAAATAATGGGGATGTGCTTCTCTGCCCATAGAAGAATCCTGGATACTTCCTTCATCGCTGCCTTGCTGCGAGTTCCTCCCTGACGGTTGATGTAAGTCACGGCCGTGGCATTGTCTGACTGGATCCGAACAGGGAGGCCCAATAGTAAGGGTTGAAAATTCTGAAGGGCCAAAAATATGGCTCTGATCTCCAGAACATTGATGTGCAGGGAGCGCTCGGAAGGAGACCAGCGTCCGTGAACAGTGTGGTGGAGAAACACCACCCCCCAGCCTATCAGGCTGGCATCCGTCGTGACTACTTGCCAGTGGACCGGGCGGAAGGACTTCCCTTGAGATAGGGAAGAGGCTTGAGTCCACCAGACGAGGGAGCTGAGCGCAGCCCAAGATAGGCGGACTGACCGGTCTAGGGAAGCTGGATTCTTGTCCCAGGAGGATAGAAGATCCAGTTGTAGAGGGCACAGATGGAATTGGGCAAAGGACACGGCTTCTATGACCGCCACCATCTTGCCTAACACTCTCATTCCATTCCGAAGGGATGTGTGATGGCGAGAGCGGAGGGATTGGGCGGCCCGGATCAGGGAAGACCTCTTGTCTTCTGGAAGAAAAACCCGGGACTGAGCCGTGTCTATCAGCATACCTAAAAAAGTGATGCGCTGATGAGGAATGAGGGATGACTTGTTGAAGTTGATAAGCCACCCTAGCCTTGACAGCAGGTCTAGGCAAATCTGCACGCTTTCTGAGCAAACTTGAAGAGAGCTCCCTTTGACAAGAAGGTCGTTTAAATAGGGAACAACCAGGACGCCTCTGAGGTGTAAAATGGACATGACGGCCGCCATGACCTTTGTAAAGACCCGAGGCGCAGTGGCCAGCCCAAAGGGGAGGGCCCTGAATTGGAAATGACGGTGTCCTATGAGAAAGCGATGGAACCGTTGATGAGAGACACATATGGGAATGTGTAAATAAGCATCTTGAACGCCTATGGAAGCTAGGAATTCTCCAGGTTCCATGGCGGCTAGCACTGCTCTCAATGATTCCATTCGGAAAGTCCGAATCCGTACGAATTTGTTCAGCCGTTTGAGGTCCAAGATAGGGCGGACAGAGCCATCTTTTTTGGGAACGACAAAAAGGTTTGAATAGAAACCTTTGCCGCGCTGTTCCAGGGGCACTGTAATGATAACATTTGCTTTCTGTAAAGAGGCTATGGCCTGAAATAAGGCCTGGCTTTGCGTTTTAAAACTTGGGAATACGCGAACGCAGAAACCTGTTGGACGGCAGGGAATGGAAATCGATCTTGTAACCTGAGGTGACGATTTCTCGAACCCAAGCATCGTGAGTGTGGTCTAGTCAGATATCCCGAAAAAGCAGAAGCCGCCCTCCAACAGGAGTCGGATCTGAGGGATACCTGGCGTCATGCTGAGGGGCCCTGTACAGAGCAAGGTCCTTTGGGTTTAGGTTGCTTGGAGTGGGAACGCCAGGAAGAGCCCCTTGAGGGACCGGATCTTCGATCTGAGCGTTGGGACGATCCTTGGGCTGATGGTTTTTGGGGGGCAGGCCGAAAGGACTGTCTGCGCCAAGGAGATTTTTTAAAATTCCTGGATACAAGCCGCTTTTGAGGTAGAATGGTACTTTTACCACCCGTCGTCTCAGATATGAGTTTGTCCAAGGATTCTCCAAACAGACGCAGGCCCTGGAAGGGGAGTGTGGACAGGGATTTCTTGAAGGCACTGTCCGCATTCCATATTTTTAGCCAAAGGACTCTGCGGGCAAAGACAGCATTGGCCGCCGATAGGGCTGACAAACTAGCTGCATCTAGGGAGCCATGAAGAAAATAAGAGACTAGAGAGAACAAATCAAGGATCTCAAAAGCCTCCGGGGGAATATTACAAGAGCGAAGCATCCTGTGTAGGTTCTTGCTCCACACCCCCAGAGCTCTCGCGACCCATGTTAAGGCAAACAGGGGGCGAAGAGAGGAGCCTGAAGCATGGAAAATAGATTTGACCGCAGCATCAACTGCGCGGTCGGACGAGTCCTTGAGAGACGCGTTGTCTGAAACAGACATGACCGTGTGTTTAGCCAGTCTGGATACTGGCGGATCCACAACGGGGGGTACTGACCAGGGCTTAACCATTTCAGAGGAAAAGGGATAAGCGAATGAAGAGAAGGGTTTTTTATTAAACCTTCTATCAGGGTGATCCCACCGTTTAGATATAATTTGCCGAAAAACCGGATCCTGAGCAAAGGATTTAGGAGGCTTCTTGGCCCGCTTGATTGCCGACTGAGAAGTTGGGTCAGGAGGCTGATCAGAGATCGACAGAGTGATTGACAGAGAGTGATTGACAGAGAGTGATTGACAGCCGAAATTAGTGTGTCTTCTATATGCCTAGACTCAGAAAGGACATCTGAATCAGAGTCTTGAGAATCGTGACTACTAAAGGTCATGGAACCTCGGTCAGACTGACTATCGTCCGAGTCGGATGAGGCGTAGAGGTCGTAATGGCGCCATTTGGAAACAGCCTTTTTACGTTCTGGGGAAGAAGGACCAGACGAAGCAGGCGGGCTGTGGGAGTCTGAGGATGGCTGGGATATCTGAGCGGCAAGGTCATCTAACCTTTTAGACATTAGAAGAGCCCATGCAGGCATTACGTCATCAGACGGGGGTGCTGCCTGGCCGGTGGCCGAAGCAGAATCCAAAGACTGCACGGCATCCTGGTCCGGCAACGGGGTCTGTTGTGACACGGTAGTAGGGGCATCGCAGCCCCGGCATAGTGGATAGCTTCGGCCATTAGAAAACGAGCGTCCACAGGTGGGACAGGCATAGTACAGATCCGTAGAGAACGCCTGGGAAGCAGGCACACACCGCTAGAGAGACAGCGATATACCGCTGAGCAGAGCGGTGTATAGTGCTGCAGAAGTGCAGAGCCAAGGAGGCGATCTCACCCGTGTCTCTGGCAGCATGGAGGAGTGAAACGGCCCCCGGAGGCTGATTGATCCCAGGGCTGGGACTAACGTGACGGCCAATCAGAAGGAGTGCCACTGCGACTGAGGGAGCGGCCTCCAGAGCAGTGAGAGGGGGCATAGCTAGAATGCAGGCCGGGGGCTAAATTAACGAGGCTCCCCGGGATCACGGCCTGCAAGGCACCCCGGTATTGCCCCATAATCAAAAATAGAATGATTAAGAAAAAACAAAATAAAAAAAAAAAACTAAAAACAAAATAAGCTGGCCTAAGACACCTTGTAGAGCTCAGGTCAGACATGTCAGCCTCCCTGCTGACACTAGAAAAAAACTGAGCTAGTTTCCTGTCTAGCTAGGGTATATGCTGTGGGGGGAGGAGCTAACACTTTTTCAAATCTAGTGTCACGCCTCCCTGGAGACATCATAATACCCACTGTCTGTGTCCCCCAATGAAAAGGCGAGAAAGGAATGCAGTCCAAATGCATTTTGGTTGCGTTCTGACCCACATCATTGATTTCAATGGGTGGAGAACGCAGCTACAACACACAAAAGAAGTGACATGCTGCTTTTTTTTCCACAGCGATTTTGGGCATCCAAATGGGCGTTTACAAACGCAGTTTTTGCATTGATTTTTCGACTTTCTCATAGACTTTGCTGAAGAAGCTGAACGCATGCAGTTACGCTGCAGTTCAAAACGCAGCGTTTCCGCGGAAAAAGCGCAACTTGCGCACATAGCCTAACTAAAGCTAATGTTGAGAATAACTCCCTAAGTGAAAGTCCCAAATCACAGCCCCTTTTAGAGATTAACCCCTTAACTGGCTGATTTTGCGCTTTCCGGGTTTTGTTTTTTTCGCCATTCTTCTTCGGAGAGATGTAACTTTTTTATTTTTCAGTCAATATGGTGAGGGCTCGTTTTTTGCAGAAAAAAAATGTACTTTGAAATGAAACCATGAGTTCTACTATATAGTGTACTGCAAAAAAGCAAAACAAAAATTCCCAAAAAATGTGATTGCACTGTCTTTGAGATATTTTATTCACTGTGTTCACTATATGGTAAAGAAGGGAATTTTGTTTACTTACCGTAAATTCCTTTTCTTCTAGCTCCTATTGGGAGACCCAGACAATTGGGTGTATAGCTTCTGCCTCCGGAGGCCACACAAAGTATTACACTTTAAAAAGTGTAACCCCTCCCCTCTGCCTATACACCCCCCGTGCATCACGGGCTCCTCAGTTTTGGTGCAAAAGCAGGAAGGAGGAAACTTATAAATTGGTCTAAGGTAAATTCAATCCGAAGGATGTTCGGAGAACTGAAAACCATGAACCAAAAGAACAATTCAACATGAACAACATGTGTACACAAAAGAACAAACAGCCCGAAGGGAACAGGGGCGGGTGCTGGGTCTCCCAATAGGAGCTAGAAGAAAAGGAATTTACGGTAAGTAAACAAAATTCCCTTCTTCTTTGTCGCTCCATTGGGAGACCCAGACAATTGGGACGTCCAAAAGCAGTCCCTGGGTGGGTAAAAGAATACCTCGATAAAAAAGAGCCGAAAACGACCCCCTCTTACAGGTGGGCAACCGCCGCCTGAAGGACTCGCCTACCTAGACTGGCGTCTGCCGAAGCATTAGTATGCACTTGATAGTGTTTCGTGAAAGTGTGCAGACTAGACCAGGTAGCTGCCTGACACACCTGTTGAGCCGTAGCCCGGTGCCGCAATGCCCAGGACGCACCCACGGCTCTGGTAGAATGGGCTTTCAGCCCCAAAGGAAGCGGAAGCCCAGAAGAACGGTAGGCTTCAAGAATCGGTTCCTTGATCCACCGAGCCAAGGTTGACTTGGAAGCCTGCGAACCCTTACGCTGGCCAGCGACAAGGACAAAGAGCGCATCTGAACAGGGCAGGGGCGCCGTGCGAGACACGTAGAGCCGGAGTGCTCTCACCAGATCTAATGAGTGCAAATCCTTTTCACATTGGTGAATTGGATTAGGGCAAAATGAAGGTAAGGAGATATCCTGATTGAGATGAAAAGGAGATACCACCTTAGGGAGAAATTCCGGAACAGGACGCAGAACCACCTTATCCTGGTGAAAAACCAGGAAGGGGGCTTTGCATGACAGCGTTGCCAGCTCCGACACTCTACGGAGCGATGTAACTGCCACTAGAAATGCCACCTTCTGCGAAAGACGTGATAAAGAGGCATCCCGCAGCGGCTCGAAAGGTGGTTTCTGAAGAGCCGTTAGCACCCTGTTAAGGTCCCAGGGTTCCAGCGGATGCTTGTAAGGTGGGACTATGTGGCAAACTCCCTGCAGGAACGTGCGGACCTGCGGAAGCCTGGCTAGACGCTTTTGAAAAAATACGGATAGCGCCGATACTTGTCCCTTGAGAGAGCCGAGAGACAAACCCTTGTCCATTCCGGATTGGAGGAATGAAAGAAAAGTGGGTAAGGCAAAGGGCCAGGGAGTAAAACCATTATCAGAGCACCAGGATAAGAAGATCCTCCAAGACCTGTGATAGATCTTGGCGGACGTTGGTTTCCTGGCCTGTCTCATGGTGGCAATGACATCTTGAGATAACCCTGAGGACGCTAGGAGCCAGGACTCAATGGCCACACAGTCAGGTTGAGGGCCACAGAATTCAGATGGAAAAACGGCCCTTGTGACAGCAAGTCTGGGCGGTCTGGGAGCGCCCACGGTTGACCCACCGTGAGATGCCACAGATCCGGGTACCACGACCGCCTCGGCCAATCTGGGGCGACGAGAATGGCGCGACGACAGTCGGACCTGATTTTGCGCAGCACTCTGGGCAGCATCGCCAGAGGAGGAAATACATAAGGCAGTCGAAACTGCGACCAATCCTGAACTAATGCGTCCGCCGCCAGAGCTCTGTGATCTTGAGACCGGGCCATGAATGCCGGGACTTTGTTGTTGTGCCGTGACGCCATGAGATCGACGTCCGGCGTTCCCCAGCGGCGACAGATCTCTCGAAACACGTCTGGGTGAAGAGACCATTCCCCCGCGTCCATGCCCTGACGACTGAGAAAATCTGCTTCCCAGTTTTCTACGCCCGGGATGTGAACTGCGGAGATGGTGGAGGCTGTGGCTTCCACCCACTGCAGAATCCGTCGGACTTCCTGGAAGGCTTGACGACTGCGAGTGCCTCCTTGGTGGTTGATGTATGCGACGGCAGTGGCGTTGTCAGACTGGATACGGATCTGTCTGCCCTCCAGCCACCGATGAAAAGCCAATAGGGCTAGATACACTGCCCTTATCTCCAGAATATTGATCTGAAGGGATGACTATCGGAGTCCAGGTTCCCTGAGCCCTGTGGTGGAGAATAACCGCCCCCCACCCTGACAGGCTCGCGTCCGTGGTGACCACAGCCCAGGTTGGGGGTAGGAAGGATTTTCCCTGCGACAGAGAGTTGGGAAGGAGCCACCACTGAAGTGACGTCTTGGTTGCAAGGGAGAGAGAGACGTTCCTGTCGAGGGAAGTCGACCTCCTGTCCCATTTGCGGAGAATGTCCCACTGGAGTGGCCGCAGATGGAATTGCGCGAAGGGCACTGCCTCCATCGCTGCCACCATCTTCCCCAGGAAGTGCATGAGGCGCCTTAAGGGGTGAGACTGACCCCGAAGAAGAGATTGCACCCCTGCCTGCAGAGAAAGCTGTTTGTCCAGCGGTAGCATGACTACCGCTGACTGAGTATGAAACTCCATCCCGAGGTAAGTCAGTGATTGGGTCGGTGTCAACTTGGATTTTGGGAAGTTGATGATCCACCCGAACTGCTGGAGAGTCGCCAGAGCGACGGTAAGGCTGTTTTGACACGCCATCTGAGAGGGTGCCCTGACCAGAAGATCGTCTAAGTAGGGAATCATCGAGTGGCCCTGAGAGTGTAGGACCGCCACAACAGATGCCATGACCTTGGTGAACACCCGTGGGGCTGTCGCCAGGCCGAAAAGCAATGCCACGAACTGAAGGTGTTCGTCCCCGATGGCGAAACGCAACAAGCGTTGATGTTCGGGTGTGATCGGCACATGGAGATAAGCATCCTTGATGTCGATCGATGCTAGGAAGTCTCCTTGTGACATCGATGCGATGACCGAGCGGAGAGATTCCATCCGAAACCGTCTGATGCTCACATGTCTGTTGAGTAGTTTGAGGTCCAGAACGGGACGGAACGAACCGTCCTTCTTTGGCACCACGAACAAGTTGGAGTAAAAGCCGCGACCATGTTCCTGGGGGGGGGAACAGGGATCACAACTCCTTCTGTCTTCAGCGCGTCCACCGCCTGAAAAAGTGCATCGGCCCGCGCGGGGGGCGGAGAGGTTCTGAAGAAACGAGTCGGGGGACGCCTCTTGGAAGCCGAGTCTGCCTTCCATTCGCGCAGCCACATGGCCCTGCGGACTACAACAGAATTAGCGGATGCCACCGCTGTGCGGCTAGCAGAGTCTAGAACTGCGTTCATGGCGTAGGAAGAAAAAACTGACGCCTGAGAAGTCAAAGACGCAACCTACGGAGCAGAATTACGTGTGACCGCATTAATCTCAGCCAGACAAGCTGAGATAGCTTGGAGTGCCCACACGGCTGCAAAAGCCGGGGCAAAAGACGCGCCCGTGGCTTCATAGATGGATTTCACCAGGAGCTCTATCTGCCTGTCAGTGGCATCTTTTAGTGATGAGCCATCTGCAACCGATACCACAGATCTAGCCGCCCATCTAGAGACTGGAGGATCCACCTTGAGACATTGAGCCCAACCCTTAACAACGTCAGAGGGGAAGGGGTAACGTGTGTCAGTAAGGCGCTTAGTAAAGCGCTTGTCCGGAACCGCTCTGGGCTTCTGGACAGCATCTCTGAAGTTAGAGTGATCGAAAAACGCACTCCGTGTACGTTTAGGGAACCGAAACTGGTGTTTCTCCTGCTGAGAAGTCGACTCCTCTACAGGTGGAGGCGGGGGAGATATATCTAACACCTGGTTGATGGACGAGATAAGGTCATTTACTATGGCGTCCCCTTCAGGTGTATCAAGATTGAGAGCAACGTCAGGGTCAGAGCCCTGAGCTGCAACGTCCGCCTCGTCCTCCAGAGAGTCCTCAAGCTGGGAACCCGAGCAGCGTGAAGAAGTCGGGGAAGATTCCCAGCGAGCCCGCTTAGCCGGTCTGGGACTGTGGTCCGGGCAGGAGTCCTCCACGTGAGACCTAGGGCCCCCCCTGGGAGCGCGCTGCGGCGCGGACAGAGAGGGGCCTGGAGGGGACGATCCAACAGGGCCCGGGGCCTGTGTAAGGACCGGTCTGGACTGCAAAGCTTCAAGCAGCTTGGCAGACCATTTGTCCATAGACTGAGCCATGGATTGTGAAAGTGACTCAGAGAGTTTCTCAGCAAAAACGGCAAACTCTGTCCCTGCCGCCTGGACAGGGGGAGCAGGGGGGTCTACCTGAGCCGAGGGGCCCACTAGTGACCGAGGCTCCGGCTGAGCAAGCAAAACAGGGGTCGAGCATTGCTCACAGTGAGGGTAGGTGGAAACCGCAGGTAACATAGCCGCACAAGAGGTACAGGTCGCAAAATAACCCTGTGCCTTGGCACCCTTGCTCCTTGTGGACGACATGCTGTTGTCTCCTAGGAGAGTGATCACTGAGGGTATATGGGAAAAGGTATATAGCCCGACCGAACAGAAATATATATTATATATATATATATATATATATATATATATATATATATATATATATATATATATATATATATATAGTATCTATTCCGGCACCCTAAGGGGACCAGCACCGGGTGACCGGTGTGGCTTACCGACCGCTAAAAAGCGGAGCGTGTGTCCTCCAGATTCCCTGCCTTAGGTCTCCCAGAGTTGCAGAGCTCTTTCCTGGAAATCCTCCACCGGCAGAATGTCAAAAAAATGGCTGCCGGAGCTCTCTGGGGAGGAGTGGAGCCGTGGGCGGCGCTAGAAAAGTGCGGGAATCTGGGGTCCCCACAGTGATCAGTGAGGGGGGAGGAAACATACAGGATGCTCCGGCCCTCACATCCGACGTCAGGTCGGCAGTCCCGCCCTTACCCCTGACAGACAGGCCCGGGGGCGGGAGTTTTGCTACTAGGCCGCAATGAAGCCGGGGACTAAATTTAAGACCGCGGCCGACAAGCAGGCGCGGTCGGCGCGGAAGTCCGCCGGTCTTCACAAATCAGCAGCTGCTGCAGCGTCCGGGATAAAGGCGCTCCATGCACAGCCCTCATGGGGACACAGAGTACCTTAGAGATGCAGGGCCCGGTCCCTGAGGATAAATAGACTCCTGTCCGGCAGATTCCCACAGGGGCTGCGGAGGGAGCACGGTCCCAGTAACTGGATGACCGGTCAGGATCCCACTTCTCCCAGAGCCGCTAAGGGATGGTGAAGGAAAACGGCATGAGGCTCCGGCCTTTGTACCCGCAATGGGTACCTCAACCTTAACAGCACCGCCGACGTAGTGGGGTGAGAAGGGAACATGCCGGGGGCCCCGTGGGGGCCCACTTTTCTTCCAACCTATATAACTAATATGAGAATGCATGAGTGGATGTGTGCCTCCTTCCACACAAAGCATAAAACTGAGGAGCCCGTGATGCACGGGAGGGTGTATAGGCAGAGGGGAGGGGTTACACTTTTTAAAGTGTAATACTTTGTGTGGCCTCCGGAGGCAGAAGCTATACACCCAATTGTCTGGGTCTCCCAATGGAGCGACAAAGAAATTGTGTTTTTGCTGCTATGCCGTTTACAGATCAGATTAATTGATTTTATATTTTGATAGATTTGGTATTTCTGAACGTGGCGATACCAAATGTATGTGTGACGCCCTGGCAAAACCAGGTAGTCACAGATAGGAAACACACAGCCGACCTGAAACCCGAGCCACCCTTCCCCCAGGTGTTTAGACAGCCCGGGGCGGGAAAACAGGCAGATAAGTTTGTAGTTCAAGTTGAGATGAGTGTGGGCTGGAGCTAGGGGTAGCTCCAGCAGAGGAGGTTCAAGTTGAATGGTACCAGGGTTGGAGCCCTGGTGCCTTTGGCTAGGTGGCAGACGGTGGTCTCTGTCAGCAGGAGACGGGAAGACCGGTCGGCAGAACCAAGGTGGACCGGGACAGGGTTGTAGCCCACCGGTACAGACACGGGGAACCGACCAAAAAACCGGAGCACAAAGGGGGGTACTCGGACCCTGAAGCCAGGACCGGAAACCAGCGGACTGGTTAATGAACAGATTGAGGCCAGGACTAGAGGTCCTGTCCCACCCAAAGTCCCTCATAGAAAACAACAGCCAACCGATAGGCATAGGAGGTCACCGCCAGGGCCCATAGATCCCACGGGCCAGCGTCTGCGGGCACGACTCCTTAGGCCACATCCAGCCGGGAGCAGACTCCTGAGTTTCAGACTAGGAAGTCCACCTTACACAAAGTCAGTGCAGAGGAAAAGGACAGTGACCACCAGCCTGGGTGGGGGACCTGAATGCAACCGGCTGCGGCGGCCGGCCACCAGCACCTTTGGTTTACCGAAAGACTTGTGTGATTCATTTACTGTGAGTAACCAAACACCCCCCTGCTTGCTCAGACACGCCGGCCCTTGCCATCGCCATACCCTGCACAAAGACACCGGGTTCCAGGGCAACCCACTCCTACCCACGGAGGGGTTCACATCCAGCTGCCACTACATCTCCCTCGGGTGTCCCACAACAGCAGCGGTGGTGTCCCACCTCACCACACACTGTGGGTGGCGTCACAAACTTAATACGGCCTAGCCCGTACATCTACGTCCCCCTTTTTATTCGGCGTGTCCGCGAGACCCCCGGGTCCGGAGACCCTCGAGCCACCCTCTTAGAAGGTCCGGATCCGAGCAGCAGCGGCTGCTGGCACGGGGGCGGCACATATGTATTTTTTAACCCCTTAATTTTCAATGGGGCGAAAGGGGGGTGATTTGAACTTTTAGGGGTTTTTTTTATTTTATTTTTTTCTTCTTCAAAACGTTTTTTAAACTTTTTTTTATATTTTAATAGTCTCCCTAGGGGGATATAAGGATTAGTTTTCTGATCGTTCATTTATTTCTCCCAATTACAGCACCATCTCTCAGATTAAGAGAAATTATCATGTCTTCTAAACTGCAGTACTTGGCTGCTGGTTAAAGGACCTGAGTCAAGTGAGCTACAGGAGTCATCATATGACCCTGTGCTACCATGACAACCATCGGATCCACGTGATCACGTCACGGGACTTCCGGTGGCGGCCTGTGAGTATTTGATTACCGCGATCGCCGTTAAAATGGCGCTGTCACATCTTGACAGCACCATTTAAGGGGTTAACAGGTATGGGTGGATAGCGATTCCACTCGTACCTGCGAGGCACACGTCAGCTTTAGAAATCAGCTGACATTGCACGGATCCCCGCCTGCAGCAGCAGGTGGGGGAATAACACTATGACCACAGGGACGTAATATTACTGCCCGTGGTTGTTAAGAGGTTAAAAGAAAAAAGTTTCAAAAAACCTGTTCTTGTGCAAGAAGTGCTTTCTTCTTCATCACTTTCATAGCATATATGTCTCCAGTAGGCTTCTCCTTGACGACATGTACATCTGCAAAGTGACCTCGTCCGATTACATCCTTTACTTCAAAATCCTTAATGTTGGGTTGGAGTTCACGCAACTCAGCAATAGTTTCCGAATCTGGGTAAAGAATTCAAATATATACACTGATCAGCCATAATATTAAAACACTAGGAAGATTAAATGCTATCTTGTGAGAATGGTACATGTCAAATAGGTGAATAAAATTAGGCAGCAATTAAATAATCAGTTCTTGAAGTTGATGTAATGAAAGGTGAAAAAATATGCAAGAACCTGAGCAATTTGACAAAGGCTACATGACTGGGTCATAAACGCGCCAAAACATTTTGGCTTATGAGATGTACCTGGTATCCAGCGCACAGTACCTAGCAAAAGGGTTTCAAGAAAGGACAACCAGTGAACTAGTAACAAGGTCATGGGCAACCAACACACTTTGAGAAGTGAAAGGAGCAAAGGATATCCAACAAAAAAGCTACTGTAGCACAGGCAGCTAAAAGGGTTCATGCTGGCTATGGCAAAAAGGAGTAAAAACAGAATGCATTACATTTTGCAGTGTTTCTGCCTGCATAGCTGCAGACCGTGCCAGTGCTGAACTCTCTACACAGATGAAAGCACACACAATGGACCAATGAGCATCAAATATGACCCTGAAATGAAGGAAGGTGGTGGGCTCAATCTGATGAGTAAGACCAATCAGCGGAGGTAGTGTGATTGTTTGGGCAACGTTCTGGTGGGAGACCTTGGTTCCTGGCATTTACATGGGTGGTACGTTGACATATACCACCTACCTAAACATTGTTGCAGGCCAAGTATGTCCTTTCACAGAAATGATAATAATAATAATTTTATTCATTTATATAGCGCTATTAATTCCACAGCGCTTTACATACATTGGCAACACTGTCCCCATTGGGGTTCACAATCTAGAGTCCCTATTTTTATGTCTTTGGAGTATGGGAGGAAACCAGAGAACCCGAGGAAACCTACGCAAACACGGGGAGAACATACAAACTCCTTGCAGTTGGTGTCCTTGGTGGGATTTGAATGCAGTGCTAACCACTGAGCCACCGTGCCGCCCAATGATAATGGCATTGACTTCTCATCACATCACCATCCGATCAAGCACTTTTGGGATGTGCTGCAAAACTAAGTACTAAGATTTGCCCTAGATCACTGATCCATTTACATGTAGAATGAGTGTATAGATAAAGGATAATTACTATATAGACCGGAGGCATGAGGAGGGGCTGGGGAATCACAGACAGGGAGGAGAAGATCCAGTGTACAATTCAGTCCCTGTGTACTGAAATCTAATTAGCAGAAAACTTCAAACTTCAAATGCTGAGTAAAGAAGAAAAACAAATTGGATTTCTTCACTAAAGAAATCAAATTAATGAGTATTACAGCCCCATTACAGTGCCATTACAGCCATGGCTTTACAAAATCAGACGGACATGCTCACTTTAAAGATAGAGGGCCAAATCCAGCTAAGCCATGTAGTCATCAGCTTCTATATAAAAAGCGTAATGCAATATGAAGCCATAAAGCGGCTGTACCGGCTATCCTCTGCTCAAATGTTCCATTAACTTCTTTAGTAAAATCAACTTTATTTTTTGTAAAGTGAATTAACTCTTTCCTTATATATTGAACTGAATTTCTGTCATTATGCAATGTTCAGCCCCCTGCCACACACTCTAGGAACCTGTTTGTGATGTAATTCTCGGCTCAAGTGATCTTTACACATCTTTTTACTTTTCCATAAAAGGGATTTCACAACCTTTACGTGATCCATATATCTGAATGGAGCTGAGGATGACTGTATTAGGCTCCATTGCATTCTCTGTTTAGGACGGGCAGGGTTAGCAGAGGATAGCATTTGACTTATATTGGCAATCCCATAGACAATTAATGGAACGAAGGTCAGCTATGCGAGTCCTGTTCTCGGGATCGCTGAGGTTCCAGGCGATCACTAAGTTCATATACTATGGAAGATGATTGAGAACTGGGAAAAGCCAGCAACCATCTTGGAAAAACTCTGAAGCTATATTGTGAAAAATCAATAAAAAACATACAGTGGATAAAAAGCTCAGCGTGTAGACCCTTGTCTACACACTGAGCTTTTTATCCACAATATGTTTTTTATGGATTTTTCACAATAAAGCTTCAGAGTTTTTCCAAGATGGTTGCTGGCTTTTTCCACTGCTCTTGTTCATCGGTACTACACCAGGATCTGGCCTGATGTGCCTGGCACCATCCACCATTTGGGATACATATAGGTCTAGGTGAGCTGTGATTACATTATTCTTTTTGTTTATGGAAGATGATAACTTACTATTTGGGAAAACCCCTTTAACAGTTTATAAAAGCTGAGCTCTGATTAGTTGCTATAAAGTAACAAGATCTATTTCCCGGTTAGACAATTTTAATAAATGAGACTAAAGTAATTAAAAAGGAAACTGAAGTAAACTTACATTTTTTGACAAAGTTAGACACATGTTTAATCCTCATTAATGCTGGATTGTTACATTCTTCAAAGAGGACAAATAAGGAATCCAGAAGTCCTTCCCTCGTGAGAGGACACAGTTGTTGTTGCAAAGGAAACTGACTTGATGATTTTCCCTAGAAACAAATATAACTCAATAAACAACAGCAGCATATAATAGTACTGTAGGGTTAGAGGCTGCCCGATGTAGATTCAGCCTGGAAACCTGCCTTTCAGAACAGCTTTTTTTTTAGGGGACCTGTCAGTCAATGTTAGCTGCCAAAATCAGGAGCATGGAGAATCAGAGCCTGACTATACGTTGCAGGTACACCCGATTGCCTGCCTTTAGAGAAAAAGCTAGGCTTTACAGAGAGCACAGATTTTAGCAGAGGACACCCATGCGTTACTTTTAGTACAGCACCATAAAAACATAGGGGCTGAATCATTACAACTGGCGCTGAGGATATACAGTACCAGGCTACGGCCATTATATAAATGACAGAGCTGTGCAGTTCTACAACTGAGCCCCATCTGGCAGCATCGCACACACACGATCAGCGAAGGTTGCGAATGTCACACCCCCACTGAACAATTACCGGTATTGAGGACCTACACTGATGGCCATCAATGTAAAAGGCCGGGACAAACCCTTTAAGTGACGTGAATGAATTAGGCGCATAATACTCCAGCGAGCCCATTCATTAAGACTGGCATGTGCAAGTCAAGTGTTTATAAATCGGTCTAAATGTTTTTATGGTGCTGTAGAAGGAGTAAGGCTGGGTTCAGCGATAGCGACAGCGACGTCGCTGTTACGTCACCATTTTCTGTGACGTAACAGCGACCTTGTGTGTCGCTGTTATGATCGCTGCTTAGCTGTCAAACACAGCGACGCAGCAGCGATCATAACGTCGCTACATGTGCAGAGAGTAGGGAGCCGCGCACACTGCTTAGCGCTGGCTCCCTGCTCTCCTAGCTACAGTATACATCGGGTTACTTAACCCGATGTGTACTGCAGCTACATGTCACAGTGCAGAGAGCAGGGAGCCGCGCACACTGCTTAGCGCTGGCTCCTTGCTCTCCTAGCTACAGTACACATCAGGTTAATTAACCCGATGTGTACTGCAGCTACATGTGCAGAGAGCAGGAGCCGGCAGCACAGGCAGCGTGAGAGCGGCCGAGGCTGGTAACGAAGGTAAATATCGGGTAACCACCTTGGTTACCCGATGTTTACCCTGGTTACAGCTTACCGCAGCTGCCAGATGCTGGCTCCTGCTCCCTGCTCGCTTCATTTCGTCGCTCTCTCGCTGTCACACACAGCGATCTGTGCGTCACAGCGGGAGAGCAACAATAAAAAAACGAACCAGGGCTGTGTGTAACGAGCAGCGATCTCACAGCAGGGGCCAGATCGCTGCTCAGTGTCACACACAGCGAGATCGCTAATGAGGTCACTGCTGCGTCACAAAAACCGTGACTCAGCAGCGATCTCAGCAGCAATCTCGCTGTGTGTGAAGCACCCCTAAGGCACAGGTGTCCTAGGCCATCAACACAATAGCCCAGACAACCCCTTTAATGAATTAGGAGCTTCCCTTAATCGGCATGCACTGCCACTAGAAATGTACTGCAGTCAGAGAAGAATAAACCTTATGTTCCAGTAAGCCTGCCATACACGATTTATACCCCACTCATCTGCCGATTAACATTATATCTGCAGTTAGAGTTTTTGAGGTGACAAGTTCCCTTTCAATATCTGGAAAAGTTTGGATCTTATATGCATTTTTGACAAAGTATTTGTAAAATCACATAGGATGTCCAATGAATGCATCTGTTTGCATCAATTTTGAGTGCCACCGGCTTTCTACATTGATGCTACATGGATTGAGGAATCCTTCAGCAGAGCAGCATACAGATTGAAAGATCATATTGTATCAAAACATACCGCGCGCTTTCTATGCGTGATTTATACATATATCGCCGTTTTTTTCTACATCTTCAGAGTCATAAGTATTTTCACTTCAATGTTATTAAAGGGAACAAGTCACTATATTCGTGCAGTCATAATCGAGGCCAGCATGACACAATGAGACAAAAAAGACAGGAGCAGGGTCACAGGTGTCAGGAGCCAGAGCTAACAGTGTGCGCGCTAATAAAGGAAATTAATATTTACTTTTCCTCATGCGCATAATCCCGCCCTCATCTCTGCAATGAAGCTCGCGCTGAAAGGTGGGCAGGATTATGGGCATGGGGAGCAGTAAATATTCATTTTGTTTAATAACAGGCACGTGTGATCAGTCAGCCGCCGGCTTCCGGCAGCAGCTGGATGATTACGTGTGTCCGCTATTAAGAGAATGAATATTCACTGCTGCCCCCACCCATAATACTGGGTGTAGGGAGCAATGAATATTCCATCAGCTGACATCAGCTTGCAACAGAGCGCACAGCATTAACATCATGGGCTGCGCTGCTTACACGCTGAAGTCACTTGCCGGCATCAAGAGGACACTACGCATCGAGGGAGCAGAGGGATGGTGAGTATGATCATTTAATTTATTTATGTGTGTGGCGTGATGGGAGGAATATATACCAGGGTGGGGATCATACATACCAGAATGGGCCCAGGATGAGGAAAAAATACACCAGGATGGAGAGCATACATAACAGGATGATCCCAAAATGAGGGCCATATATACCAGTATGGGGATCATGTAAACCAGGATGGGTCAAGGATGGGTAACACATATACCGGGATCAGAGACACATAATACAGTACAGACCAAAGGTTTGGATACACCACCTCATTCAAAGAGTTTTCTTTATTTTCATGACTCAGAAAATTGTAGATTCACATTGAAGGCATCAAAACTATGAATTAACACATGTGGAATGAAATACTTAACAAAAAAGTGTGAAACAACTGAAAATATGTCTTATATTCTAGGTTCTTCAAAGTAGCCACCTTTTGCTTTGATTGCTGCCTTGCACACTCTTGGCATTCTCTTGATGAGCTTCAAGATGTAGTCACCGGAAATGGTTTTCACTTCACAGGTGTGCCCTGTCAGGTTTAATAAGTGGGATTTCTTGCCTTATAAACGAGGTTGGGACCATCAGTTGTGTTGTGGAAAAGTCTAGTGGATACACAGCTGGTAGTCCTACTGAATAGACTGTTAGAATTTGTATTATGGCAAGAAAAAAGCAGCTAAGTAAAGAAAAACAAGTGGCCATCATTACTTTAAGAAATTAAAGTCAGTCAGTCCGAAAAATTGGGAAAACTTTGAAAGTGTCCCCAAGTGCAGTGACAAAAACCATCAAACGCTACAAAGAAACTGGCTCACATGAGGACCGCCCCAGGAAAGGAAGGCCAAGAGTTACCTCTGCTGCGGAGGATAAGTTTATCCGAGTCACCAGCCTCAGAAATCGCAGGTTAACGCAGCTCAGGTTAGAGACCAGGTCAATGCCACACAGAGTTCTAGCAGCAGACATCTCTAGAACAACTGTTAAGAGGAGACTTTGTGCAGCAGGCCTTCATGGTAAAATATCTGCTAGGAAACCACTGCTAAGGACAGGCAACAAGCAGAAGAGACTTGCTTGGGCTAAAGAATACAAGGAATGGACATTAGACCAGTGGAAATCTTTGCTTTGGTCTGATCAGTCCAAATTTGAGATATTTGGATCCAACCACCGTGTCTTTGTGCGACGCAGAAAAGGTGAACGGATGGACTCTACATGCCTGGTTTAAACCGGGAAGCATGGAGGAGGAGATGTGATGGTGTGGGGGTGCTTTGCTCGTGACACTGTTGGGGATTTATTCAAAATTGAAGGCATACTGAACCAGCATGGCTACCATAGCATCTTGCAGCGGCATGCTATTCTATCTGGTTTGCATTTAGTTGGACCATCATTTATTTTTCAACAGGACAATGACCCCAAACACACCTCCAGGCTGTGTAAGGGCTATTTGACTAAGAAGGAGAGTGATTGGGTGCTACGCCAGATGACCTGGCCTCCAGTCACCAGACCAGAACCCAATCGAGATGGTTTGGGGTGAGCTGGACCGCAGAATGAAGGCAAAAGGGCCAACAAGTGCTAAGCATCTCTGGGAACTCCTTCAAGCCTGTTGTAAGACCATTTCCGGTAACTACCTCTTGAAGCTAATCAAGAGAATGCCAAGAGTGTGCAAAGCAGTAATCAAAGCAAAAGGTGGCTACTTTGAAGAACTTAGAATATAAGACATATTTTCAGTTGTTTCACACTTTTTTGTTAGGTATTTCATTCCACATGTGTTAATTCATAGTTTTGATGCCTTCAATGTGAATCTACAATTTTCAGAGTCATGAAAATAAAGAAAACTCTTTGAATGAGAAGGTGTGTCCACACTTTTGGTCTGTACTATACCTGGAAAAGGTATATGGGGGACATTAGTACAAAATTGGGGGACATTACCCCCATAGCAGTGTCAGCAGCAGATCTCACCAGAATAGTGCATCATGTCATGACATTTTTTTGCGTCAAATTTTTTTTCTATTTTCCTCTAAAACCTAGGGCCATCTTATGGTCTGGTGCACCTTATAATCAGAAATGTGCGGTATATGCTCGTTTGCATGAGCCCTAGGAGAAGAGATAACTTATTGCAATTTTGGAAAAACTTTTACTTTGCAGAAGATACTAAAAGAAATTAGATATACAAAAGAAACACCTGTAAAAAGTTATGGAGTCGTGTAGCTCTGCTGGTGAGAGGCTCAGATGACAGACTGTCTGCTCCACCGCGGATTCCAACTTTGAACTTCAACATTTCTAGTACAAAAAAATATAAATATATTAGAAAATAACTGTGTATATTATTACAGGTAAAATATATCTTACGTGTTAGCCGGTAGATATAAAAAAAAAAATGTTTAATAGAACAGAGTTCTCAGTCATTGATACCTTTTAATGGGTAACTGAAAATATGGTAATAAATAGCAAGCTTTCAAGACTACTCAGGTCTAATCAGGCATGATATAACACAACATCTGAACAGTCACATATTTATACACAACAAGACATAGAATAGTGCAGTAAATAAGACAAGTTATGTGAAGCAGAACTATCAGTATGGGAAGGGGACAAACAATTATGGCAGTAAATACTGGCATAATGTTCATAGAGAAGGAGTGTGAAAGTTTCATTGTCCTCTGATTGAGATCTGGTCCAGGGTTGTGATGCCACCAAATGCTACGAGGAGTATGTTTCTTAATTGAAACTAAACAGAACGGATGTACAACGGTTAGGCCGACTGAGCAGAAAGGGTTTACACCTTCCGGGCCGACTGAGCAGAAAGGGTTTACACCTTCCGGGCCGACTGAGCAGAAAGGGTTTACACCTTCCGGGCCGACTGAGCAGAAAGGGTTTACACCTTCCGGGCCGACTGAGCAGAAAGGGTTTACACCTGCCGGGCCGACTGAGCAGAAAGGGTTTACACCTGCCGGGCCGACTGAGCAGAAAGGGTTTACACCTGCCGGGCCGACTGAGCAGAAAGGGTTTACACCTGCCGGGCCGACTGAGCAGAAAGGGTTTACACCTGCCGGGCCGACTGAGCAGAAAGGGTTTACACCTGCCGGGCCGACTGAGCAGAAAGGGTTTACACCTGCCGGGCCGACTGAGCAGAAAGGGTTTACACCTGCCGGGCCGACTGAGCAGAAAGGGTTTACACCTGCCGGGCCGACTGAGCAGAAAGGGTTTACACCTGCCGGGCCGACTGAGCAGAAAGGGTTTACACCTGCCGGGCCGACTGAGCAGAAAGGGTTTACACCTGCCGGGCCGACTGAGCAGAAAGGGTTTACACCTGCCGGGCCGACTGAGCAGAAAGGGTTTACACCTGCCGGGCCGACTGAGCAGAAAGGGTTTACACCTGCCGGGCCGACTGAGCAGAAAGGGTTTACACCTGCCGGGCCGACTGAGCAGAAAGGGTTTACACCTGCCGGGCCGACTGAGCAGAAAGGGTTTACACCTGCCGGGCCGACTGAGCAGAAAGGGTTTACACCTGCCGGGCCGACTGAGCAGAAAGGGTTTACACCTGCCGGGCCGACTGAGCAGAAAGGGTTTACACCTGCCGGGCCGACTGAGCAGAAAGGGTTTACACCTGCCGGGCCGACTGAGCAGAAAGGGTTTACACCTGCCGGGCCGACTGAGCAGAAAGGGTTTACACCTGCCGGGCCGACTGAGCAGAAAGGGTTTACACCTGCCGGGCCGACTGAGCAGAAAGGGTTTACACCTGCCGGGCCGACTGAGCAGAAAGGGTTTACACCTGCCGGGCCGACTGAGCAGAAAGGGTTTACACCTGCCGGGCCGACTGAGCAGAAAGGGTTTACACCTGCCGGGCCGACTGAGCAGAAAGGGGTTACACCTGCCGGGCCGACTGAGCAGAAAGGGGTTACACCTGCCGGGCCGACTGAGCAGAAAGGGGTTACACCTGCCGGGCCGACTGAGCAGAAAGGGGTTACACCTGCCGGGCCGACTGAGCAGAAAGGGGTTACACCTGCCGGGCCGACTGAGCAGAAAGGGGTTACACCTGCCGGGCCGACTGAGCAGAAAGGGGTTACACCTGCCGGGCCGACTGAGCAGAAAGGGGTTACACCTGCCGGGCCGACTGAGCAGAAAGGGGTTACACCTGCCGGGCCGACTGAGCAGAAAGGGGTTACACCTGCCGGGCCGACTGAGCAGAAAGGGGTTACACCTGCCGGGCCGACTGAGCAGAAAGGGGTTACACCTGCCGGGCCGACTGAGCAGAAAGGGGTTACACCTGCCGGGCCGACTGAGCAGAAAGGGGTTACACCTGCCGGGCCGACTGAGCAGAAAGGGGTTACACCTGCCGGGCCGACTGAGCAGAAAGGGGTTACACCTGCCGGGCCGACTGAGCAGAAAGGGGTTACACCTGCAGGGCCGACTGAGCAGAAAGGGGTTACACCTGCAGGGCCGACTGAGCAGAAAGGGGTTACACCTGCAGGGCCGACTGAGCAGAAAGGGGTTACACCTGCAGGGCCGACTGAGCAGAAAGGGGTTACACCTGCAGGGCCGACTGAGCAGAAAGGGGTTACACCTGCAGGGCCGACTGAGCAGAAAGGGGTTACACCTGCAGGGCCGACTGAGCAGAAAGGGGTTACACCTGCAGGGCCGACTGAGCAGAAAGGGGTTACACCTGCAGGGCCGACTGAGCAGAAAGGGGTTACACCTGCAGGGCCGACTGAGCAGAAAGGGGTTACACCTGCAGGGCCGACTGAGCAGAAAGGGGTTACACCTGCAGGGCCGACTGAGCAGAAAGGGGTTACACCTGCCGGGCCGACTGAGCAGAAAGGGGTTACACCTGCAGGGCCGACTGAGCAGAAAGGGGTTACACCTGCAGGGCCGACTGAGCAGAAAGGGGTTACACCTGCAGGGCCGACTGAGCAGAAAGGGGTTACACCTGCAAGGCCGACTGAGCAGAAAGGGGTTACACCTGCAGGGCCGACTGAGCAGAAAGGGGTTACACCTGCAGGGCCGACTGAGCAGAAAGGGGTTACACCTGCAGGGCCGACTGAGCAGAAAGGGTTTACACCTGCTTGACCGACTGAGCAGAATTGGTTGCAACTTTCAGGCAGACTTAGTAGAAAGAGTTTACACCTGTCAGGCAGACTGAGCAGAAAAAGTTTACACCTTTCAGGCAGACTGAGAAGAAGGGTTTTCAACTGTCAGGCTGAGTAAACAGATCAGTTAAGGTTATTTATGATGCCACTCCACAGTCTGACAGAAACCTGCACTAACATCACTCAGAGACATCCGTCTCGACCAGTATTCCTTCATACTGCAACCCGTCCCAACCAAAGCCAAATTCAGTTTGCAGCCTAACATATGTGACGGAGGCCACATGGAACAACTTCTACAAGAATCACTTTAAGTTGTATACTCTAACTGCTAGGATGTTCTCTCTGCCTGCTTCTGATGAACTGCAAAAGGCTCAAGAAAAAGGTCTTGTGTGAGCTCTTCATGTATTCACAGTCTCAATACTATGAATAATCATCTGCTGGTTCTTTAGTGGCTCCTGATGTGCCAAATCTTATTGGCTTGCACAATAGTAGGAATCAGTCTGGCGTCTGTGTATAAGAGGCTCCAAGTAGTAGGAATGACTTATTTAGTATGTGTAATGTCTAACTCGAACAGAAAAATGTCATATTTAATATTGGGACAATGTCCACACATCAGAGAGAAGTAATGTGAAATGTCACTGTACCCAATAGTGAGCAGACTCTGATGCTGATCTTGTGAGCCACATGTTTCTCTTAGAAAGTGTTGCGATCCACATCCAGAATACCCTCACAATAGTGACACCCAAAGCCCCTATAACCGGTATTATGGACAGTCAAAGCTTTCCCACATAAAGCATACTCCTAGATCTGGGAATTCAGATCTGCTCTTCCGTGCAAGACTACTGACAAAATCCACCATCTGGAGACCGTCTCCTCATAACTGTTTGCTAGACCTGACAAACAGCCGAGAGCCACACATCATGGGCCTGCGAGCCAAATGTGGTTCCTGAGCTACATTTTGGGGACCTCTGTATTATATATCAAAGGAATGAGGTTACCGGAGACAGGACGACAACTGCATCTCCGATTCTAACTAAAAGAATCTTCTATATACAGCTGCAATATGTAAGCAGCAAACTGTAGGGAGAGTCATAAGACATCCACTTGTAACCCGTTAAAGGGACCCACCCACCAGGATTTTGCTATATGAAGTAAAGGTGTGCCACCCCCGTGTCAGAAGCCGGGCTGCTCGGATCCCGATCCGCGGTGGCTCGAGGGGCGTTCGGACCCGGGGGTCGCACAGCCACTCGAAGGAAGGGGGTATTTACAGGGGATGGTGTATTGAGAGTTTGTGACGCCACCCGTGGTGTGTGGTAAGGTGGAGTACCACCACTGCAGTTGGGAGTATCCGGTGGCGATGGAGTAGGCAGCCAGGTGTTTAACTCCTTCACGGGTAGGGGGAATGCCCCAGGACTCAGTTATGGGAACAGAGATGTGCCGATGGGGAGGTAAGGGTCACTTGCGTACTCACTCAGTCTAATAACGCTGACACCGACAACTTTAGTAAACCAAAGTTTTGGACACTGCTGCCGCTGAGCGGGGAGCACGTTTGGATCCAGTTTCTGCTGGTGTTGCCTGCTGATCTGTGACCTTTCCCTTGGCACTTTGTTCTCTTCTAGTTGGTCACTATAGCATGAAACTAAATCGGGTCCCGCTCCCCAGTGTGGCTAACTGAGGGAGCTTGCTCTCAGGGTTCACGCTTGGGATTTCCTGGACCGTATGTGTGGAAAGTCCTAGACCATGACCCTGTCCCAGTCGGCTACCCGGTACCCGGAGCTGGTGCTAG
This sequence comes from Anomaloglossus baeobatrachus, assembly GCF_048569485.1. NCBI lineage: Eukaryota > Metazoa > Chordata > Amphibia > Anura > Aromobatidae > Anomaloglossus > Anomaloglossus baeobatrachus. The sequence goes on from NC_134353.1 coordinate 693,665,651, forward strand.
TGTGCCGCGAATACCGGGTGCAGCAGTGGGAGACCATAGCGGAGGCCACCGAAGGAGAAACAGCAGCGACCACTGAGGCAGAAGCTGCAGTCGGAGCACAAGAGGAGCGCCGACTACCATCACCAGAGCTCCTGCCGCTGCCTGCCCTAGAGTGGGTGACCCGGAAGATTCAGATATTGATGACTCGGAGGAGGAGGTAGGCCGAGCGATGCCCAGAGTAACAGCAGCACCCCTCGCCCCCACCTCACCAGAACACCTGGCCCCCGCCGCAGAGCGCTCACACCACAGAGAAGAGGCAACCGAGTAGAGGGAGTGGGCCCGTGCACCCCAAAGAGACCAGGAATTTGAGTGGGCACCCCCGGGTGGCATGAACGTTATTGAGGAGCAGATGTGGGCGGATGCCCTAGCCCACGAGTGGTTGGCCGGGCCGCAGACAGTGGGCTTCTTGGACCAGTGCACCGAGGGGTGGGTGATCGACTTACACTCGACTCAGATATGGGTTCATCGCTGAAGATGGGACGGGGCATGAGGTCTACGTGAATAGGGCCATGATCAAGCGGTACACCTGCCCGCCCGCCTGCGAACCCTGCGTCTGGGGAGCGATTGATCTTCAAGAAATTATATTGTGAAAAGGGGTGGTACGCGGTGGGAGTCACACGTCCAAACACCCCCGAACAGGTCCAACGGTGCGAAGAGGAGGCAGAGAGGGAGAGAGAAGAGAAGCAATGCCCTGCCAAGGCGGCCGCCACAGCGGAGGAGCAAAGGCCAAGGCTGCTGCTAAGAAAAACAACCGTGAGGCCAGAAGAGGCCTAACTAAAGACCAAGGGACCAAGACGACCAGAGAAAATGCCACTGGGCCATCCCAGTTACCTTCACTACCAGCCCGACCACTTGCCCCTGCTGTAGGAGCCAGTCCGCCACCTCAGGCGACAGCGAGTCCTACTGTGGTTACTACGGAGAACCACGGCACCCAGCACATTACCCAGCTTTTCACGAGCCAGATGATGATGGAGGAAAGCTCCTTGGATCCTGAAGAGAAGCAAGACCGAATGGCTAATCTGAGTGCACCCTGGAATTGGAAGAGACCATTATCCCCTCATTCCTACGAGGCCTGGATGAAGAGCTTGGAAGAAAAAGGAAAGCTGCCGTAAAGAAAGAGAAGAAAATCCCAGTGTCTCTTTGAGATGGCTGCCTTGTTGCTGGGGTCCAGTTGCAGGAGTGACCCCTAGCAGCTGCTGTTTAAGTTGAAGGCGGAAGAGTCTTGTTGGGCTGAACGTATTGCTCATGCGACCGGAAAGGCCAGAAACGTTTTTTAGAGAAGGATGTTGTGATGCCCCTCGTGGCCGGAAAGGCCAGAAGAGTTTATGTTGGAGGGATGTTACAATGCCCCTCATGGCCAAGAGCGGCCTGAACTTTACTTCTGTCTTTTTTGTTTTATCCGCCATCCAAGCTTGCACACATTGCGCCACCCACTGCTGGATTCAAGGGACTGTGAGCCTTGGAGCTGAAAGAGGACTTTGCCTTCGGTCTAAGACTCACCCTGCAGATCTCATCTATTCCGTCCCGTTGTTCTGTGGATCATGTCCTGCCACGGACTTGGTCTGATCCTTTTTATGGATATAGCCCATTCCCACATGTCTCTGCCATGGACTTTGCCCCTTCTTCCTCCAACCCTGATAGACTGTGTCCAGCACGTTGGAAACTGAAACAGGACATTGGTGTAGTATATGTTAGACCTCCAGAATTTTTTGGAAGCTTTTATACATTTTAAGTTTTTAGCCCCACTGCCGCAGCAAGTGAGAGATACTGGGACTGTACCTTTGGACTCGTAGGGTCATTAGTGTTTGGCTTTCGGGCCAGTGGTTGATAATAATTGGACTGCTTTTCTATTTCCCCAGAGGGCCGTTCAGGACTGCAGTTGCTGGGGAGGACAAGCATTTTAATGTGTCAGAATTTTATTGTTGTGTTGAGATGTTTTTGTCTTGTAGGCCACCACATAGCCGGGGACGGCTATAATTAAAGAGGGTGGGGTGACCTGACCCCTGCAAGCCTAGCTGAAGACCGGTGATTTTATATTGTGAAATCTTATACTGTGACTGTATTAATTGGTTTTACTTGTTATGAAAACAATGCACATGGAGAATAGTGGGTATGTCACAGTCCCACCAGCTACCACTAGATGGCGACGCGCTCCCCAAGTTTGGCCAGGAGTGTTAGATAGATAGGTATAGTGGTGGGGTTGCTAGGATAGCTCGGCCCACTGTTGCAAAAAAAGGAGGAAGGGAGGTAAAAGGACAGGGAGATGCAGAGATAGTGAGAAGAAGAGGAGAGCTATTCAGACGGAGCGGTTCCTTCCTGGGTGCGAGTAAAGAGTGCTCCTGCGGACAACTGGGCAGGCGTGACGTGCACGGATGCAAAGCGTGGGGTCTAGTCTTAGGAACAGCCACCATGACCACGGATTTTGGGGACTTCTGAAGTGGGACTGCAGTGAAAAGGGCCAGTGCTCCAGGAAGCGGGTGGGACTCTGTGACAGCCGTGCTAGTAAAGATGGTATGGAAATGTGACGCCCCTGGACTATTCAGGCCGTCACAGGGTACTGCACAAACTGTCCTACCTGTGCAGTATTCAACCCCCCATGGTTCTGGGTCTCTATCCTGCAGTGCTGCCTCCATCAACATTCACAAATCCTAGATATACTTTGCACCACACCTGTCAGGCACACCAGTGGGCTGCTTAAGCAGGATTCGGGCCGCCCACCTAGGGGTCAGACAGGGAAGTGGGAGGTGTCAAGATCAGTTAGTTGAATAGTGACCCTCGAGCTGTGAGGAGCTCTGAGGAAGCTGGGAGTTGGAGCTCCCAGGGGAGATGAAAACTAGGTCGCAGACGGTGGTCTGGAGCTAGAGGAGTCGGACCCCCGGTCGCAGGGGATTGAGGCTAGGTGCCTGGGACCTGTCAAGGAAGATGGTCAGCAGCCTGGTCCCATCACCGGTCCGGGACCGAAGGCACGACAGGGTACACGGATCCTAGGTCAGGGAGAAGTTTCAGGCAACCCGGCAATTAACATGATGAGAACGGGGCCTTTATGGAATGTTCCCACCAGCTCAGAGATCGGGGGCACTAGCGCAACGAGAAGGATAGGGCTTTCCTAGCAAGCAGCCCACTGAAATCCCAAGCGTGAGCTCCTGAGAGCAGGCTACTTCACTTAGCCACAGTGGGGAGCGGGGCCCGGATAGCTCCAAGCACAACAGACAATGTAAAACTTAGTGCCAGGAGGCAGGTTACAGACCACCAGCAGCACTGCAGGGGATGGGACCCGGACGAGCTCCCCTTGAGAGGCAGTGGTGTTCAGAGACTTGGTTTACCCTGTTGTCAGCGTCTGCTTCATTGCTGAGTGAGTACCCGACAGACCCCTGCACTGCGTCCCCACATCCCCATCCAGAGTCCCGGGACCTGATATTTTTAGGCTGGGGAAAGCCTAATAACCATGGGTCTCCCCAGTCTGAGAATACCAGCCCCAGCTGTGAGGATTTATTTTGGCTGGGTATTAAAATTAGGGGAACCATACGCCGCTTTTTTTTCTTTTTTAAATCATTTATTTACTTTACTGTACGATATAAACCCACCTAGCGGCATCTGCGATTGGTTGCAGTCAGATAGCTGTCACTCAGCGTGGGGGCAGGTCTGACTGTAACCAATCACAGATACCGGTGGTTGAGAAAAGCAGTGAATATGTATGAGCCTAATGAGCGGCTCCGAAAGAAGAATGAGAGGCAGCGGGAGCAGCGTGATAGCCACGTCAGTGATCATAAAGCGCTTGGAGAGAGAGACAGAGACTGAATTTCTCCTGGAACAATGTGGGTGACCTGCGTTATTGTCACAAAAACACAAGTAAAACACATGCAAAACGCACAAATTTGGTAGCATACATTTTTCATCCCCTATTGATTTCAATGGCTGACAAAACGTGACAAAAACGAAAAAAGAACGAACATGCTTTTTTTTGTCAAAAGGCTTTGACAAATAAACTGCAGACAAAAAAAATTGCAGCGTGCGTACAGTGAATCTGAATTATCATAGACTTTGCTGGAAAGTCAAAAGTCAGTACTTGCTGACAAAAAAACTGCACCAAAAAACGTGACAAAAACGCAGCATGGGCAAATAGCCTAAGGACTGGTGTCACTGTGGAAGGCGAGTATCCATGGTTTATTTTTTCAATGGGCCCTGAAGTGATTAAGCAGAGGTTGTCGCATATTGCATATTAGAGTTCCTGTCCCTGTATGGTGCACAGATGGAGTACAGCTTGGCAGCCGGCCTGATCTAATAGTATGGGCGTCACCTAATAGGCTGCGGGTTTGGGACTGTGCATCTGCATGTGTGAACAGTGCTCTATGCAAGCCATCAGTGTGCAGTTTTATCATCCAGCAATCGCCCCCTCCATTTTTTTGGAAGTATGTGATTTTCTCCTCCTGCACCTGTGATGCATCCACTAGTGGGGGCTTAGCTCTATCCTGCTAGAGTACCAGTCTTTGGCCTGGGCGCTTCACAACTGCAGCCCTATCTTTGCTGTAAGTAATGCTTAATTTTTGGAGGATATTTATTCCTCTTTTTGTTGCCATTTTTTTATTTGTACTGTACATCACAGCGTTTTGAACGCAGCTGAAACGCGCTGCATCCAAAATGCTGCAAACACTGATCGTGGGCACACAGCCTAATAAGAGGGAACATAGGAAAGGTGAGGAGAATTTTTTTTTATTGCTTATTACTTAAGAATGGGCACAATATTACAGGGCACAAGGATGGGCACAATACTACTTAGCACAATACTACAAGGACGAGCACCTTACTACAGGGCACAAGGATGAGCACAATACTAATGGGCACAATACCACAAGGATAAGCACAATACTAGTGGGCACAAGGATGAGCACAATAGTACTGGGAACAAGGATGGGCACAATACCACAAGGATGAGCACAATACTAGTGGGCACAATACAAGGATGAGCACCTTATTACAGGGCACAATACTACAAGGATTAGCGCCTTACTACAGCGCACCAGGCTGGGCACAATACAACTGGGCAAAATACTACAAGGATGAGCACAATACTAGAGGGCACATGGATGGGCACAATAACACAAGGATGGGCACAATATCAGAAGGATGGGCACAATACAAGGATGGGCACAATGCTACAGGGCACAAAGATTGGCACACTATTAAAAGGATGGGCACAATACTACAGGGGACAAGGATGAGCACAATACTACACTACACAAGGATGAGCACAATGCCACAGGGGACAAGGATGGGCACAATACTACAAGGATGAGCACCTTACAACAGGGAACACGGATGGGGAACATTACTACAAGGTGTTGGCTAAGATTACTATATGATGCTGCTAATTGTAAAACAATATTACAAGGGGATAAAATGTAAAAAATAATTCAAAATAAAGCATGAAAAAAAATGTTGCCATTAAAAATGCTTTTTTATATATAAACTTAACTAAACAAAAAGTGCATGGTTGTTATAATAAACAAGCAAAAAATGTTCAAAAAAAGTGATCCAAAGGTGTATAGAAAAAAACCATGGAATCATTAAAAAAATGTGTCACTTTGACCTGCAAAGAATGCGACCCCTCTCAATTTTTTTTTCTATGTGCGGCCCATACACCCAGCTGAGTTTGAGACCCGAAAGAGCGAGAGCCAGAGCCAGAGCGAGAGCCAGAGCCAGAGCGAGAGCCAGAGCCAGAGCGAGAGCCAGAGCCAGAGCGAGAGCCAGAGCCAGAGCCAGAGCCAGAGCCAGAGCCAGAGCCAGAGCCAGAGCCAGAGCCAGAGCCAGAGCCAGAGCCAGAGCCAGAGCGAGAGACAGAGCCAGAGCGAGAGACAGAGCCAGAGCGAGAGACAGAGCCAGAGCGAGAGACAGAGCCAGAGCGAGAGACAGAGCCAGAGCCAGAGCGAGAGACAGAGCCAGAGCGAGAGACAGAGCCAGAGCGAGAGACAGAGCCAGAGCGAGAGACAGAGCCAGAGCGAGAGACAGAGCCAGAGCGAGAGACAGAGCCAGAGCGAGAGACAGAGCCAGAGCGAGAGACAGAGCCAGAGCGAGAGACAGAGCCAGAGCGAGAGACAGAGCCAGAGCGAGAGACAGAGCCAGAGCGAGAGACAGAGCCAGAGCGAGAGCCAGAGCCAGAGCGAGAGCCAGAGCCAGAGCGAGAGACAGAGCCAGAGCCAGAGCCAGAGCGAGAGACAGAGCCAGAGCCAGAGCGAGAGACAGAGCGAGAGCCAGAGCGAGAGACAGAGCCAGAGCCAGAGCGAGAGCCAGAGCCAGAGCGAGAGACAGAGCCAGAGCGAGAGCCAGAGCCAGAGCGAGAGACAGAGCCAGAGCGAGAGACAGAGCCAGAGCGAGAGACAGAGCCAGAGCGAGAGACAGAGCCAGAGCGAGAGACAGAGCCAGAGCGAGAGACAGAGCCAGAGCGAGAGACAGAGCCAGAGCGAGAGACAGAGCCAGAGCGAGAGCCAGAGCCAGAGCGAGAGCCAGAGCCAGAGCGAGAGCCAGAGCCAGAGCGAGAGCCAGAGCCAGAGCGAGAGCCAGAGCCAGAGCCAGAGCCAGAGCCAGAGCGAGAGCCAGAGCCAGAGCGAGAGCCAGAGCCAGAGCGAGAGCCAGAGCCAGAGCGAGAGCCAGAGCCAGAGCGAGAGCCAGAGCCAGAGCGAGAGACAGAGCCAGAGCGAGAGACAGAGCCAGAGCGAGAGACAGAGCCAGAGCGAGAGACAGAGCCAGAGCGAGAGACAGAGCCAGAGCGAGAGCCAGAGCCAGAGCGAGAGCCAGAGCCAGAGCGAGAGCCAGAGCCAGAGCGAGAGCCAGAGCCAGAGCCAGAGCCAGAGCGAGAGCCAGAGCCAGAGACAGAGCGAGAGCCAGAGCGAGAGACAGAGCCAGAGCCAGAGCGAGAGACAGAGCCAGAGCGAGAGACAGAGCCAGAGCGAGAGACAGAGCCAGAGCGAGAGACAGAGCCAGAGCGAGAGCCAGAGCCAGAGCGAGAGCCAGAGCCAGAGCGAGAGCCAGAGCCAGAGCGAGAGCCAGAGCCAGAGCGAGAGCCAGAGCCAGAGCGAGAGCCAGAGCCAGAGCGAGAGCCAGAGCCAGAGCGAGAGCCAGAGCCAGAGCGAGAGCCAGAGCCAGAGCGAGAGCCAGAGCCAGAGCGAGAGCCAGAGCCAGAGCGAGAGCCAGAGCCAGAGCGAGAGCCAGAGCCAGAGCGAGAGCCAGAGCCAGAGCGAGAGCCAGAGCCAGAGCGAGAGCCAGAGCCAGAGCGAGAGCCAGAGCCAGAGCGAGAGCCAGAGCCAGAGCGAGAGCCAGAGCCAGAGCGAGAGCCAGAGCCAGAGCGAGAGCCAGAGCCAGAGCGAGAGCCAGAGCCAGAGCGAGAGCCAGAGCGAGAGCCAGAGCCAGAGCGAGAGCCAGAGCCAGAGCGAGAGCCAGAGCCAGAGCGAGAGCCAGAGCCAGAGCGAGAGCCAGAGCCAGAGCGAGAGCCAGAGCCAGAGCGAGAGCCAGAGCCAGAGCGAGAGCCAGAGCCAGAGCGAGAGCCAGAGCCAGAGCGAGAGCCAGAGCCAGAGCGAGAGCCAGAGCCAGAGCGAGAGCCAGAGCCAGAGCGAGAGCCAGAGCCAGAGCGAGAGCCAGAGCCAGAGCGAGAGCCAGAGCCAGAGCGAGAGCCAGAGCCAGAGCGAGAGCCAGAGCCAGAGCGAGAGCCAGAGCCAGAGCGAGAGCCAGAGCCAGAGCGAGAGCCAGAGCCAGAGCGAGAGCCAGAGCCAGAGCGAGAGCCAGAGCCAGAGCGAGAGACAGAGCCAGAGCGAGAGACAGAGCCAGAGCGAGAGACAGAGCCAGAGCGAGAGACAGAGCCAGAGCGAGAGACAGAGCCAGAGCGAGAGACAGAGCCAGAGCGAGAGACAGAGCCAGAGCGAGAGACAGAGCCAGAGCGAGAGACAGAGCCAGAGCGAGAGACAGAGCCAGAGCGAGAGACAGAGCCAGAGCGAGAGACAGAGCCAGAGCGAGAGACAGAGCCAGAGCGAGAGACAGAGCCAGAGCGAGAGACAGAGCCAGAGCGAGAGACAGTGCCAGAGCGAGAGACAGAGCCAGAGCGAGAGACAGAGCCAGAGCGAGAGACAGAGCCAGAGCGAGAGACAGAGCCAGAGCGAGAGACAGAGCCAGAGCGAGAGACAGAGCCAGAGCGAGAGACAGAGCCAGAGCGAGAGACAGAGCCAGAGCGAGAGACAGAGCCAGAGCGAGAGACAGAGCCAGAGCGAGAGACAGAGCCAGAGCGAGAGACAGAGCCAGAGCGAGAGACAGAGCCAGAGCGAGAGACAGAGCCAGAGCGAGAGACAGAGCCAGAGCGAGAGACAGAGCCAGAGCGAGAGACAGAGCCAGAGCGAGAGACAGAGCCAGAGCGAGAGACAGAGCCAGAGCGAGAGACAGAGCCAGAGCGAGAGACAGAGCCAGAGCGAGAGACAGAGCCAGAGCGAGAGACAGAGCCAGAGCGAGAGACAGAGCCAGAGCGAGAGACAGAGCCAGAGCGAGAGACAGAGCCAGAGCGAGAGACAGAGCCAGAGCGAGAGACAGAGCCAGAGCGAGAGACAGAGCCAGAGCGAGAGACAGAGCCAGAGCGAGAGACAGAGCCAGAGCGAGAGACAGAGCCAGAGCGAGAGACAGAGCCAGAGCGAGAGACAGAGCCAGAGCGAGAGACAGAGCCAGAGCGAGAGACAGAGCCAGAGCGAGAGACAGAGCCAGAGCGAGAGACAGAGCCAGAGCGAGAGACAGAGCCAGAGCGAGAGACAGAGCCAGAGCGAGAGACAGAGCCAGAGCGAGAGACAGAGCCAGAGCGAGAGACAGAGCCAGAGCGAGAGACAGAGCCAGAGCGAGAGACAGAGCCAGAGCGAGAGACAGAGCCAGAGCGAGAGACAGAGCCAGAGCGAGAGACAGAGCCAGAGCGAGAGACAGAGCCAGAGCGAGAGACAGAGCCAGAGCGAGAGACAGAGCCAGAGCGAGAGACAGAGCCAGAGCGAGAGACAGAGCCAGAGCGAGAGACAGAGCCAGAGCGAGAGACAGAGCCAGAGCGAGAGACAGAGCCAGAGCGAGAGACAGAGCCAGAGCGAGAGACAGAGCCAGAGCGAGAGACAGAGCCAGAGCGAGAGACAGAGCCAGAGCGAGAGACAGAGCCAGAGCGAGAGACAGAGCCAGAGCGAGAGACAGAGCCAGAGCGAGAGACAGAGCCAGAGCGAGAGACAGAGCCAGAGCGAGAGACAGAGCCAGAGCGAGAGACAGAGCCAGAGCGAGAGACAGAGCCAGAGCGAGAGACAGAGCCAGAGCGAGAGACAGAGCCAGAGCGAGAGACAGAGCCAGAGCGAGAGACAGAGCCAGAGCGAGAGACAGAGCCAGAGCGAGAGACAGAGCCAGAGCGAGAGACAGAGCCAGAGCGAGAGACAGAGCCAGAGCGAGAGACAGAGCCAGAGCGAGAGACAGAGCCAGAGCGAGAGACAGAGCCAGAGCGAGAGACAGAGCCAGAGCGAGAGACAGAGCCAGAGCGAGAGACAGAGCCAGAGCGAGAGACAGAGCCAGAGCGAGAGACAGAGCCAGAGCGAGAGACAGAGCCAGAGCGAGAGACAGAGCCAGAGCGAGAGACAGAGCCAGAGCGAGAGACAGAGCCAGAGCGAGAGACAGAGCCAGAGCGAGAGACAGAGCCAGAGCGAGAGACAGAGCCAGAGCGAGAGACAGAGCCAAAGCGAGAGACAGAGCCAAAGCGAGAGACAGAGCCAGAGCGAGAGACAGAGCCAGAGCGAGAGACAGAGAGAGACAGAGAGAGACAGAGAGAGAAAGAGAGAGAAGAGAGAGAGAAAGAGAGAGAAAGAGAGAGAAAGAGAGTTTGATTATCCAAAACAGAAGGGATCCCTAGCTTATTTTTTTATTTGAATAAATAATTTTAAAAAATGGTGTGGGATCCCTCCAGTATTGAATTTGGGGCTAAAAACAAGGCTAAACTTCCTTTCGTGCATGAAAGGCACTAAAGGGTGCAAGCTTACAATAATCATGGGGGTGGGACATTATATAAGTGTGGCGCCCCTGACCTGGTCAGGCGCCACTGAGTACTGCACTCAGGCTGAGAGTACAAACATGTAATCCCAAAGGCTGACTAGGGTGTGTACGCACAAACACATAGTAACCATGACACACACACAGCATAGAGGGGACCCCTGGGTAGACCCAGGAGGGGGCGTAGCCCTCGCGTCTCAGGGTAATTTCACACTTGCGCTCAGCGGAGTCCGTCACTATGGAGAATAGCGCAGTCCGTTAACGCACTGCGCTATTCTCCATAGACTTGTATGGATGACGCACTGTAAAATGCAAGTGTCAGCGTTGTATCCGCTGGACGACGCAGCGTCGTTATTTTGATGCTGCGCCGGGCGGAAGGAACGCTGCATGTAACGTTTTTTTGAGCAGCGCAATCCGTAGGATTTCACTGCGCATGCTTTTTTTTTTTTTTTAAATCACAAACTTTATTTTGTCTCTCGGTGGCCGAACGTTCAGCTGAGCGCCCGGCCGCCGGCATGTGAGAGCGCTCAGCTGAGTGACCCCGGCCGCCGGCATGTGCCCGGCAGAAGAGCAGCCCTCACACTGGCAGTGCCCAGCAGAAGAGCTGCCCTCACACTGGCAGTGCCCAGCAGAAAAGCAGCCCTCACACTGGCAGTGCCCAGCAGAAAAGCAGCCCTCACACTGGCAGTGCCCAGCAGAAGAGCTGCCCTCACACTGGCAGTGCCCAGCACACCTCACACTGGCAGTGCCCAGCAGAAGAGCTGCCCTCACACTGGCAGTGCCCAGCAGAAGAGCTGCCCTCACACTGGCAGTGCCCAGCACACCTCACACTGGCAGTGCCCGGCAGAAGAGCTGCCCTTAAACTGGCAGTGCCCGGCACACCTCACACTGGCAGTAGCCGGCAGAAGAGCTGCCCTCACACTATCAGTACCCTGCACACCTCACACTGGCAGTGCCCGGCAGAAGAGCTGCCCTCACACTAGCAGTACCCGGCACACCTCACACTGGCAGTGCCCGGCAGAAGAGCTGCCCTCACACTAGCAGTACCCGGCACACTTAACACTGGCAGTACCCGGCAGAAGAGCTGCCCTCACATTGGCAGTGCCCAGCACACCTCACACTGGCAGTGCCCAGCAGAAGAGCTGCCCTCACACTGGCAGTACCCAGCAGAAGAGCTGCCCTCACACTGGCAGTGCCCAGCACACCTCACACTGGCAGTGCCCGGCAGAAAAGCTGCCCTCAAACTGGCAGTGCCCGGCACACCTCACACTGGCAGTACCCGGCAGAAGAGCTGCCCTCACACTAGCAGTACCCGGCACACCTCACACTGGCAGTGCCCGGCAGAAGAGCTGCCCTCACACTAGCAGTACCCGGCACACCTCACACTGGCAGTGCCCAGCAGAAGAGTTGCCCTCACACTAGCAGTACCCGACACACCTCACACTGGCAGTGCCCAGCAGAAGAGCAGCCTTCACACTGGCAGTGCCCAACAGAAGAGCTGCCCTCACACTAGCAGTACCCGGCACACCTCACACTAGCAGTACCCGGCACACCTCACACTGGCAGTGCCCGGCAGAAGAGCTGCCCTCACACTAGCAGTGCCCGGCAGAAGAGCTGACCTCATACTGGCAGTGCCCGGCACACCTCACACTGGCAGTGCCCGGCAGAAGAGCTGAACTCACACTGGCAGTGCCCGGCACACCTCACACTGGCACTGCCCAGCAGAAGAGCTGCCCTCACACTAGCAGTACCCGGCACACCTCACACTGGCAGTGCCCTGCAGAAGAGCTGCCCTCACACTAGCAGTACCCGCCACACCTCACACTGGCAGTGCCCGGCAGAAGAGCTGCCCTCACACTGGCAGTGCCCGGCAGAAGAGCTGCCCTCACACTGGCAGTGCCCGGCGGAAGAGCTGCCCTCACACTGGCAGTGCCCGGCAGAAGAGCTGCCCTCACACTGGCAGTGCCCGGCAGAAGAGTAGCCCTCACACTGGCAGTGCCCGGCACACCTCACACTGGCAGTGCCCGACAGAAGAGCTGCCCTCACACTGGCAGTGCCCGGCAGAAGAGCTGCCCTCACACTGGCAGTGCCCGGCAGAAGAGTTGCCCTCACACTGGCAGTGCCCGGCACACCTCACACTGGCAGTGCCCGGCAGAAGAGCTGCCCTCACACTGGCAGTGCCCAGCAGAAGAGCTGCCCTCACACTGGCAGTGCCCGGCAGAAGAGTTGCCCTCACACTGGCAGTGCCCGGCAGAAGAGTTGCCCTCACACTGGCAGTGCCCAGCACACCTCACACTGGCAGTGCCTGGCAGAAGAGCTGACCTCACACTGGCAGTGCCCGGCAGAAGAGCTGACCTCACACTGGCAGTGCCCAGCACACCTCACACTGGCAGTGCCTGGCAGAAGAGCTGACCTCACACTGGCAGTGCCCGGCAGAAGAGCTGACCTCATACTGGCAGTGCCCGGCACACCTCACACTGGCAGTGCCCGGCAGAAGAGCTGACCTCACACTGGCAGTGCCAGGCAGAAGAGCAGCCCTCACACTAGCAGTACCCGGCACACCTCACACTGGCAGTGCCCGGCAGAAGAGCAGCCCTCACACTAGCAGTACCCGGCACACCTCACACTGGCAGTGCCCGGCAGAAGAGCTGACCTCCCACTGGCAGTGCCCGGCAGAAGAGCAGCCCTCACACTGGCAGTGCCCGGCAGAAGAGCTGCCCTCACACTAGCAGTGCCCGGCAGAAGAGCTGACCTCCCACTGGCAGTGCCCGGCAGAAGAGCAGCCCTCACACTGGCAGTGCCCGGCACACCATTAACATTGACAGTCACTGACTCACCAGACTCCGCTCCTTACCGCCATTAAATTCAAACAAAATATGATCCGTGTGACGTCACTTCCGGGGGCGGTGCCGGGGCGGCTGCCCTCACAGGACGCGCAGTACCTGGATCCTAGACGCAGCAGTTCTATGTTCCGCGCTTAGTGTTTGCCTCCTTCTCATAGGATAAACATTGTAGCGTCTTACCGCAGCTGCCGGCACCACTGACGACTGACTCCGCCATGATTTCCCATAAGAAGCATGTCCTTTCCAGCCTCACAGACCCTCCTCTCACTTCCAGCTTCTGGCGCCCTCTAGTGGTTTTTTTTGCACGCACCACACAGGGACCAACTGTCATTGAGTGCTGATCTTCCCGTGCATAGGAGCAGTGACCTGTGCACACAATGGCGGTGACAGCTGCTGGGTGCTGCTCCGGGCCCTGAGACTCCTGCCTTCTCCTTTGTTTGTTTGGTTTTAAGACATCAAGACATGGAACATGTTTATGCCTTTTCCTGTGTTTGGTAAAAATAAAGGAAGGAAAGGAAAATTCAAATAAATGAAATATATATATATATACAGCTCAAAAAAATAAAGGGAACACTAAAATACCATTTTGTTGTTTAAGTGTTTCCTTTATTTTTTTGAGCAGTATATACACACAAAAAAATCTATGAAAAGGACCGAATGAAAGACCATCTCCAAGCAGCTTGATGTTCCTGTGACTATAGATCCACATATTCAGAAATTTAAGATCCATGGGACTGTAGCCAACCTCCCTGTACGTGGCCGCAGGAGGAAAATTGATGACAAATCAAAAAGACGGATAATACGAATGATAACAAAAGAGCCCAGAAAAACTTCTAAAGAGATTAAAGGTGAATTTCAAGCTCAAGGAACATCAGTGTCAGATCGCACCATCCGTCGTTGTTTGAGCCAAAGTGGACTTCATGGGAGACGACCAAGGAGGACTCCATTGTTGAAAAAAACAAATCATAAAAAAGCCAGACTGTCCTAATGACAGATGAGACAAAAATTTAACTTTTTGGCAAAGTACATCAGCTCTATGTTCACAGATTGAAAAATGAAGCATATCAAGAAAAGAACACTGTGCCTACTGTGAAACATGGAGGAGGCTTAGTAATGTTCTGGGTCTGCTTTGCTACATCTGGTACAGGGTGTCTTGAATCTGTGCAGCGTACAATGAAATCTCAAGACTATCAAGGGATTCTAGAGAGAAATGTGCTGCCCAGTGTCAGAAAGCTTGGTCTCAGTTGCAGGTCATGGGTCTTGCAACAGGATAATAACCCAAAACACACAGCTAAAAACACCCAAGAATGGCTAAAAGGAAAACCTTGGACTTCTGAAGTGGCCTTCTATGAGCCCTGACCTAAATCCTATTGAGCATCTTTGGAAAGAGCTGAAACATGCCATCTGAAAAAGACAACCTTCAAACACGAGACAACTGGAGCAGTTTGCTCTTGAGGAGTGGCCAAAATACCTGTCGAGAAATGCAGAAGTCTCATTGACAGTTACAGGAATCGTTTGATTGCAGTGATTGCCTCAAAAGGTTGTGCAACAAAATATTAAAAGGAACCTGTCACCACTTTTTTGGCGTATAAGATGCAGCCACCACCAGTGGGCTCTTATATACATTCTAAAATGCTGTATATAAGAGCCTAGGCCGGGGGTATAACATAAAAAAAACACTTTATAACACTTACCTAACGGTCGCACGGTGGGCCTTATGAGCGTCTCCGTTGTCCGGTGCCGGCGCCTCCTCTTTCGACCATCTTCGTCCTCTTTCTGAAGCCTGTGTGCATGACACCTCTACGTCATACACACTCGCTGGTCCAGCGCAGGCGCACTACAATACTTTGATCTGCCCTGCTCAGGACCTGAATGCCAGCGAGTGTGGATGACGTCGGACCCGGCGTGCACCGCGGCTAGAGAAGAAGGAGCACAAAGATGGCCAAAAGAGGCGGCGCCGGCACAGGACCACAGAGACGCCCATTAGGCTGTGTCCTCACTTTCCGTTTCCACCTGCGTTTCAGCTGCTTTTTAGGTCCGTTTTGCCAAAATGCATGCGTTTTGAATTTCCAGCAAAGTCTATGGAAAATGTGGATTTCTTGTCCGCACTTTACGTTTCCAAACGCAGCGTTTAAATTGCATAATTTTGTGCAAAAACTCTGCGTTCAAAAAAGCAGCATGTCAATTGTTTTTGCCATTTGCGCTGCGTTTTGCTAACATCGAAGTCAATGAGAAGTAGCAAAAATCAAGCCACATCAAAGTTCCAGCGTTTTACATGCTTTTTAGCTGCAGAAACAATGTGTTTTGGACTACCAAAATAATGGAATTATATGTCCCTTTACACACACACACATAGTCCGACAATTAAATTTATGAAAAATATAAATTTATTGATATTTTATCCATATTTAGTATAAAATCGCTATAATTATATTAAATATCGCTCTTTTCGTTATGATTTAATAAATTATGTGTGTATTCTTTTTTCCCCCCTTTTTTCATAGTGTTTGCATGTTAAAACTTTATTTAGTAGTGTCTTTGTAATCAAAACGCATCTAAGTTTAAGCAATGAAAAAGTATGTAAAAAGCGCTAAAAATGCGGCAAAAACGCAGTAAATACGCATGCGTATTTACCGCATTTTGATGGTCAAAAGCAACTTTGGCAAAAGCAATTTGTGCCAAAACATGCGTTTTGAACTGCAACTACGACAACGCAAAGTGTGGACATAGCCTAAGACCCACAGTGCGACCGTTAGGTAAGTGTTATAAAGTGTTTTTTATGTTATACCCCCGGCTTGGGCTCTTATATACAGCATGTTAGAATGACCACGTATATATATATATATATATATATATATATATATATATATATATATATAGATAGATAGATAGATAGATAGATAGATAGATATACACACAGTGCCTTGTGAGTATTCACCTACTTAGTATTTATCGCATTTTGTTACCTCGCACACTGGAATTTCACTTTTTTTTTGTGTGTGTGTTCTCATCAGTTCATGTAAAGAGCATGCCTACAGCTGTGAGCGTTTGGTTTTCTTTTTATTGTGAAGTGCACAGCTAATAGGACCAAATAACTGAAAACTTCAATGTGCATAACTATTCACCCCCTAAAGTCAGTAGTTTGTGCAGCCTACTTTTGCGGCAATTACAGCTGCAAGTCGCTTTGGATAAGTCTCTATGAGCTTTCAACTTCTTGCCACCGGGATTTGTGCCCATTCCTTAAGGCAAAACTGCTCCTGCTCCTCCAAGTTAGATGGTTTCCTCTGGTGAACAGCAATCTTCAAGTCTGACCACAAATTCTCAATTGGAGTAAGGTCTGGGCTTTGACCAGGCCACTCCAATACATTCACACGTTTCCCCTAAAACCACTTAAGTGTTGCTTTAGCAGTATGCTTTGGTTTATTGTCTTGTTGGAAGGTGAACCTTCAACCTAGTCTCAAATCACTGACAGGTGAAACAGGTTTTGCTCCAGAATATCCCTGCATTTTGCACCAACCATCTTCCCCTCAACTCGGATCATTTTCCCTGTTCCTGCTGCCAAACACATCCCCACAGCATGATGCTGAAACCACCATGTTTCAATGTGTTAAGACAGGATATTTCAAACAGACTGCTTGTAATCTGGACAGCATAGGAGTAAACTCTATCACCAGCAACAACCTGCCTCCATTAAAGTCAATGGAGTTGCGAGCTACAGGTTATTCATAGGAGCTATAATTGGTTGCTATAGGAACAAAATAAATTGTTAGTATAAGAAGCCTATGAGTGAGGTAATATGATATCGGTGAAGAGACGGATAGAGAGACAGAAAGGGAAAGAGACAGACAGGGAAAGAAGCAGAGAGAGAGACAGACAGGGTAAGAGATAGACAGGGCAAGAGACAGACAGGGAAAGAGACAGACAAGTAAAGAGATGGGGAAAGAGACAGAGACAGATGGGGAAAGAGACAGATGGGGAAAGAGACAGACAGGGAAAGAGACAAAGAGATAGAGAAAGACAGACAGACACAGACAGACACAGAGATAGAGACAGACAGACACAGAGAGACAGACAGAGATAGACAGACAGACGCAGAGATAGAGACAGACAGAGATAGACACAGACAGACAGAGACAGACTGACAGAGACTGGGAGAGAGACAGAGAGACAATTACTATCCCAGGCAATGCCTGGGTACTACAGCTATATATATATATATATATATATATATATATATATATATATACATATATATATGTATACAGTGCCTACAAGTAGTATTCAACCCTCTGCAGATTTAGCAGGTTTGATAAGATGCAAATAAGTTAGAGCCTGCAAACTTCAAACGAGCAGGATTTATTAACAGATGCATAAATCTTACAAACCAACAAGTTATGTTGCTCAGTTAAATTTTAATAAATTTTCAACATAAAAGTGTGGGTCAATTATTATTCAACCCCTAGGTTTAATATTTTGTGGAATAACCCTTGTTTGCAATTACAGCTAATAATCGTCTTTTGTAAGACCTGATCAGGCCGGCACAGGTCTCTGGAGTTATCTTGGCACACTCCTCCATGCAGATCTTCTCCAAGTTATCTAGGTTCTTTGGGTGTCTCATGTGGACTTTAATCTTGAGCTCCTTCCACAAGTTTTCAATTAGGTTAAGGTCAGGAGACTGACTAGGCCACTGCAACACCTTGATTTTTTTCCCTCTTGAACCAGGCCTTGGTTTTCTTGGCTGTGTGCTTTGGGTCATTGTCTTGTTGGAAGATGAAATGACGACCCATCTTAAGATCCTTGATGGAGGAGCGGAGGTTCTTGGCCAAAATCTCCAGGTAGGCCGTGCTATCCATCTTCCCATGGATGCGGACCAGATGGCCAGGCCCCTTGGCTGAGAAACAGCCCCACAGCATGATGCTGCCACCACCATGCTTGACTGTAGGGATGGTATTCTTGGGGTCGTATGCAGTGCCATCCAGTCTCCAAACGTCACGTGTGTGGTTGGCACCAAAGATTTCGATCTTGGTCTCATCAGACCAGAGAACCTTGAACCAGTCTGTCTCAGAGTCCTCCAAGTGATCATGAGCAAACTGTAGACGAGCCTTGACATGACGCTTTGAAAGTAAAGGTACCTTACGGGCTCGTCTGGAACGGAGACCATTGCGGTGGAGTACGTTACTTATGGTATTGACTGAAACTAATGTCCCAACTGCCATGAGATCTTCCCGGAGCTCCTTCCTTGTTGTCCTTGGGTTAGCCTTGACTCTTCGGACAAGCCTGGCCTCGGCACGGGAGGAAACTTTCAAAGGCTGTCCAGGCCGTGGAAGGCTAACAATAGTTCCATAAGCCTTCCACTTCTGGATGATGCTCCCAACACTGGAGACAGGTAGGCCCAACTCCTTGGAAAGGGTTTTGTACCCCTTGCCAGCCTTGTGACCCTCCACGATCTTGTCTCTGATGGCCTTGGAATGCTCCTTTGTCTTTCCCATGTTGACCATGTATGAGTGCTGTTCACAAGTTTGGGGAGGGTCTTAACCCCTTAACGACCGCGGGCCGTAAAATTACGTCCTAAATGACATAATCTTACTGCCCGCGGTCCTCCGGCGGCAGCATGCCGCGATCGGCACACATCTCAGCTGATTTTCACAGCTGAGATGTGTGCCTGCTAGGCACGAGCAGAATCGTTATCTGCTCGTGCCGATTAACCCCTTATATGGCGCTGTCAATACATGACAGCGCCATTATAAGCGCGATCGCGGTAAAGTTTTTACTTACCGCCGAAACCGGAAGTCACGTGACGCGATCACGTGACTCCCGATAGTTGTCATGGTAGCACAGGGTCATGTGATGACTCCTGTACTACACCTGACTTAGTTTCACTTTCGCTGTGCCCGGGGCACAGCAAAAGAGAAAGAGAGCGTATCTGCTGTTTACAGCCTTGCAGCTGTGATCAGCAGATACTGCAGAGCGATCGGAATGCTGATCGCAATAGCCCCCTAGGGGGACTAGTAAAATAAAAAAAAAAAGTTAAAAAATAAGTTTTAAAAAATTAAAAAAAAACAAAAAAACCTAAAAGTTCAAATCACCCCCCATTCGCCCCATTGAAAATTAAAGGGTTAAAAAAATAAAAAATATACACACATTTGGTATCGCCGCGTTCAGAAACGCCCGATCTATCAAAATATAAAATCAATTAATCTGATCAGTAAACGGCGTAGCGGCAAAAAAATTCCAAACGCCAAAACGACGTTTTTTTGTCGCCACAACTTTTGCGCAAAATGCAATAAGAGGCGATCAAAACGTAGCATCTGCGCAAAAATGGTACCGTTAAAAACGTCAGCTCGAGACGCAAAAAATAAGCCGTCATTGAGCCTAAGATCCCGAAAAATGAGAACGCTACGGGTCACGGA
The DNA here is from genome assembly GCF_048569485.1 of Anomaloglossus baeobatrachus. Taxonomy (NCBI): domain Eukaryota; kingdom Metazoa; phylum Chordata; class Amphibia; order Anura; family Aromobatidae; genus Anomaloglossus; species Anomaloglossus baeobatrachus. The sequence goes on from NC_134353.1 coordinate 693,684,978, forward strand.
ATATGGCGTAAAACGTGCGCCACTTTTTTCGGACAAACTTCCGATTTTTTTTTAACCCCTTATATAAAAGTAAACCTATACATGTTTGGTGTCTACGAACTCGCACTGACCTGAGGCATCACACCCACACATCAGTTTTACCATATAGTGAACACAGTGAATAAAATATCTCAAAAACCATAGTGCTATCGCACTTTTTTTGCAATTTTTCAGCATTTGGAATTTTTTTGCCATTTTCTAGTACACTATATGGGAAAGCTGATGGTTTCATTTAAAAGTACAGCTCGTTCCGCAAAAAATGAGCCCTCACATGACCATATTGACTGAAAAATAAAAAAGTTACGTCTCTCAGAAAAAGAATGGCGAAAAAAAAAAACGGAAAGCGAAAAATCGGCCGGTCGTGAAGGGGTTAATTAGTCAGAAAAGGCTGGAAAAAGAGATAATTAATCCAAACATGTGAAGCTCATTGTTCTTTGTGCCTGAAATACTTCTTAATACTTTAGGGGAACCAAACAGAATTCTGGTGGTTTGAGGGGTTGAATAATAAATGACCCTCTGAATAAACTTTTCTCAATTTAAAAAAAAAAATAAAAAAGAAATAACATTCTTTTTTGCTGCAGTGCATTTCACACTTCCAGGCTGATCTACAGTCCAAATGTCACAATGCCAAGTTATTCCGAATGTGTAAACCAGCTAAATCTGCAGGGGGTTGAATACTACTTGTAGGCACTGTATATAAATATACAGTACAGACCAAAAGTTTGGACACACCTTCTCATCTCTAAAACAACTGTTAAGAGGAGACTTTGTGCAGCAGGCCTTCATGGTAAAATAGCTGCTAGGAAACCACTGCTAAGGACAGGCAACAAGCAGAAGAGACCTGTTTGGGCTAAAAAAACACAAGGAATGGACATTAGACCAGTGGAAATCTGTGCTTTGGTCTGATGAGTCCAAATTTGAGATCTTTGGATCCAACCACCGTGTCTTTGCAGAAAAGGTGAACGGATGGACTCTACATGGCTGGTTCCAATCGTGAAGCATAGACGAGGAGGTGTGATGGTGTGGGGGTGCTTTGCTGCTGACACTGTTGGGGATTTATTCAAAATTGAAGGCATACTGAACCAGCATGGCTACCACAGCATCTTGCAGCGGCGTGCTATTCCATCCGGTTTGCATTTCGTTGGACCATCATTTATTTTTCAACAGGACAATGACCCCAAACACACCTCCAGGCTTTGTAAGGGCTGTTTGACTAAGGAAAGTGATGGGGTGCTACGCCAGATGACCTGGTCTCCACAGTCACCAGACCTGAACCCAATCGAGATGGTTTGGGGTGAGCTGGACCGCAGAGTGAAGGCAAAAGGGCCAACAAGTGCTAAGCATATCTTGGGAACTCCTTCAAGACTATTGGAAGACCATTTCCGGTGACTACCTCTTGAAGCTCATCAATGCCAAGAGTGTGCAAAGCAGTAATCAAAGCAAAAGGTGGCTACTTTGAAGAACCTAGAATATAAGACATATTTTCAGTTGTTTCACACTTTTTTAAGTATTTAATTCCACATGTTTTCATTCATAGTCTTGATGCCTTCAATGTGAATCTACAATTTTCAGAGTCCTGAAAATAAAGAAAACTCTTTGAATGAGATGGAGTGTCCAAACTTTTGGTCTGTACTGTATATATATATATATATATATATATATATATATATATATACACATACAATATATGTTACCGGCAATGTGTAAAAACAGGCATTCTATAGAATACCTAGGCAATGTATACAATGCCGGAAATGGGTCGTCAAAGTATGACATATATCAGATGTTCATACATTTCCTAGTCCTTCTATAGAATACCTAAATGACAAACAGGCGGAGTGTAGAACACTACAGGGGTGGTCCGTCCAAAAGTAGGTGGACAGCAGCAGCAGATCTGTGAAACTGGCTCGGTTGCCCTTAGCATTAGCAACCAATCAGATTCCACCTTTCAATTTCCAAAAAGTCTGTGAGGAATGAAAAGTGGAATCTGATCGGTTGCTAAGGGCTGAAAAGTGGAATCTGGTTGGTTGCTAAGGGCAACTGAGCCAATTTCACACATCTGCTGCCTGTCCATCTACTACTTTTGGACGGACCACCCTGTATGCTTTCTGGAATGAAGTAGTGGACTTGCTGTGCCGTCACAGCAGTCTTGAGGCGTATGTGCAAGACTAAGGGGTACTTTGCACGCTGCGACATCGCAAGCCGATGCTGCGATGCCGAGCGCGATAGTCCCCGTCCTCGTCGCAGCTGCGATATCATTGTGATAGCTGCCGTAGCGAATATTATCGCTACGGCAGCTTCACATGCACTCACCTGCCGTGCGACGTCGCTCTGGCCAGCGAACCGCCTCCTTATTAAGGGGGCGGGTCGTGCGGCGTCACTGCGACGTCACATGGCAGACGGCCAATAGGAGCAGAGGGGCGAAGATGAGCGGGATGTAAACATCCCGCCCACCTCCTTCCTTCGCATAGCCGACGGGAGCCGCGGTGACGCAGGTAGGAGATATTCCTCGCTCCTGTGACTTTACACACAGCGATGTGTGCTGCCGCAGAAGCGAGGAACAACATCGGACCGTTGCGTCAGCGTAATTATGGAATTCGCCGACGCTGCACCGATGATACGATTACAACGCTTTTGCGATCGTTAATCATATCATCTAGGATTTACACACTACGATGTCGAGAGCGACGCATGAAGTGTGTCACTTTCGACATGACCCCACCGACATCACACCTGCGATGTCGTAGTGTGCAAAGCCTGTCTAAGGCTATGTGCGCACTTTCCGCTTTCACCTGCGTTTCAGGTGCGTTTAGGGTTCGTTTTGAACTGCAGCATTTTTGTGCCCACATGCATGCGTTTTGGTTTTCCATTAAAGACAATGAGAATTTATGATTTCTTATCCGCACTTTGCGTTTCAAAACGCATCTCAAAATTTGCATAAGTTTGGTCAAAAACCATGCGTTCAGAAAAGGACCCTGTCAATTGTTTTTGCCATTTGTGGTGCGTTTTGTTAACATTGAAGTCAATGAGAAGTAGCAAAACGCAGGTAAAATCAAAATTCCAGCGTCTTACCTGCTTTTTCAGTGCAGAAAACATGCATTTTGGACTACCAAAACGCATACTTTTTGGAAATCAAAATAATGATTTGATATGTCCCTTTAAATACATAGTCCGACAATAAAAGGGAACCAAACATCAGGTTTTTCGTCTGTAAGGTGCAGTACTGGCACTATCATGCACAGTGTTTACATGCCATCAGGGTGCAGCTCGGGTGTTTAGGCAGCGAAATCCAACTTTATAAAGTTTGAAAAATCGTGCACTTTTTGATTGACGTGTGTACCTCTTTCCTAATGTTATACACGTGTTTCCCCGCACCCCCCCCTCCCCCCGCTGCCTGTTCCTCCCTCTCTCCGGTTGTATTTAAATTTCCCTCTTCAGTAACATGACATCGGAGTTGGCGCCTGCGCATAGCGCTTATCTCCTGCGCCATGTTTCTGAAGCCCGCAGTACCGTGCAGCCGTGTGCACGAGAGGTCGGCGCATGGGCCCTCACTTCTTCAGATCCCGTTGTGACCGCGGGAGCGCGCACGGTTACAACAGGACTGGAGATCAGCTGACAGGAGGACGCGATTAGCTGCAGCTACGACACCAGCACAGCAGCCGCCTAGTACACTGGGGCTCAAGTGAGGTGAGTTCACAATGCTGTGTGTGTGCCCCTGCGTTGACCTGGGCTCACCTTCTGAATGCCAGGTCACCGCAGGAAAACACTCACAGCTATGTGTCTGTGCTATGTTTGTGTAGTGTGTGTGTGTGTCTGTGCTATGTGTGTGATTCTGTGCAGTGTGTGTGTGCAGTGTGTGTGTGTGTGCAGTGTGTGCGCAGTGTGAAGTGTGTGTGTGTGCGCACGCTGTGTGGTGTGTGTGTGTATGCACGCTGTGTGGTGTGTGTGTGTGTGTGTGTGAACGCCAGGTGTGTGTGCACGCTGTGTGGTGTGTGTGTGTGAGCACGCTGTGTGATGTGTGTGTGTGTGTGCATGCTGTGTGGTGTGTGCGCATGGTGTGTGTGTGCGCACACTGTGTGGTGTGTGTGTGTGTGCGCATGGTGTGTGTGTGTACGCATGGGGTGTGTGCGCACGCTGTGTGTGTGCACGATGTGTGTTCATGCTGTGTGGTGTGTGTGTGTGTGTGCACGCTGTGTGGTGTGTGTGTGTATGTGTGCGCACTCTGTGTGTGTGCACACGCTGTGCGGTGTGTGTGTGCGCACGCTGTGTGGTGCGTGTGTGCGCACGCTGTGTGGTGTGTGTGTGCGCACGCTGTGTGGTGTGTATGTGTGTGTGTGTGGGCGCACGCTGTGTGGTGTGCGTGTGCGCACACTGTGTGTGCGCACGCTGTGTGGTGTGTGTGCGCATGCTGTGTGATGTGTGTGTGCGCGCGCTGTGTGTGGTGTGTGTGTGCGCATGCTGTGTGTGTGTGCGCACGCTGTGTGGTGTGTGCGCACGCTGTGTGCTGTGTGTGTGTGCGCACGCTGTGTGGTGTGTGTGTGTGTGCGCACACTGTGTGTGTGTGTGCGCACGCTGTGTGGTGTGTGTGCGTATGCTGTGTGGTGTGTGTGTGCCCCCACTGTGTGTGTGTGTGCGCACGCTGTGTGGTGTGTGTGTGTGTGCGCACGCTGTGTGGTGTGTGTGTGTCCTGAATCCAGGCCTGGCATTACTGGAGTTTCCTCCGGTAGCCAGTCCAACGCTGCACTGAAGTGTGTATTTTTTTCTTCAGATGATATTGGATCCAGATTGGATGGCGCGGGACCCTTGACCCAGGATTACTGCGGAGAGGGGTTCTTTATTTCAATAAAGATGGAGTCACTAATTGTGTTGTTTTATTTCTAATAAAAATATTTTTCTGTTGTTTTTTTTTTTTATCTTTACTAGAAATTCATGGTGGCCATGTCTAATATTGGCGAGTCACCATGAATTTCGGGCTTATGGCTAGCTGATAATACACACCTAGCCCTAACCCCATTATTACCCAGTGAGCCACTCGGCTTCAGGGCAGCTGGAAGAGTTGGATACAGCGCCAGAAGATGGCGCTTCTATGAAAGCACCATTTTCTGGGGTGGCTGCGGACTGCAATTAGCAGCAGGGGTGCCCAGAAAGTTTGGGCACTCTGCACTGCGGATTCCAATCCCCAGCTGCCTAGTTGTACCTGGCTGGACTCAAAAATTGGGCGGAGCCCATGTCATTTTTTTTTATTATTTCATGAAATTCATGAAATAATAAAAAAAAAAAGGGCTTCCCTATATTTTTTAGTTCCCAGCCGGGTACAAATAGGCAGCTGGGGGTTGGGGGCAGCCCGTAGCTGCCTGCTGTACTTGGCTAGTATACAAAAATATGGTGAAACCCACGTCATTTTTTTTGGGGGGGGGGGAATCCTGCATACAGTCCTAGATGGAGGATGCCGAGCCTTGTAGTTTGGCAGCTGCTGTCTGCTCTCCTGCATACACTAGTGGATGGAGTATGCTGAGCCTTGTAGTTCTGCTCCCCCTGCCTCTCCCTCCAGCATACAGTCCTCCATATAGTAATGTGCTCCATATAGTCGTCCGTATAATCTAATGCACCTCATAGTCCTACATAGATTATAAAGCGCACCATAATACTAAGTGTCTGAAAACTACTACATGGGGGCAACAGAACCTATTCCCAAAAAACAAAACAATTACGGTAATTATTTTAAAATGTTTGTTTTTTTAATTTAAACAAAGGTATTGAAATTTTGAGAAAATATAAAAGAACTTGAGCAGCTTTGTAGACAAATAACTCAATGGCTATGACAGCACGCTGCCTCTTTTTTACCTGTGGTCACAGAAACACAGCTTCTGACCAAAAAAAAAATGAAAGATCAAGATTTTGGCCGCGTTTTTGCCGCAACTTTTTCAATTAAGGCTAAAACATGCGTTTACAACTGCATGTAGGACGACGAAAAGTGCGCACATAGCCTAAAGGGTGCTTTACACGCTGCGACATAGCAAGCGATAGCTAGCAATATCGTGCGCGATAGCACCCACCTACGTCGCTGTTTCATCATGGGGGTGATCGCTGCCGTAGCGAACAATATCGCTACGGCAGCGTCACACGCACATACCTGCTTAGCGACGTCGCTTGAGACACCGAACCATCTCTCCTTTAGGCCTAAAACACACATCCGTGAAAACCACGTCCGTGTAAAACGGGCCGTTTTTCGGGTCCGTTTTCCGTTTTTTAGGTCCGTTTTTATGGTATGTGTGGCCTGCGTATGTATCCCGTATGCTAGCCGTATGTGTGTGTGAAATGTCCGTGTGTGCGTGTGAAACTTAACTGACATGTGTTTGTGTTGTCCCTGTGGAATATCCGTGTGTGATGCAAAATGTCGTTTACTACATGTCGGCAGACAGCAGACAGAGTAGCGGGATGAGAATGAACTCGGGTGAACTTCACCCGACTTCATTGTCATGCCGCGGCTCTGTCTGTGCCGTGTACTGATTAGCGGTCACCGGCGAAGGATTCACCGGTGACCGCTAATCCCCCGAGTGACTGAAGTGTCCCCCCCTCTCTCATACTCACCGATCCCCGATCACCGGCGCTGCACGGCATTCACACTGCTCCAGCGGCTTTTTCTAATTTGAAAAAGCCAGCCGCTCATTAAACAATCTCGTATTCTCTGCTTTCCCCGCCCACCGGCGCCTATGATTGGTTGCAGTGAGACACGCCCCCACGCCCCCACTGCACCCAATCACAGCAGCCGGTGGGCGTGTCACTATGGAGTATAGAAATAAATAAATAAATAATTAAAAAAAACCGGCGTGCGGTTCCCCCCAAATTTAATACCAGCCAGATAAAGCCATACGGCTGAAGGCTGGTATTCTCAGGATGGGGAGCTCCACGTTATGGGGAGCCCCCCAGCCTAACAATATCAGTCAGCAGCCGCCCAGAATGGCCGCATACATTAGATGCGACAGTTCTGGGACAGTACCCGGCTCTTCCCGATTTGCCCTGGTGCGTTGGCAAATCGGGGTAATAAGGAGTTATTGGCAGCCCATAGCTGCCAATAAGTCCTAGATTAATCATGTCAGGCATCTCCCGGAGAAACCTTCCATGATTAATCTGTAAATTACAGTTAAAAAACACACACACCCGAAAAATCCTTTATTAGAAATAAAAAACACTAACAAAGTCCCTCATCACCAATTTATTAACCCCGACAAAGCCCTCCATGTCCGGCGTAATCCACGGACCTCCAGCTCTGCTACATGCAGGTGACAGGAGCTGCAGAAGACACCGCCGCTCCTGTCACCTCCACGCAGCTAATGAAGGCAATAGCGCGATCAGCTGAGCTGTCACTGAGGTTACCTGGATCCAGCGGTGGCCGCGGGTAACCTCAGTGACAACTCAGCTGATCGCGCTACTCACCGCCGCTCCGGTCAGCTCCACGCAGCAACTGAGGTGAGTACCGCGATCAGCTGAGCTGTCACTGAGGTTACCCGTGGCCACCGCTGGATCCAGGTTACCTCAGTGTCAGCTCAGCAGATCGCGCTATTGCCTTCATTAGCTGCGTGGAGGTGACAGGAGCAGCGGTGTATTCTGCAGCTCCTGTCACCTGCATGTAGCAGAGCTGGAGGTCCGTGGATTACGCCGGACATGGAGGGTTTTGTCGGGGTTAATAAATTGGTGATGAGGGACTTTGTTAGTGTTTTTTATTTCTAATAAATTATTTTTTCGGGTGTGTGTGTGTTTTTTAAATGTCACTTACAGATTAATCATGGAAGGTATCTCGGGGAGACGCCTGACATGATTAATCTAGGACTTATTGGCAGCTATGGGCTGCCAATAACTCCTTATTACCCCGATTTGCCAACGCACCAGGGCAAATCGGGAAGAGCCGGGTACAGTCCCAGAACTGTCGCATCTAATGTATGCGGCAATTCTGGGCGTCTGCTGACTGATATTGTTAGGCTGGGGGGCTTCCCATAACGTGGGGCTCCCCATCCTGAGAATACCAGCCTTCAACCGTATGGCTTTATCTGGCTGTTATTAAAATTGGGGAGGACCGCACGCCGTTTTTTTTAATTATTTATTTATTTATTTTACTGCACAGTATAGACACGCCCACCGGCTGCTGTGATTGGGTGCAGTGAGACAGCTGTCACTCAGCGTGGTGGGCGTGTGTGACTGCAACCAATCACAGGCGCCGGTGGGCGGGTAAAGCAGGGAATACGAGATTGATTAATGGGCGGCCGGCTTTTTCAAAATAGTAAAAGCCGCCGAAGTTTTTATAACAGCCGTGCAGCGCCGCGCCGGAGATCGGGGAACGGTAAGTATGAGAGAGGGGGGGAACTGACCGACAGACAGCGAGAGGGACAGATAAGACAGAGAGACCGACCGACAGACATAGAGACCGACCGACGGACTGAGGGAGAGAACGAAACAGAAAAAGAAAAAAGACTGACATCACATGAAAAAAGCACAAAACGTACAGGGAGCAAACAGAGATGCGTCCGTGTCACTCGGACGTGCGCACAGACCCATTGACTTTCATTGGGTCCGTGCTGCGTGTTGCGTGCAGAAAACGGACATGCTGCCATGCAAAACGCACACAGGTACGGATCACGGACACGGACAAACGGACATGCATCAAAAACGCACGTGGAGCTTTTATCATACAATAACATTGGTGCATGTTTGGCCGTGTCTCCAGTATACACGGAAACGGACCAAACACGCACGTGTTTCACGGATGTGTGTTTCAGGCCTTAAGGCCCGTTTCAGACGTCAGTGAAAAACAGTGACGTTTTTCACTGGCGTGTAAAACACGCACATGTCCCTGCGTGTGCCGTGATTCACGGCACACGTGGGTTGTCTAAGTGCAATCCGGGCTCCGTTCTCCGTGGCCCGTGATTGCACTTAGAAAACTACTCACCTGTGCGCGCTCCCGCTGTCCTTGGTGCTGATCGCTCCCGCGGTGCAGCATCCGGCCGGCGGTGACCCCCGAAGCAGCTGCTTCCGGGTCGGCTGTGTCGCGCATAATGAATATGCACGACAATAATCAGCCGGCTCAGAAGCACCAGGCTGCACGGGCTGCAGAGGACATCGCTGGACGCCGGGTGAGTAAAAATTATTTTTATTTTAAAAGCACGTTTTTTTCTGGCACATGTTTCACGGACCACACCACTGTGTGGTCCGTGGAACATCAGTGATGCCAAAAAAAAATGGATATGTCTCCGTGCGGCAATCACGCACACGCGGGTACGCCGCACAGAGACACGTGCAGTGAAAAATCACTGACGTGTGAGCAGACCCATTGATTATAATGGGTCTGCGTATGTCAGTGATTCTGGTACGTTTAAAAAAAAGCACAAACGTACCAGAATCACTGACGTGTGAAAGGGGCCCAAGGGGGAGGTTTGTTCGGCATCACAGTGACGTCACTAAGCGGCCGCCCAATAGCAGAGGAGGGGCGGAGATGAGCGGCTGTAACATACCCCCCACCTCCTTCCTTCCTCATTCCCAGTGGACGCAGGTAAGGAGATGTTCGTCGTTCCTGCGGTGTTACACATAGCGATGTGTGATGCCACAGGAACGACGAACAACCAGCTGCATACATCACCAACGATATTATGATAAGGAGCGACATGACAACGATCAACGATTTTTGACATTTTTGTGATCGTTGATCGTCGCTTCTTTTAATCACACACAACGATATTGCTAACAGCGCCGAATGTGCGTCACGAACACCGTGACCCCGACGATATATCGTTAGCGATATCGTTGTGTTTAACCCCTTCAGCCCCGGGGCACTTTCCGTTTTTGCGTTTTTGTTTTTTGCTCCCCTTCTTCCAAGAGCCATAACTTTTTTATTTTTCAGTCAATCTTGCCATATCAGGGTTTGTTTTTTGCAGGACAAGTTGTACTTTTAAATGAAACCATAAGTTTTACCATATGGTGTACTTGAAAACAGCAAAAAATTCCAAATGCAGAAAAATTGCAAAAAAAAGTGTGATGGCACAATAGTTTTTGGGATGTTTTATTCACGGTGTTCACTATATGGTAAAACTGATGTGTGGGTATGATGCCTGAGGTTTGTGCGAGTTTGTAGACACCAAACATGTATAGGTTTACTTGTATCTAAGGGGTTAAAAAAAATTCACAAGTTTGTCCAATAAAAGTGGCGCACGTTTTGCACCATTTTCCGAAACACGTAGCGTTCTTATTTTTTGGGATCTTTGGCTCAGTGACGGCTTTTTTTTTTTTTTTTTTTCCAATTTAAAATTTTATTGAGTTTATAATAAAAAAAATAACAAGAAAATATACATCCATGTTTTGACAAATGAGATAAATCAAAGGTCTAGACGACACAACACAGTCGTAGACCTGAAGGCAGAATATAAATGATTAGCATAGTACATGGGAATTCAATTTAAACCATGAGAGAAAGAAAAAGAAATACTGAAACAGAAAGGGAAGGAAAAGAAGAGCAGCGGTCATGATATTTAGAGAAAGAGGGATAGGTCAGCAAAAGAAGAAGAAATAGAGGAAGAAAAAGTGTGTCGGCCGGGTCTGATACATAGTCCGTTGGACCAAAATTTGTTGGATGGGTGGAGAATGATAGCACGGGGAAAAGGGCCAGAGTACCCAGTCACCGGAGATTAAATTAGGTCAAGAAATTTTTCGCCAGACAGGAATGATTCCCACTGAAACCATTTAGTGGCTATCCCTACCGTCTGACCATGTGACTGGGCCATCACCATCTCCATGCGGTGAATCACATTCACTTCCAGACGGCTTATTTTTTGCGTCTCGAGCTGACGTTTCTAATGGTACCATTTTTGCGCAGATGCTACTTTTTGATCGCCTGTTATTGCATTTTGCGTAAAACTTGCAGCGACCAAAAAACGTAATTTTGGCGTTTGGAATTTTTTTGCCACTACGCCGTTTACCAATCAGATTAATTGATTTTATATTTTGATAGATCGGGCATTTCTGAACGCGGCGATACCAAATATGTGTATATTTATTTATTTTTTAACCCTTTAATTTTCAATGGGGGTAAAGGTGGGTGATTTGAACTTTTAGGTTTTTGTTTTTTTTTTATTTTTTAAAACTTTTTTTTAACTTTTTTTTATTTTACTAGTCCCCCTAGGGGGCTATAGCGATCAGCAATCCGATCGCTATTATCTATCTGCTGATCACAGCTATACAGCTGTAAACAGCAGATACAGTCACTTTCTTTTTCCCTCTGCTCTCGGCCGAGGGAAAACGAAAGTGAAACATCATAGCTGCAGGCGTCATCACATGACCCTGTGCTACGATGGCAACCACCGATAGTCACGTGATCACACACGTGACTTCCGGTGGGGGTGGCGGTAAGTAAAAAACATGGCCGCGCGCATTTAGATCTTGCTGCCAGACTTTGGCAGCAAGATTTAAGGGGTTAATGGCCGCGGGTGGAAGCGATTCCACCCGCGGCTAGCAGGCACACATGTCAGCTGTTGAAAACAGCTGATATGTGTGCCGACCGCCGCCTGCCCGCGGGAGGGGGCGGGGCTTAACGGGACACGCTTCATGACGGATATATCCATCCATGGTCGTGAAGGGGTTAAAGTACCCTTAAGTGCCAAACTAACAAATGCCTTTGCGTAAAAAAAAATGAAGTGCAATTCAAAAAGCCATTCTAGCCTCCCGTGATGCAACAAATAGTCAGGAGTGACACTTCTGATTCTTTTTTTTGTTTCCCAACAAAGATATTCTGTTGTTCATGTTGCATTTCTTCTTTCATGTTTTTGACTGTTTGTTACTAAAGACTAATAGTCAGGAATGACACTTCTGTTTCTTTGTATTTTTCCCAGTAAAGATATCCTGTTGTTCATTTAGGATTTCTTCTTTCATTAGTGTTTTTTACTGTTTGTTACTTCTTTCATTAGTTTTTTGACTATTTGTTACTAAAGACTTTTCCAATCTGGGCATTATATCAGACTTTGCCCTGAGCAGTTCTTGTCATTCTTTATAATACCTAGACATTTTATGTAATGGCTAACTTTTCCAATCTGGGCACCTAGACATTTTAAGTAATGGCTAACTTTTCCAATCTGAGCACCTAGACATTTTATGTAATGGCTAACTTTTCCAATCTGAGCACCTAGACATTTTATGTAATGGCTAACTTTTCCAATCTGGGCATTATATCAGACTTTGCCTGAGCAGTTCTTGTCATTCTTTATAATACCTAGACATTTTATGTAATGTCTAGAAAAAGTATAGAACAACGCAGATATTTCATACCTTGCCTGAAAACGACAGGGATTGTATACATTGCCTAGGTATTCTATAGAATACCGAATTTTCATACATTGCCTGTAACATATATATATAGGGAGAGAGGATAAGGATTTGCAGCTGAACTGCCAAGATATCCACAGGATCCACAAGGGAAAGAGTTATCCCTATCGGAGACGATACATAGAACTAAGAAGAAAGAATTAAATATCAAGAAGCAGTTTGTGCAGCAAAGCGCAGCGACTTTCTGCAGCCAGACAACACAGCAGTGGCGGACATACCGCCAGTACAGCCAGTGCAACTGCCCCGAGCCTGGAGGTTCAGGGGGCCCTTGCTGGCCAGTTAATAATGAGAGCAATCTGACCTGTTGTTCGGAGCTCAAATTATATGGCCCTCATAGCATCCTCCCCACCCCACAATTCATTATATGGCCTTCATAGTATCCTCCCCACCCCACAATTCATAATATGGCCCTGATAACCTCCTTCCAACCCACAATTCATTATGTGACCTTCATAGGGTCCTCCCCACCACACAATTCATGAGATGGTCCTGATAATCTCGCAGTATGGTGGATTTTTTTTGTTCAGGAGACAAATGTATATACACAATATATGTGACCTTGTTATTTTCAGGGCTGTGGTGATCAGTGTGACAAGAAGAGTTGTGGCTGGAAGATGGGACATGAAGGTCTGACCAGAAAAAAAACAACAGAAAATTAATCAGATAAGACGTCAGCGGTAAGTAACTTTATGAAAATCTTTATTTTGTAATGTATGATTTGGGGTAATGCTGTTATATGTTTAATCCCTTTGGCCACATTCTCACATTCCTGCGACATTTCTATGTGTTACCAGACTTTTTTATCAGACAGCACACGGACTCCTAGAGTTTCATAGATCCATTCACAAATCCGTGAAAATCACAGAAGCGAGAAGTGCTGTTCTGGTCTGATTATAAAGAATAGCACATACTCCATGGGTCTGTGTGCTGTCCGAGAAAAAAATTCAGGTAGCACACTGACACTGCACACAGATGCAGGAATGTAGTCTTATTATGTATAACAGTGTCCTTTAGTATTTAGTGTGCTCACTATGAAAAGCGTCATCCATAACCCCTTCACAACCGGCCGATTTTTTGCTTTCCGTTTTTTTTCCGCCATTCTTCTTCTGAGAGACGTAACTTTTTTATTTTTCAGTCAATATGGTCATGTGAGGGCTCAGTTTTTGTGGAACGAGTTGTACTTTTAAATGAAACCATAAGTTTTACCATATAGTGTACTGGAAAATGGCAAAAAAATTCCAAATGCGGAAAAATTGCAAAAAAGTGCGATAGCACTATTGTTTTTGAGATATTTTATTCGCTGTGTTAACTATATGGTAAAAGTGATGTGTGGGTGTGATGCCTCAGGTCACTGCAAATTCGTAGACACCAAACATGTATAGGTTTACTTTTATATAAGTGATTAAAAAAAATCAGAAGTTTGTCCGAAAAAAGTGACGCACGTCTTACGCCATATTCTGTGACCCGTAGCGTTCTAATTTTTTGGGATCTATGGCTCAGTGATGGCTTATTTTTTGTGTCTCTGGCTGCCATTTTTAACTGTAGCATTTTTGCGCAGATACTACGTTTTGATCGCCTGTTATTGCATTTTGTGCAAAATTTGTGGCGACCAAAAAACGTAATTTTGGCGTTTGGAATATTTTTGCCGCTACGTCATATACTGATCAGATTAATTGATTTTATATTTTGATAGATTGGGCGTTTCTGAACGCGACGATACAAAATATGTGTATATTTTTTATTTTTTTAACCCTTTAATTTTCAATGGAGCGAAAGGGGGGTGATTTGAACTTTTAGGTTTTTTCCATTTTTTTTTTACTTTTTTTTAACTTTTTTTTTTTATTTTACTAGTCCCCCTAGGGGGCTATATGGATTAACATTCCGATCGCTCTGCCATATCTGTTGATCACAGCTATACAGTTGTAAACAGCAGATATGCTCATTTTCTGCCTCACCCAGCTCCGGGCCAGGTGAAACCAAAAGTAATTCATGTGAGCTACAGGAGTCATCAAATAACCCTGTGCTACCATGACAACCACCGGAAGATACATGATCACATCATGTGACTTCCAGTATCGGCCGGTAAGTAAATGTTTACCACCGATGCAGTTATAATGGCACTGTCACATATTGACAGCGCCATTTAAGGGGTTAAACAACACGAGCAGATAACGATTCTGCTCGTGCCTGGCAGGCACACATCTCAGCTGTGAAAATCATCTGAGATGTGTGCCGATGGCGGTAAGCTGCCGGCAGCAGACCGCGGGCAGTAACACTATGACCGCTAGGACGTAATATTACTGCCCGCGGTTGTTAAGGGGTTAATTACACAGTTTCCCCTTTTAGTATGTATAACACTGTCCCTTATTAGCATCCTCGCTAATTATGCATGGCGCTGTCCCTTATTATATAGTGTCTTCTCTTGTTATGTATAGCATCATCTCTTATATAGAAAAAAAAATTCCAAATGCGGAAAAATTGCAAAAAAGTGCGATAGCACTATTGTTTTTGAGATATTTTACTCGCTGTGTTAACTATATGGTAAAAGTGATGTGTGGGTGTGATGCCTCAGGTCAGTGCGGCGAGTTTGTAGACACCAAACATGCATAGGTTTACTTTTATATAAGAGATTAAAAAAAATCAGAAGTTTGTCCGAAAAAAGTGGCGCACGTCTTACGCCATATTCTGTGACCCGTAGCGTTCTCATTTTTTGGGATCTATGGCTCAGTGATGGCTTATTTTTTGTGTCTCCAGCTGCCATTTTTAACTGTACCATTTTTGCGCAGGTACTACGTTTTGATCGCCTGTTATTGGATTTTGTGCAAAATTTGTGCCGACCAAAAAACGTAATTTTGGCGTTTGGAATTTTTTTGCCGCTACGCCATATACTGATCAGATTAATTGATTTTATATTTTGATAGATCGGGCGTTTCTGAACGCGGCGATACAAAATATGTGTATATTTTTTATTTTTTTAACCCTTTAATTTTCAATGGAGCGAAAGGGGGGTGATTTGAACTTTTAGGTTTTTTTCACTTTTTTTTCACTTTTTTTTTAACTTTTTTTTTATTTTACTAGTCCCCCTAGGGGGCTATATGGATTAACAATCCGATCGCTCTGCCATATCTGTTGATCAGAGCTATACAGTTGTAAACAGCAGATATGCTCATTTTCTGCCTCACCCAGCTCCGGGCCAGGTGAAACCAAAAGTAATTCATGTGAGCTACAGGAGTCATCAAATAACCCTGTGCTACCATGACAACCACCGGAAGAAACGTGATCACGTCATGTGACTTCCAGTATCGGCCGGTAAGTAAATGTTTACCGCCGATGCCGTTATAATGGCACTGTCACATATTGACAGCGCCATTTAAGGGGTTAAACGACACGAGCAGATAACGATACTCCTCGTGCCTGGCAGGCACACATCTCAGCTGTGAAAATCATCTCAGATGTGTGCCGATCGCGGCAAGCTGCCGGCAGCAGACCGCGGGCAGTAACACTATGACCGTTAGGACGTAATATTACTGCCCGCAGTTGTTAAGGGGTTAAATACACAGTTTCCCTTTTTAGTATGTATTAGGCTATGTGCGCACGTTGCGTAAATACATGCAGTTACGCTGCGCTTTGTAGCGCAGCATAACTGCATGCGTCCTGCGTCCCCTGCACAGTCTATGGAGATTGTGCAGGGGCCGTGCGCACGTGGCGTTTTAGAGCGCAGCGCTTCGGCTACTGCCGAAGCGCTGCGTTCTAAGAAGTGACATGTCACTTCTTTCCTGCGCTTTGCCGGCAGCTCCTGCTCTGTCTATGGGAGGAGCTGCAGGCAGAGCGCATGGAATCGGCTTTCACTACGGACATTTCTGCAGCGATTTAAAGCGCACATGTGCTCTTCAGATCGCTGCAGAAATTTCTGCAGTGACTGTACGCAACGTGCGCACATAGCCTAACACTGTCCCTTATTAGCATCCTCGCTAATTATGCATGGCGCTGTCCCTTATTATATAGTGTTTTCTCTTGTTATGTATAGCATCATCTCTAAGGGGGGGCCCAGGCACAATTTCTTGCACAGGGGCCCCAAGCTGCCAGTGTCCACCCCTGCATCACAGGGTTGTCTGTCAACCATTACACACTCGTATACTAATACAGCCTGGTGCAGACTGCCATAATACATCCTGGTGCAGACTGCTGTAGAGGAATAAGGGACAGGCTCACCCCTGCATCTGTACCCGGAACACTATGCCCTGTTTGGTAACTGTACAGTGTAATGGTAAAGTGTTAATCCTTGTGTAAAACTGCCACCAAGTGGCAGTGCTACAGCACGAACGTACTGGCACCTGGGTGGGGAGGGGGAGGCGGACAGGGACTATATAAGGGAGCACTAGTGAGAGAGTAAGAAGGAGAGTCCCCGGGAAGATGAATTAGTGAGAACCCCCAAGTGGAAGATTTTGACCCTATGACAGGCTGTGCTGTGACCTGTTGTTCCCCCTGCACGCACGACTACTACCAATGCCTGCCCCGTGCCCTCCACCACATTTTGGTATAGTTGGCAGGATGGACTCTCGTGACTTGTCCCTGCCCGCACGGTAGGGAGAAGAGAAAGTACCCCTGATCGTGCGCAGCTGAGAGGAAGCAAGATGGCGGCGATTGTCAGAGAACAGCAATGAGTCCTGCATGGGCGGAGCAACGGTGCAGTCGTGCTAAACAGCGGCCCACCCTCTGGAGATACAGTGACTGTCGATCAACCCAGTGGGATGAGCCCTGAGAGAAAACCCCACCTGCAGCTACAGTACAGGATGCAGCGGGTGGGATGAAAAGGAGAAAGTTGGGTGTGGTTTAAAGAAAAGACTGCACCTGCGGAGGAGTGGCCGGGTATAGTGAGATTCCCTCCTGTACCCCAGAAATCAGAAGGAGACAGAGGAGCTGAAAGAGTGAAGCAGAAACACAAGATGGAGAGCAAGCAAGAGAGAAGACCTGAGCCGTTGAAGGACAAGAGGCCCGTTGGATGTCCTACCGCAACTGTTGAAGTGGACAGAGTGCCTGGGAGGCTCAGCAGAGGAGGCAGGAGGCACTGAAGCCCGGGAGCTTACAAGTACAAGGACTGTACCCCTCCCCTGGTAAAAGTGAAGCTGCCGGCCTCCCTGGCTCTGCAAGGACACCAGCGTGTGGGGGAGTACAGGAGGTCTCCACGGCAACGGCAGTCCTGGGAATCTCCCAAGGGGACAACACCGCGGTGCACCAAAATTTGGGAGGCCAGGACTAAGCTAAAGATGTTGGCTTATGGGCACGGTTGCCCTATTGTTGTGGTTAAGTGCTGTTTCAGTTCTGTTGCTGTACATCCCTGGACTGCCAGCCTCAAGGAATGGGAAAGTTGCTGAGCTGGACAGCGACAGGATGGTTTCCTAGTTTGCAACCTTCAAGGTGGTGCCCAGGGAGAAGGACTTGCTCCCTGAGATCTTACAAATGATCCTTTACGGTTTCGGTTGATTTTTGCGGTTTTTGTTTTTGATGCGGTTTTGGCGGGGCTATATGCCCGGAAGAAAATTTTTGCCTCTTAGGGTCAGTTATTGTTACCGCGTTATTTATTAAAAATGTCACTGCGTGAAATTGTCTGTGAAATAGTGTATGATTGTATATATATTGGGGAGATACATTTGAAGTTAGTGTGTGTATCAGTGATAGGCTTTACAGGACCCAGGAGCGGAGGCGGTGACCTGGACCTCTGGAGCAGCTTTTGTAGCCTGTTCGGTAAACGTGGGGTGTCTGTTGGGTGGTGGGCAAATATATGTGTGCTGGCCCTGTGTACTTGGACGAGACGGCCTAACTTAAGGGGGAAGTGTAGGGGGGTTAAGGGTTAGGCCCACTCCTGCATTTGTACACGACACACTATGCCGTGTTTGATAACTGTAAAGTGTAATGGTAACGTGTAAATCCTTGTGTAAAACTGCCACCTGGTGGCAGTGCTACAGCACAAATGTACTGGCACCTGGGTGGGGAGGTGGAGGACAGGGACTATATAAGAGAGAACTAGTGAGAGAGTGAGGAGGAGAGTCCCTATGAAGATGAATTAGTGAGAACCCCCAAGTACAAGATTATGACCCTATGGGTCACCCCCGCGACTGCGGCACGCGGGATCTGGTCCAGTTTGGAGAACCGAGTCCCCCAAGGAGAGGGGTATAGTCAGACGGTAGGGGGCCTGGCGTCGGTATCTTCTTGGTGAAACTCAACAAATTCCACACTCACGGAAAGGTCAGTGCGCCTTCAGGCAGAAGGGTATGTCTGGATTCCCTGGGCACAGTTGGGATAGCCGGTTCGGTGGCGGACCCCCATTCCTGGTGCTAGAATGTATTGTAGTCTGGAAGGAGAGGCCTGGAGGTGACATAGGGTACCCTGGTGCCAGTAGTCTGGAAGGAGAGGCCTGGAGATGACATAGGGTACCCAGGTGCCAGTGATATGGACTGTTGTTAAATTATGTAAAGCATGGAATAGTGGATGGAACCCCCATGGGATAAGACCTGGACCGAGTTGATGCGGATGGTACCAGAAAATAAAGTTGGTCTGTTTAAGACACGAGATTGAGTCTGGACTTTATTTTCTGAAGAAAAGTGAAAGTGTGTCACCTGAGACTGTTACGACGTTCTCCTGTTAATGACAGGCTGTGATGTGACCTATTAAAACTGGAAAAATCAACACATTACAATCATACATCTTCCCACATCGGGAGGTACGGTTTCTAAAACTTTAAACCGTTCTGCCACCCCACACCTGCGGAGCAGATGGCCTCCTCCTGAACTTGAGGGCGTTCAACAGGGCTGACAGTCCATAAAACAGTCAACTTTTAACTTGTGGGTAGCCATCCATGCTCCACTACCACTACCGCTGCCGACACTCCCAGTACGGGGCACGGGTTCCGTGCTCTGCCTCCTGCTCAGAAGCCAGGCCCACTTGGATGCCCTCGGCGCCGGCTACAACCGGCCTCGCTAACTGCCGAGGGCTCCCTCTCTCACTGGCCTGCTCCTCCTCTCTGCAGGTGCACTCCGGCTGCTCCACAGCCGTGACGGGGTACCTGGGAGCGGCTGGCGCCACATCTGGGGCAGACTTCCAATCGGGTGCCACCTCCGTTGTGGCCGGGCGGACTGCCGGAGCCGACGTCATCACCGTGGCGGCTGGGCGGACTGCCGGAGCCGGGTAAGATGTCATCGGGGTTGCGGCTACTGCTTGTCCAGGAACGGAATTAGGCAAAGTCCTGGCGTCCCTGCCTTTACAGTCCTGGTCACATGAACTGCGGTTCCTTCCTCCTGCTCCCCCTTGGTACTCGGGAGCAGTCCTTCCAGCAACTTTTAAAGTTTTCCTTTCGCTTCCGGTCCTCCGGAGCTTCACTTCCGCCCGCGTTCTCAGGGGGCGGAGCCTCTTTTTCGCGCCCACCGCTTGGGGAAGAAGGCGCTGGGCGGGAGATTTTCGCGCCCAAAATGGCGGCAAAGATGGCAACTTTCAAAATTTTTGCAGCGGATCACCACTGACAGTCCAGAATAAGGCGCACTTCCTCCAGGTAACTGGATGGGTTCGATCCTGTTCGTGACGCCAAATGTGTCGCCCGGGGACCAGGGGTACTCAGATCCGGGCCACGGGGTCACTTCTGTGGGTATCACGGTGGCGTGACCCGGTCTGTGATCCCAGGCTCCACAGTAAAAGGGGGGGATTTGGTAAGGGAGATTGTCCGTGACGCCACCCACGGTTGTGGTGATTGTGGACACCAACGCTGCGATGAAGGTGCGGGACTCCCGGGAACGGTGTTGGGATGCAGCTTAGGATGCTAACCCCTCCGTGGGTAGGGGCAGTTGGTCCCGGGGCCCGTTCGGGGATAAGCAGGGAACAGGGCGCAGTGCTGTGGTGCGGTGCCTGAGGGCACGGGCGTACTCACAAGTAGTTCACACAGAGTCACTGGTAACTAGGAATTGCCGGTGTCCGCAGCCTTCGGTACGGCGGTGTTAGAGTCCCACACACGGTGCAGCAGCTCCTGTTGTTCTTTCCCTGCAGCCAGGTGCCTTTCTCTCCATTCTCTTCCTCTTTCTCCTCAGCCGGGAACGGGGAATACACTCCCCTGCAGTGATCCGGGTCACCCAGGTACCGGGGGGCCACTACCCTGCCCGGCTACCTCTGGCCCCTTCCTCACTCACAGCCTGTCCCGGCCCTCTCGGAGCACGCTTCACCATCAGCCTGGGAGCTACAACTCCAGACTCCTCTTCTGTCTGCCTCTCCAAACACTCTGCTTTTCTCTTACCCTGGGGGATGTGGTTTGTCCTGCTGCATCGGTGTGGGATCAGGTTACCAAGGAGGATTAACTCTTTCTGTGACAACCTGGCTTTGCCAGGGCGTCACACATACCGCCCCTATACAGCCTGGTGCTTACTGCTCTTATACAGCCTGGTGCATACTGCCATAATACATCCTGCAGCATACTACCCTAATCCAGCCTGGTGCATACTGCCCTAATACAGCTTGGTACATACTGACCTAACAGCCTGTTGAATACTGCTTTAATTCAGACTAGTGCAGACTGCCCTAATACAGCCTGGTGCAAAGTTCCCTAACAGAACCTGGGAACATAGCGCCCTAATTGAACCTGGTAGAGAGTGACTTAGCAGAGCCTGGTGCAGAGTGCCCTAACAGAGCCTGGTACAAAGTGCCCTAACAGAGCCTGGTGCAGAGTGCCCTAACAGAGCCTGGTGCAGAGTGCCCTAACAGAGCCTGGTACAAAGTGCCCTAACAGAGCCTGGTACAAAGTGCCCTAACAGAGCCTGGTGCAGAGTGCCCTAACAGAGCCTGGTGCAGGGTACTATAATAGAGCCTGGTACAGGATGTCGTAACAGAACCTGGTGTTCATTCACAAGATTATCAGGCCAGTCGTCCACACATGGTTCGGAGGGTGGGTTACTTCTCCAACAATGACCAGATACAAAACTATCCAGCCTGGGGGCAGTTTTGGAGGAGGAGGAGGAACCATGTTCACAGCAGGTTGGCACTCAAAGCAGGTCATGGGTATCACTGGAGCATGGTTGGGGGTATACAGAGGACACAGTCGATACACCTCCCACCAATGATAGCTTGTACTAAGCAGCCTCTGAGCAGGCTATCACACATGAGAGAATAGATGCTCATGTGTGTAATGATCGCCGAGTGACCCGGATTGTTACCAGTGCTGATTGCAAGTTGGCCACCCTCATAATCATGGCCCCAGTTTCGACAAGAAACAAAATTGAAGCAGAGTCCTATTCCGTTATTCCAAGCTGGAGTATTCAGGCGTGGCTGCCTGTTTTGAACAATAATTTTTTCAAAGTAAACGCTTCTTGCCTCCGGAACACTCAGGCAACAGAATCGGGGAGGTGCCCCAATGCAAGGGGGCTGTTGCTGGCTTCGCGATGGACCAACAGCTTGGTACCAAATCCAACTAGGAGGTTTTTAACTTCAGCAGCTGTAGTGTGTGCTTCTGGAGCCAAAATGTTGGCTCTGTGGGAGAACTTTGCAAACGGCTATGTGGGTGAACTCTCAAAACAGGTTCTGTAGGGGTATTTTTAATATTGTTGCTTTGTGGGGGAACTCTTCCAATTTTCACTGTTTTGGTAAACTGTGAAAACAGGTTCTGTAGGGGCATGTTTAACATTAGTGATTTGTGGGGTTGTAATGCCGATGTACCGATGCTACATAGCACCGATGTCCCTGCACTCTCCTCTCCCCTCACCCAGCAGGGATACCAATGCTGTTACATCCTTGGCCACCTGCTTCTCCTTGTGGGAGTGTTCGTTTTGCACGATTCCCTGCTCTGCTGCACGGCCAACCTCGTATTGCGTAGTCTTCTGTTCGCCGGTGTGGCCGCCCATGGGTCGCGTAGTCCTCTGCACTCCTGCACAGCCATCCGCATGTGTCCCGGTCCCCTGCTCCTCCGCATGGCTGCCAACATGTTGTTTGGTCCTCTGCTCTCCTGCAGTGCTGCCTGCGCTCTCAAGGGGTTTCTGGTCTGTAGCCTAGGGTGAACTCACTCCCCGCCTCTGAAAGGGGCCATGTGCACACCTTGAAAATGTGTCCCCAGCTTATCGCTGGGAAGCACCAGGTATTTAAGCATACCTCCCAACTTTTAAAGAAGGGAAAGAGGGACAAAGTTTGTGGCGCGCAACGCGCGCCGCGGCAATTTTTAGGCCACGCCCCCTAACCACACCCATTTTACAAACGGCTACACCCATATCCACTCCCCATCTACACCCATCCAGCAAACTGAAACTGCAGAAGCTGTCCGTGATCGCTCTGAGCCACCACAGATCAGCAATGTGCAGAACAGGCAGGGAGTTAACTACAGGGTGTGCAGGCGGCTAGGACCCAGGAGGAGAGCTGAACAGGGTGTGCAGGCAGCTAGGACCCAGGAGGAGAGCTAAACAGGGTGTGCAGGCAGCTAGGACCCAGGAGGAGAGCTAAACAGGGTGTGCAGGCAGCTAGGACCCAGGAGAAGAGCTGAACAGGGTGTGCAGGCAGCTAGGACCCAGGAGAAGAGCTGAACAGGGTGTGCAGGCAGCTAGGACCCAGGAGAAGAGCTGATCAGGGTGTGCAGGCAGCTAGGACCCAGGAGGCGGGCTGAACAGGGTGTGCAGGCAGCTAGGACCTAGGAGAGCTGAACAGGGTGTGCAGGCAGCTAGGACCCAGGAGGAGAGCTGAACAGGGTGTGCAGGCAGCTAGGACCCAGGAGAAGAGCTGAACAAGGTATGCAGGCAGCTAGGACCCAGGAGAAGAGCTGAACAGGGTGTGCAGGCAGCTAGGACCCAGGAGAAGAGCTGAACAGGGTGTGCAGGCAGCTAGGACCCAGGAGAAGAGCTGAACAGGGTATGCAGGCAGCTAAGACCCAGGAGGAGAGCTGAACAGGGTATGCAGGCAGCTAGGACCCAGGAGGAGAGCTGAACAGGGTGTACAGGCAGCTAGGACGCAGGAGGAGGGCTGAACAGGGTGTGCAGGCAGCTAGGACCTAGGAGAGCTGAACAGGGTGTGCAGCTAAGGGTATGTTCACACATCAGGTTTTTGCTGTGCTGCACAATCCGGCGCCTTGCGGGAAAAACGCATCTGTTTTTTTTTTTGCCGCCGGGTGTGGTTTTTCCTCATAGACTTTTATTAGCGCCGGATTGTGCCGCATGTACTTGCGTTTGATCCGGTTTTTGCCTGATGCGGCAAAAAACGTCACTCCGGCGGCCGCACAGGACGCAGAGAGGAACGTTTTTTGCCAGCGGCAAAAAATTGCATAGCTCCGGGTGCGGCGCTGTGCGGCATGGTGCATAATGAAAGCGAGCTGGATTCGGTGTCATGCTTCAAACGCCGGAAGCATGTACCGTATCCGGTTTTTACTTCTGAGCATGCCCAGAAGTGATATAAATTCATTGCTTGTCAGAAAATCAATCAATCACTCACTCTCAAACTCTCTCACTCACTGACTGACTCACTGACTCATTCACTCACTCTCACCCACTCACCGATCACCGGCGCGGCGCTGCACGGCTGTCACACTGCTCCGGCGGCTTCTCCTGATTTGAAAATGCCGGCCGCTCATTATTCAATCTCGTATTCTCTGCTTTCCCCGCACACCGGCGCCTATGATTAGTTGCAGGCAGACACGCCCCCACGCTGAGTGACAGCTGCCTCACTGCAACCAATCACAGCAGCCGGTGGGCGGGTCTATATTGTGCAGTAAAATAAATAAATAATTAAAAGAAAAACGGTGTGCGGTTCCCCCCCAATTTTGATACCAGCCAAGATAAAGCCACACGGCTGAAGGCTGGTATTCTCAGGATGGGGAGCTCTATGTTATGGGGAGCCCCCCAGCCTAAAAATATCAGCCAGCAGCCGCCCGGAATTCCCGCATCCATTAGATGCGACAGTCCAGGGACTCTACCCGGCTCTTCCTGAATTGCCCTGGTTCGGTGGCAATCGGGTTAATAAGGGGTTAATCATGGCAGGCGTCTATGAGACACCCCCAATGATTAACCTGTAAGTGAAAGTAAATAAACACATACACCCAAAAAAATCCTTTATTTGGAATAAAAGACAAAAAAACACCCTTTTTCACCATTTTATTAAAATCCCCAAATACCCCTCCAGGTCCGACGTAATCCACAGAGGTCCCGCGACGCTCTCAGCTCTACTACATGAAGCTGACAGGAAGGGCAGTAGAACACCGCCTCTCTCTATCAGCTTCACGCAGCAACTGAAGGGAGTCGCGCTGTCAGAGGTGACGTCACTGAGGTAATGCTGGGTTGTGTGCGGTGAAGATGCGTGCAGGGTAGTGCCGGCGTGTGCGGTGATAATGCGTGCAGTAGTGCAGGGGTGTGCGGTGATGATGCGTGTGAGGTAGTGCCTGACTGTGCGGTGATGATGCGTGCTGGGTAGTGCTGGCGTGTGCGGTGATGATGCGTGTGAGGTAGTGCTGGTGTTTGTGCAGTGATGGTGGGGGTCTCTGTCTCTCTCTCAGCATAACAAAAAAAAACAAAAAACGGATCCGTCGCATCAGTTTTTTCACAATCTGAGACGGATCCGTTGCATCAGGCACAAACCGGATTGTGCCTGATTGGAAAAAACTGATGTGTGAACTTAGCCTAAGGCTGCTTTCACACATCCGGTTTTTGCCGTGCGGCACAATACGGCGCTCTGCAGGATAAACGCAACCGTTTTTTTTTTGCCGCCGGTTGCGGTTTTTCCTGCATAGACTTACATTAGTGCCGTACTGTGCCGCATGGGCTTGCGTTCGGTCCGTTTTTTGCCGCATGCGGCAGATTTAGCCGATGCGGCGGCCGGATGGAACGGTACCTGGCATGTTTTTTTGTCCAACAAAAAAAAACGCATCGCGCCGCATCCGGCCGATGCGGCGCGATTTGCAATGCATGCCTATGGACGCCGCATGCGGTTTTTTCCACTGCGCATGCTCAGTAGCCTGCCGCAAGCGGCAAAAAACGGACGGGCCGCATGTAAAAAACTTATGCAAAGGATGCGGTTTTGTCGCCGCATCCGTTGCATAGGTTTTAGAGCCGGAATGGCCGGCTCTGCAAAACCGGTGGTGTGAACTTAGCCTAAGGGCGGATTTGCACACTACGACATCGCAGGTGCGATGTCAGTGGCGTCAAATTGAAAGTGACGCACATGCGGCATCGCATGCGACATCGTAGTGTGTAAAGCCTAGATGATACGATTAACGAGCGCAAAATCGTCGTAATCGTATCATCGGTGCAGCGTCGGCGTAATCCATAATTACGCTGACGCGACGGTCCGATGTTGTTCCTCGTTCCTGCGGCAGCACACATCGTAATGTTACCAGATTACACTGACAGGCTACACGTCCAGCAGCGAGGGAGGAAAATGAGGGGTGACAGCGGTGGCTCTGTGCGGGCGGGCGGCTGTGCGGACTGCGGTGGCTGGCTGTGCGGTGAGTGTCCCAGTCTGTCCGCAGTCCCGGTTTAAATGATGGCGCCTGGAGCGGCACGAGCGCAGATGGCGCTCTCATCCAAGAGCTCCATCTGCGCACGCGCTGCCTCCCGGCGCCATCATTTGAAACCGGGACCGCAGACAGACTGGGACACTCATCGCACAGCCAGCCACCACAGTCCGCACAGCCGCCCGCCCACACAGTGTGGCAGCCAGCAGGCCGCCCACCTGCACAGAGAGGTAGCCGGGACAGAGAGGCACCCGGCCGCCGACACCGACAGCACCCGGCCGCTCGCACCCAGCGACACGCAACCTGGCCACCGCATGCAGCGACACGCACCTGGCCACCCGCACACAGAGCTTGCACAGACAGCTACCCCCCCACGGTATGCTATATTCGGATTTTAAGACGCACCCCACATTTTCGCGCCCCCTGGGCTGTCCAGATCACAGCAGAGGGAGGAGATCAGCGCCATCATTGTGGAGCTCACAGCCATGCTGTTTGCTCCAGTTTACCCCTGTCAACCGCCGGGATGTGTGAGTATGGGGCGCCGGGCTGCCTCCCCTCCCCCCGCCGTTACCGTCTCCAATGACACTTCCTACCCTCGCTCTATCCAGCCCTGCTCTCCCCCGCCGCCGCTGCTTCCCGCGTACATGCAGCAGAGCTGTGTGTGTCTGTGTGCATGTGCATGCAGAGCATGTGAGTTCTGGCGCCCCTCCCACTACCACCGCCGATACTACCATCTCCAATGCTCCAATGACACCCCCTTCATTCTCCTTGCTGCAGCCACTGCAGGCGTGCATGCAAAGCAGTGCGTGAGTACCGGCGCCTCTCCCCCGCCACCGCTGCTACCTTCTCCAATGACACCCTTCGCTCCCCCCCCACCGTACCGTGTATCTAATCCTATCCTGTGTGATACTGTCTACTGAGCTGTGTATCTAATCCTCTCCTGTGTTATACTGCCTGCTGAGCTGTGTATCTAAGCCTCTCCTGTGTGATACTGTCTGCTGAGCTGTGTATCTAATCCTCTTCTGTGTTATACTGCCTGCTTAGCTGTGTACCTAATCATCTCCTGTGTGATACTGCCTGCTGAGCTGTGTACCTAATCCTCTCCTGTGTGATACTGTCTGCTGAGCTGTGCATCTAATCCTATCCTGTGTGATATTGTCTGCTGAGCTGTGTATCTAATCCTATCCTGTGTGATACTGTCTTCTGAGCTGTGTATCTAATCCTATCCTGTGTGATACTGTCTCCTGAGCCGTGTATCTAATTCTGTCCTGTGTGGTACCGTCTGCTGAACTGGGTATCTAATCCTATCCTATGTGATACTCCTGCTGTTCTTCGTGACACTTTAGACATTTCTGGTCACCAGCAAAATGGCTCCGCACTGTGTCCCTACATTTCATTCTCTTCTATCCTTTGGAAACACCCAGGTTGGGAGGGGGCTGTGACATCACACACAGGAGAGCAGATTCTGCCCACTTTACCGCAGCTGTAATCCAGCCTAATTCTACAGTGGGACTTCTGTAGGATTTCAGAAGCTGCTCCCCCTTGTGTTTAACAGTGGAATATATCAAACTTTTTAATTTTTTTTTATATTTTGCTCAATTAAAAACAAATAATATCTAAACAAAACATTAAAACATTAATACTTTACATTTTTTTCAGTTATTGAAATTTCTTTTTTTTGGGCGACACCTTCCCTTTAAGCTAATCTGGGCTGTATTGTCATCTTAAACACCCCTACATATTTTTTGTTTTGTTTTCTAACTTTTGTTCCTCTTGAATTATCACTTTATTCTCTGCACCCACCTTTTTACCTGCAAGCAAATATGAAATCTTCCTATGCCAAACCTCACAGTCACAGCTGGCACCGCCCGGCCTCACTGTCCAAACCCGCCTTCTGCCCGCCCTCTGCACACTCATTGGCTGTCAGTATTCTACCCAGCACTGACCTCTCATCACTACAGTATTGGAATTAACAGCCCCACATAGGACTCTGCACCCCACCACATAGGGCTCTGCACTCCACCACATAGGGCTCTGCACTCCACCACATAGGGCTCTGCACCCCACCACATAGGGCTCTGCAGGCCCCACATAGCGATCTGCACCCCACACACATCGCTCTGCACACCCCCCCACACATCGTTCTGCAGCCGCCCCCCACACATTGCTCTGCAGCCAATTATAGCCCCCTCCATGTAGGGAATAAATAAATACCTCTTCTCGGTCCCCGCCACTGTTCCTCGTTCGTCCGCTGTCTGTGCTCTGGCCATATCAGCACAGTAGTGATTTCACCACAGTACTGAACTGTCAGAGAGCACAGACAGCGGGACAGTGATGAGAAGCAGTGCAGCACTCCCTCTCACCAGTGCTTTCAAATGTATTGGCATCTGTGAGGCCGATACATTTGAACTTGCGATCCTGAGCAGGGGGCCCGGTGCTGGTGGTGACACCGTGGGCTGCTGCCGCTAGGCTCCTCCCTCAGCTCACAGGCCCCACAGCAGTGGCATGGGAGGTTGCGGGCAGAGTACAGAATGTGGGGAGGGTGCAGGGAAGGGGGTCTGGGACGCCACGCACTGTACCTGCCTAGCAGGGCGGCTACATGATGTCGGCTGTGATGCCCGTCTACAAGGCGAGTGTGCCGCCCCTGCAGCAGATAGAACCGCTCAGATCCAGGGGTGGTGATCATTCGTGGCTCGAGGGTCTCCGAATTTGGGGGCTTAGGGGCCACACTCAAATGGAAAGGGAGTATTTACAGGGGATTTGGTATAGTTTGTGATGCCACCCGTGGTGTACGGTAATTGGGAGTACTGCTACTGCCGTTGGGAGTACCCGGGGTGATAGAATGGGGCAGCTAGGTGACGTTGCCCTCCACGGGTAGGGGTAGGCCCCGGGACTCTGGTGGGATGATGTGGGGGTGCAGTGCAGGGGTCAGTCGGGTACTCACTCAGCAATGAAGCAGACGCTGACAACAGGGTAAACCAAGTTTCTGAACGCCATTGCCTCTTGAGGGGAGCTCGTCCGGGTCCCGTCCCCTACAGTACTGACGGTGGTCCGTAACCTGCCTCCTGGCACTAAGTTTTAAATTGTCCATTGTGGCCCAGTAGCTTGGAGCTCTCCGGGCCCCGCTCCCCACTGTGGCTAAGTGAAAGACCCTGCTCTCAGAAGCTCACGCTTGGGATTTCAGTGGGCTGCTTGCTAGGAAAGCCCTATCCCCCTCATTGCGCTAGTGCCCCTGATCTCTGAGCTGGTGGGAACAGTCCATAAAGGCCCTGTCCTCCGCAAGTTAATTGCCGGGTTGCCTGAATCTTCTACCCAACCTAGGGTCCGTGTACCCCGTCGTGCCTTCGGTCCCGGACCAGTGATAGGACCAGGCTGCTGACCATCCTCCTTGAAAGGTCCCAGGCACCTACCCTCAATCCCCTGCGACCGGGTGTTCGACTCCTCTAGGTCCAGACCACCGTCTACAACCTAGTTTACTTCTCCCCTAGGAGCTCCAACTCCCAGCTTCCTCAGAGGTCCTCACAGCTCAAGGGCTACCACTCAACTGACTTGACACCTCCCACCTCCCTGCCTGACCCTTAGGTAGGCGGCCCTATTCCTGCTTAAGCAGTTCACTGGTGTGCCTGACAGGTGTGGTGCAAGGTGTATCTAGGATTTGTGAATGCTGGTAGAAGCAGCACTGCAGGATAGAGACCCAGAACCATGGGGGGGTTGAATACTGCATGAGGAGGGCAGTTTGTGCAGTACCCTGTGACGACCTGAATAGTCCAGGGGCAACACGAGCATAAGCTCTCGCCCCTGTCGGCGTGACATCACAGGAAGTAGGAAAATCCCGGCAGCAGCCGTCATATGACCACTCTGAGCCAGGGGAGTGGGGCTGACAGCTGGGCAGGTAGGTAGCTACTATCTACTTACCTGCCTCAATGTAGCCCAATATTGAAATAATAAAAAAAAGCAAAATAACTCGGATAACCCCTTTAAGTCTTGTTTGCTAGAGGGATCAAATACTTATTTCTCTCTGCAAAATGCAAATAAATTTATTTAATTTATACAATGTGATTTTCTGGATTTTATTTTGGATATTCTATCTCTCACTGTTAAAATTAACCTACCCTTAAAATTATAGACTGTTAATTTCTTTGTCAGTGGTCAAACTTACAAAATCAGCAAGGGGCCAAATAATTATTTCCTTAACTGTAGATAAAAGTAAAACTATACATGTTTGGTATCTATGACCTGGGGAATCATAATGCCAGGTTAGTTTAACCAAATAGTGAACATGGTAAGTAAAAAAAACAAACAAAAAAACAATCATGCACTTGCACTTTTTTGCAATTTCACTGCACTTGTATTTTTTTCCAGTTTTCCAGTACAATATGGGGTAGAATTAATGGTGTCGTTCAAAAGTACAACTCGTCTCTCGAAAAGAGAGTGCCACTCCGACTCAGACGCCAGCAAGGTGGAGGTGGGGTACTGGTATGGGCTGGTATCATCAAAGATGAACCTGTGGGACTTTTTCGGGTTGAGGATGGAATGAAGCTCAACTCCCAGACCTACTACCAGTTTCTGGAAGACAACTTCTTCAAGCAGTGCTACAGGAAGAAGTTGGTATGGTTCAAGAAAAACATGATTTTCATGCAGGACAATGCTCCATCACATGCATCCAACTACTCCACAGCGTGGCTGTCCAGTAAAGGTCTAAAAGATGAAAAAATCATGACATGGCCCCCTTGTTCACCTGAATTGAACCCCATACAGAACCTGTGGTCCCTCATAAAATGTGAGATCTACAGGGAGGGAAAACAGTACACCTCTCCTAACAGTGTCTGGGAGGCTGTGGTGACTGCTGCACGCAATGTTGATCATAAACAGATCAAGCAACTGACAGAATCTATGGATGGTAGGCTGTTGAGTGTCATCATAAAGAAAGGTGGCTATGTTGGTCACTAATGTTTTTGGGGTTGTGTTTTTGCATGTCAGAAATGTTTATTTCTAAATTTTGTGCAGTTACATTGGTTTACCTGGTGAAAATAAACAAGTGAGATTGCAATATATTTGTTTTTTATTAAGTTGCCTAATAATTCTGCACAGTAATAGTTACCTGCACAAACAGATATCCTCCTAAGATAGCCAAATATATATATAAAAAAACCCACTCCAACCTCCAAACATATTAAGCTTTGATATTTAAGAGTCTTTTGGGATGATTGAGAACATAGTTGTTGATCAATAATAAAAAAAATCCTCTAAAATACAGCTTGCCTAATAATTCTGCACACGGTGTATATAAGAGCCCAGGCCGCTGTGTAAAACATAAAATTTCTTTATAATACTCACCTAAACAGTCTGTTCGGTCCAGAATGGTCAGATGGGTGTCTCTGTTCTCCAGGTGCGGTGCCTCCTCTTTCGGCCATCTTTGTCCTCCTTCTTCTGAAGCCTGGGTGCATGACGCGTACTACGTCATTCCCACAGGCCGGCATTGAGGTCCTGCGCAGGGCAGATCAAAGTATTGTAGTGCGCTTGAGCAGGACCTCAATGCCGGCCTGTATGAATGACATAGTACATGTCATGCACCCAGGCTTCAGAAGAAGGAGGTCAAAAATGGCCAAAAGAGGAGGCGCCGCATCTGGAGAACGGAGACAACCATCTGACCATTCTGCACCGAACCAACCGCTTAGGTGAGTATTATAAAGTCATTTTTATAATAAGATTGTGTGAGTTTGCTCCTACTTCCACTCCAAGTGGAACCCGCCCCCAGGTGGCTGGCTTCAGTGACCAGGGAAATCCCATGCCTTGTGATGGCCACCCCCCTACCTACCCTGAGCCATACCCCCTGTGGGAAGGCTCCTAAGCTTTATGTAACGTGTGTTACATATTGCACCTTAAATAAAGTACAATACTCTGTGGCAACTGGAGCCTCAGGAGCGCCACATTTTCATATAGTTTTTTGACTCTAGCACTCTAGTAGTGCCACTCCTTATCAAATGTAATACACTGTTTTGTGAGTCCCTTCTTACCGTCTCTTCCACTGTGTATCAGACAGCCCCCAGGGGCAATTTTTGGGTCCACCTTTGCAGATAGTGCATTGGCTCTAGCACTCTAGGAATACCACTCATTATCAATGGTAACAATGTTTTCTGAGGTCCTTTCACCATCTCTTCCACTGTGTATCAGAGAGCCACCAGGGGTAATATTTGGGTTTTCCCTTGCACATAGTGCATTGGCTCTAGCACTCTAGGAGTGCCACTCGTTATCAATGGTAACACAATGTTTTGTAAGGCCCTCCTCACCGTCTCTTCCACTGTGTATCAGAGAGCCCCCAGGGTCATTTTTGGGTCCGCCCTTGCATTGGCTCACTGGTGACTTTACACTGTATTTATTGTTTACAGACCTCAAATAAATCTGTGGTTTATGAGTTCTATTTTACTGACACTGGTTGAACTCAGGTGTAACAAACATGCCCTGAATGTAGCATACAGAGAGGGATCATGCAATGGTGACATTGCACAGTATTTATTGTTCACAGACCCTAAATGAATCTGTTGATTCTGAGCTCCATTTTACTCAACCTGGCTTGGGCATTGGGAGGGATAATGGATAAGAAATATGCAGTATGGAAACTCAGGGTTGTGGATTCCTCCCAAAAGTATGAGAGAGGGTTGCCTCAAATGTATGAGAGAGGGCTCTCTGATGGGCCTTCAAAGGTTGAGGGCCACATGATGAGTTTGTGGATATGGTGGAAAAAGAGAAGGAGGCCCCCCAAAAAAGTAAGATCCACAGGCTCTATCTTGTGCGCAGTGTGTCCAAAGGCTGCAGTGCTAACCACTGAGCCACCGTGCTGCCCTACCAAAAGTATGACAGAGGGAACCCCCATATAAATGAATGAGGGCCACCTGATGGCCCTCCAAAAATTATGTTTGAGGGCGGTGACACGCACGCACCAGGGTCTGGGGGCACTCGTTACCGGGCCGCGGTTATGCTCTGGGATGTCACGGCAGCAGGGCCCGGCTCAGTGACCCCGGCGGTGACCTCGGCAATGGCTGATGATGGTGGGAATTATATTTACAAGGGAGTTGTTGTTACGCCTCCTGTGGTATGCAGCCAGATATGTGCCGCTGCTGCTGTTCAGTTCCATTGGGGCCGGTGGTGATGCAGCTGAGTTGGTAAAGCTCTCCATAGGTAGAGCTGGGCCCCAGGGCTGTTGGGAGTAGTAGTCTTTACAAATGCTGGAGGGACTTAACGTTGAAGTGCAGGACTGAGGACGCTGGTAATAACTGGACAACACAGGGGCCGTAGTTTCCTTTACTTTTACTCGGTAGTAGATGGTACAGGCCTGGGAGACTGGACCAGCTGGTAATGAAGGTTCGGTCAGCGTAGAAGCAATTAAGGGCATCCACCTAGCCGGATGGATTCAGAGGCCTTCCTTCTTGCACTGTAATGTGTGGGTCGCTGCGGCTTGAAGCTACACTAGAACCCTCTTCCTTGTGACGGTTCTGGTTCTCACCCGTATGGCAGGCACGCAGGCCTTTTACTGGTGCCGCTTCGCTGATCATGGCTCCTGGCTCTACTATGCTGCTGTGCCCCGGGCACTCTGTGGGCCAGAAGACCTGCAGTCTCCTGCCCTCCGGATTCAGCTGTGGGGGCTTAGGTACCCACGTAACCTCAGACTCCGGTGTCCGGTACTCTGCGCTCGGCCCTGAGGAAACTATGGCACAACTCCCTTCTCAGCGACCGTCTTCTCTCCACTCATGACTTGTTCTGTCCTGCTTAGCTTCACTTTTGTGTGTGTGTGTGTGTGTGTGTGTTACTAACCCTTACAACTAGGCCAGAATGCATAGGGAAGCTCCCCATGAACTGGGTGTTCGAGCTCCCCCTTCTGTTCTGGAGTTAGGAAAGGGTTGACTGCAGAATCTACCTAGCATGGGGACCCCCCTCCTTCCTTCCAGGCATACCATCACGCCCTGTGAGGAAGGCAACGCTACTGTAGCAACCAGACCACTAGGGTGCCACAGCTGCATGATTAGTCTGTGGATATGGTGGAGATAGAGGAGGCCAAACAATAAATAAAAGTAAGACCCAGTGCACAGTGTTGTCAGAGACTGCAGTGCTAACCACTGAGCCATGGTGCTGCCCTTTCAAATGTATAAGAGAGGGCCCTCCCAAATGTATGAGTGAGAGCTGCCTGATGGCGCTTCAAAAATTATGGTTTAGGGCCTCATGATGACTTTGTGGGTATGGTGGAGGAGGAGGAGGCCAAAAAATTAAAGATCCACAGATGCCAGTTTATGTGCAGTGTGTAGAGTTAGTGTAGGGGGAGCTTTTGTCATTGAAGGATTTTTGGGCTGCATTTTTATACCTGCTGGTACAATAATCAACCAAACACTCCTAATTACAATCCAGTTTAGAGTGGATTAATAGAGCTACTCGTCAATTAAACAGGAGGTGCCTGACTATGCCACACACACCACATGCCCAGATATAGTAGTGAAATGTTACTATTATATTTCCCGGTGAAATTTTTTTTCAGGATTAAAAGCAATGAGAAAAACAAAAGCAAAAGCACTATGTGTGAACTAAAAGGGAAGGACTTTTTTACTCCTTTTTATTTGGCCTTACATGCAAGTACATATACAGGAAAGAATGTTTCTGAATATATTTTCCTGTAAAATGCAATTTAGATTTGTTTTTGGAGCTTCTATTGTCACTTGGCAAAAGTGACGTAATATTATGGCAACATTATTCCCAGAAACCATTTGTGAGTCAGAAATGCATCCAGGCAACTTCCTCGTGCTGTTCCCCTTCAGTTTCAGCAGTTTTCCATCCATTGCAGCATTTTTATAGCCCTCCCAGACCTACTTCCATGGTCCTTTGGAAAAATATTTGAGTTTCCCATTGACTTGCATTAGGTTTGTTAGTCAGTATGAATACACAGATATTAAAAATGATTCAACAGGAATAATCATAACCTGAACATTTTACTATTCGTCCATCACTACTCACTACACCTCTAGATAAATTCCTTGAGAGGTGTAGTTTCCAGAATGGGGTTGCTTGTGGGGGTTTCTGCTGTTTTGACCTCTCAGGGGATCTTCAAATGTGACATAGTGATTGCAATCAATTCCAGCAAAAATGGCGATCCTTCTCTCCTGAGCCCTGCAATGCACCCAAACAGCAGTTTTCTATTACACATGGGGTATCGGTTTACTCAGTAGAAATTTCACAACAACCTTGCCGCCCATTTTCTCCTGTGACCCTTGTAAAATGAATAATTTACAGTTATAGTAATATTTTTGTGGGAAAAATGTATTTTTTTTATTTTCAAGGCTCAATGTTATAAAATTATGTGAAGTACCTTTAGGTTTAAGGTGCTCACCACACATCTAGATAAATTCCTTGAGCAGTGTAGTTTCCAAAATGGGGTCACTTATTGCGGATTTCCACTGTTTAGGAACATCACGGTCTCTGCAAACGTGCCTTGGAGTCCACTATCTATTCCTGACAATTTTGTGCTCTAAAATTCAAATGGCACTGCTTCCCTTCCGAGCCCTGCCGTGTGCCCAAACAGTAGTTTTCCAACATATATGGGGTATCTGTGTACTCAGGAGAAATTTCACAACAAATTGTTTGGTGCATTTTCTTCTGTTACCCTTGTGAAAATGAAAAAATTGGGGCTAAAGCAATATTTTAGTAGGAAAAAAACAGTGACGTCATTTTTTTCTTCTACATTGGTTTAATTCCTGTCAAACAATTAAAAGGTTAATAAACTTCTTGTATGTGGTTTTGAGCCGTGTGAGGTGTGCAGTTTTTAGAATGGGGTCACTTTTGGGTATTTTCTGTCACCTCGGCCCCTCAAAGTCATTTCAAATGTGATGTGGTTCCTAAAAAAATGGTTTTGTAAATTTGTTGGAAAAATGAGAAATTGCTGATGATCCCTTCTAACTTCCTATCAAATAAATAATGTTTAAAAAATTGCGCTGATGTAAAGTAGACATGTGGGAAATGTTATTTAGTAACTATTATGTGTGACATAACTCTCTGATTCAAGGGCATAAAACTTCATAGTTCAAAAATTGCACAATTTCCACTTTTTTTGTAAAATGTTTGATGTTTTCATCAATAAATGGAAATCATATCTCTCTAAATTTACTACTATTATGAAGTATAATGTGTCATGAATAAAATAATCTCAGAATCAGTGGGAGATATTGAAGCGTTTCAGAGTTATTAACCACATAAAGCGACACTGGTCAGAATCGTAAAATTTGGCCTGGTCAGTAAGGTGAACACAGGCTGGGTGTGAAGGGGTTAATGTTACTGAGGGATTTGGGGAAGCTCAGAGGGTTGTGCCGAGTAATGGCAATTGAAGTATAATTGAAGAATAAAAATGCATTTGGGCCGGGGAAACAAAATGTATAGTACATAACTGTGGATAAAGCTGTCATAGAAAAAGGCTTAGGTGTATTGGCTGGTGGTAAACGTCACATACTAATCAGTGCAAGGCAGCTGCTGCCAAGGCAAAGAAATCATGGGATGCATTACACAATGAAAAGGGGACATTTTCTATGTCCCCTTGTTATTGTCTAAAGCATCCCATGATTTTCTATGTTTTTTTAACAGTGAAAATATGGCTTCTTTACGGTACCAGCATTAAGACAATGGATTCTTTACTTTAAGAGCAATTACACTATGGATTCTTTACTGTTCAAGCATTAAGAGTATAGATGATTTTCTGTACAAATTGTGAGACTACTGAATCTTTACTGTACGAGCAATGAAGATATGAAATCTTTACTGTACATTCATTAAAGGGTTTTTCCCATCTCCAAGATCCTATCCCAATATGTAGTAGGAATAATAACAATAATAATATTAGCAAATACCTCCAATTAGAAATGTAGTATAGTTCTTCTGATATAGTCATGTCACGTACCTCATGTGCAGGACATTGCAGCTTAGTTATCCATGGTTTTGAACACGTATACATTTAGCTAGTTGCTTGTGGTCGTAACTATGGACACCTAAGCTGCTGCAATGCCCTGCACATCAGATAAGCAACATAGCTAATCAGAAGAACTATACTACATTTCAAATTAGAGGTATTTGCTAATATTATTATTACTACACATACTACCTTTAAGACTATTAATTATTTCATGTACAAATAGTGAGACGATGGATTCTTTACTGTACAAGCATTAAGACTATGGATTATTTCCTGTACAATTATGCAATTATGGATTCATTTGTGGACGATCTTTAAGACTATGGATTCTTTTCTGTACAAATAGAAAGACAATGGATTCTTTACAGTATGAGCATTAAGACTATGCATTGTTTAGTGTACAAAAAATAAGACCATGGATTCTTTACGGTATGTGCATTAAGACTATGGATTCTTTATATGTGAGCATTAAGACCATGGATTCTTTACTGTACAAACAATAAGACTGGATTTATTACTGTACAAGTGATATTATGGAGTTGAGAAGGAATTTTTCTTCTAATATGGAGCCAACTGGCTTCTGCCTCGTGGGGTTTTGCCGTTTTCTATTAGGGTGCAGGCTGAACTCGATGGACTTGCCTACTTTCAAACTATGAAATATTTTGTGCTATTTCTGCTCTGACTGTGAGTCCAGGGAGTCAGATCATTAGTTTCCTGCAGTTCGGACTAATTTGGCTATTATACTCAGGTGATTGCTTTGCGTTCTTTACTTCAGCGCTATGACACCCAGTGTGGTTTACACTTCCAGAGATAAAGATCACCTTTCTGTGATAAATCTCTTATCAGAAATGTAACTTTGGGACAGTGCAATGAAACTACCAGACACCATTTCACCAAACTTGTGTCTGAGGTGAGGCTTCACTGTGGAATACAGACTGCACAGAGGTAGTCTGCACTCTGCAGCCGTGTGAGGAGGAGGAACTGTAATCTGGAAACCTCAGTGGGGAGGGAGTCAGAATACAGACTGCACAGTGGTAGCCTGCACTCTGCAGCTGTGTGAAGAGAAGCTGGAATCTGGGAGCTTCAGTGGGGAGAGAGCCAGAATACAAACTGCACAGAGGTAGCCTGCACTCTGCAGCTGTGTGAGGAGAAGCCGTAATCTGGGAGCCTCAGTGGGGAGAGAGCTAGAATACAAACTGCACAGAAGTAGCCTGCACTCTTCAGCTGTGTGAGGAGAAGCTGGAATCTGGGAGCCTCAGTGGGGAGAGAGCCAGAATACAAATTGCACAGAAGTAGCCTGCACTCTGCAGCCGTGTGAGGGTGAGGAACTGTAATTTGGAAACCTCAGTGGGAGGGATCTAGAATACAGTCTGTCTAGCAGTAGCCTGCATTCTGCAGCTGTGAGGAAAAGCTGGACTCTGGGGGCCTTAGTAGGGACAGAGCCAGAATACAGACTGTACAGAGGTAGCCTACACTCTGCAGCCATGTAAGAAGGAGGAGCTGTAATCTGGCAGCCTCAGGGGAGGGAGTCTGCAGCATTGTGAGGAGAAGGAGCTCTAATCTGAGAGCCTCAGTGGGGAGGAAGCCAGAATACAGACTGTCCACCGGTAGCCTGCACTCTGCAGCTGTGAGGAGCAGCAGCTGGAATCTGGGAGCCTCAGTGGCTGTGGTGGCGCTGAGCTGCCGCTAGAGGCGCTCACACTACACGCAGCTGATCGCGCAATCCTCCCGAACCAATGAGCACCGGGCCGAAAACAGGTGTTGGTGACGTCACGGGCTGCGCACGCATTGCCAGGCTCTTGCAGTGATGGGTGCGGGGGAGCGCAGCGCTGAAGGGACAGGAGAGCGCAGCGCAGCCC
This sequence comes from Anomaloglossus baeobatrachus, assembly GCF_048569485.1. NCBI lineage: Eukaryota > Metazoa > Chordata > Amphibia > Anura > Aromobatidae > Anomaloglossus > Anomaloglossus baeobatrachus. Next base: position 693,723,637 of record NC_134353.1, read on the forward strand.
GAGGCCTGCGGGGCCGGACACCGTCGTGCTGAATACCGGGTGTGGGGGGCGGGGCAGGGCGATCACACAGGGCAGCGGGCAGTGTTGGCACAGACAGGGTGCGGTATTAGTGAAGTCCTGCTTGCGCGCTGCGGGGGTCCTATCCCTAGACAGTGTCTGGGCCCCGCTTGGGGTGTAGGCGCTGAGCCCACGCAATGCTCTAGTGCGGGGATGTGAGCGCTGCCCGGCCGCCCACCGGCATTACCTTGTGTACAGTGACATCCCGGCGGTGCCCTCCTGCCCGCTCACGCGGCGCTCTGCCCGCTCCCAGCTTCAGCACCAGCCGCGCGGACAGCGCCCTATGGAGCTCCCCGTCAGCCGCCGGTCTACGTCCTCCCCAGAGCGTCCTGACCCGCCGGAGCCGGGGCTGCTGGAGCTGGACGAGGAGCTCGTGCTGATGGCCGCAGAAGGAGACGGGGACCCGGAGGACGAGGGCTCCGGGGACGGGGAGGACCCAGCTCTGATCTCGGTCATTCGGCAGAAGGAGAGGGACCTGATGCTGGCGGCCCGGCTGGGGAAAGCCCTGCTGGAGAGGAACCAGGACATGAGCCGGCGCTACGAGGACATGCAGAGGGAGCTGACGGAGCGGCTGGAGGTCAGGGCTGGGGCTACCCTGCCTGTACTGTGTGCACGGTGGGGGATGGGCTGCATGGGTAGGGGGGACATGGAGTGTATATAGTGGGGACATGGAGTGTATATAGTCTGGACATGGAGTGTATATAGTGGGGACATGGAGTGTATAGAGTGGGGACATGGAGTGTATATAGTGGGGACATGGAGTGTATATAGAGGGTACATGGAGTGTATATAGTGGGGACATGGAGTGTATATAGTGGGGACATGGAGTGTATATAGTCTGGACATGGAGTGTGTATATAGTGGGGATGGGCTGCATGTATAGCGAGGACATGGAATGTATGTATAATGGGGATGTGGAGTGTATATAGTGGGGACATGGAGTGTATGGATAATGGGGATGTGGAGTGTATATAGTGGGGACATGGAGTGTATATAGTGGGGACATGGAGTGTATGTATAGTGGGGATGTGGAGTGTATATAGTGGAGAAATGGAGTGTATATAGTGGGGACATGGAGTGTATATAGTGGGGACATGGAGTGTATGGATAATGGGGATGGGCTGCATGGATAGTGGGGACTTGGAGTGTATATAGTGGAGACATGGAGTGTATATAGTGGGGACATGGAGTGTATGTATAGTGGGGATGTGGAGTGTATATAGTGGAGAAATGGAGTGTATATAGTGGGGACATGGAGTGTATATAGTGGGGACATGGAGTGTATGTATAGTGGGGATGTGGAGTGTATATAGTGGAGAAATGGAGTGTATATAGTGGGGACATGGAGTGTATATAGTGGGGACATGGAGTGTATATAGTGGAGACATGGAGTGTATGTATAGTGGGGATGTGGAGTGTATATAGTGGAGAAATGGAGTGTATATAGTGGGGACATGGAGTGTATATAGTGGGGACATGGAGTGTATGTATAGTGGGGATGTGGAGTGTATATAGTGGAGAAATGGAGTGTATATAGTGGGGACATGGAGTGTATATAGTGGAGACATGGAGTGTATATAGTGGGGACATGGAGTGTATATAGTGGAGAAATGGAGTGTATATAGTGGGGACATGGAGTGTATATAGTGGGGACATGGAGTGTATATAGTGGGGACATGGAGTGTATATAGTGGGGACATGGAGTTTATGGATAATGGGGATGGGCTGCATGGATAGTGGGGACTTGGAGTGTATGTATAGTGGAGACATGGAGTGTATATAGTGGGGACATGGAGTGTATATAGTGGGGACATGGAGTGTATATATAGTGAGGACATGAAGTGTATGGATAATGGGGATGGGCTGTATGTATAGGGCGGACATGGAGTGTATGGATAATGGGGATGGGTTGTATGTATAGTGAGGACATGGAGTGTATGGATAATGGAGATGGGCTGCATGGATAGTGGGGATGTGCTGTATGTATAGTGGGGACATGGAGTGTGTGTATAGTGAGGACATGGAGTGTATGTATAGTGGGGATGTGGAGTGTATGTATAGTGAGGACATGGAGTGTATGTATAGTGGGGATGTGGAGTGTATATAGTGAGGACATGGAGTGTATGGATAATGGGGATGTGCTGTATGTATAGTGAGGACATGGAGTGTTCCACCAGGTGGTGCTATAGGTGGTTTCATTGCATAGCGCATGGCTACTTTACTATACCTAGACACCACTTCTATGCCTATAGCTGCCGCTGTTCTCATATTAATGGCGGTGGACAGGATATGGGTGGAAACACTGTATAGTGAGGACATGGAGAGTATGTATAGTGAGCACATAGAGTGTATATAGTGAGGATATGGAGTGCATATAGTCTGGACACTGAGAGTATGTATAGTGGGGGACATGGAGTGTATGTATAGTGGGGACATGGAGTGTATGCATAGTGGGGACATGGAGTGTATATATAGTGGGGACATGGAGTATATATAGTGGGTATGGGCTGCATGTATAATGAGGACATGGAATGTATGTATAGTGAGGGCATGGAGTGTATGTATAGTGGGGACATGGAGTGTATGTATAGTGGGGATACGGGCCGTATGTATAGTGGGGACATGGGACATGTGTATAGTGAGGACATGGAGTGTATGTATAGTGGGGATACAGATCGTAAATATAGTGGGACATGGATCGTGTGTGTAGTGGGTACATGAGCCATATGTATAGTGAGGACAAGGGCTGTATGTGTATGTATAGTGGGGACATCGGCCGTATGTATAGTGGGGACATGGACTGTATGTATAGTGGGGACATGGACCGTATGTATAGTGGGAACATGGGCCTTATGTATAGTGGGGACATGGACCGTATATATAGTGGGGACATGGGCCTTATGTATAGTGGGGACATGGACCGTATATATAGTGGGGACATGGGCCTTATGTATAGTAGGGACATGGACCGTATATATAGTGGGGACATGGGCCTTATGTATAGTAGGGACATGGACCGTATATATAGTGGAGACATGGACCGTGTGTATAGTGGGGAAATTGGCCTTATGTATAGTGCGGGCACGGAGAGTATGTGTAGTGAGGGCATGGAGAGTATGTATAGTGAGGGCATGGACCCTATGCAAGTGTATCTCAATAAATTAGAATATCTTCTAAAAGTTACTTTATTTCAGTAATTCAATACAAAAAGGGAAACAAATATATTATATAGAGTCATATGATATATTTCAAGTGTTTATTTCTGTTAATGTTGATGATTATGGCTTACAGCCAACGAGAACCCAAAAGTCATTATCTCAGAAAATTAGAATAATTACCACAAAACACCTGCAAAGGATTCCTAAGTATTAAAAATGGTCCCTGGTTCAGTAGGCTACACAATCATGGGGAAGACTGCTGACTTGACAGATGTCCAGAAGGAAGTCATTGGCACACTCCACAAGGAGGGTAAGCCACAAAAGGTCATTGCTAAAGAAGCTGGCTGTTCACAGAGTGCTGTATCCAAGTATATTAATGGAAAGTTAAGTGGAAGGAAAAAGTGTGGTAGGAAAAGGTGCACAAGCAACCGGCGTAACTGCAGTCTTGATAGGATTGTTAAGAAAAGGCCATTCAAAAATTTGGGGGAGATTCACAAGGAGTGGACTGCTGCTGGAGTCAGAGCTTCAAGAGCCACCACACACAGACGTATCCAGGACATGGGCTACAACTGTCACATTCCTTGTGTCAAGCCACTCAAGACCAATAGACAACGCTAGAAGCGTCATACCTGGGCCAAGGAGAAGAAGAACTGGACTGTTGCTCAGTGGTCCAAGGTGTTGTTTTCAGATGAAAGTAAATTTTGCATTTCATTTGGAAATCGCGGTCCCAGAGTCTGGAGGAAGAGTGGAGAGGCCACAATCCAAGCTGCTTAAGGTCTAGTGTGAAGTTTCCACAATCAGTGATGGTTTGTGGAGCCATGTCATCTGCTGGTGTAGGTTCACTGTGTTTTATCAAGACCAAAGTCAGTACGGCAACCTACCAGGAAATTTTAGAGCACTTCATGCTTCCCTCTGCTGATAAGCTTTTTGGAGATGGAAATGTCATTTCCCAGCAGCACTCGGCACCTGTCCACACTGCCAAAAGTACCAATACCTTGTTTAATAACCACAGTATCACTGTACTTGATTGGCCCGCAAACTCACCTGACCTAAACCCCATAGAGAATCTATGAGGTATTGTCAAGAGGAAGATGAGAGACACCAGACCCAATAATACAGACGAGCTGAAGGCTGCTATCAAAGCAACTGGGGCTTCCATAACACCTCAGCAGTGCCACAGACTGATCGCCTCCATGCCTCGCTGCATTGATGCAGTAATTCATGTAAAAGGAGCCCCGACCAAGTATTGAGGGCATTTACTGTACAGACTTTTCAGTAGGCGCCAACATTTCTGATTTTAAAATCATTTTTTTCAGTTGGTCTTATATAATATTCTAACTTTCAGAGATAATGACTTTTGGGTTTTCAATGCCTGTAAGCCATAATCATAAACATTGACAGAAATAAACACTTGAAATAGATCACTCTGTGTGTAATGACTTTATATAATACACACACGTGGTCAAAATTCTTGGTATCAATCGTTTAATGAAAGAAAAACCCACAATAATTACAGAAATAACTTGAATTTGACAAAAGTCATAATAAATAAAAATTCTATGACAATGCACAAATGAAAGTCAGACATTGCTTTTCAACCATGGTTCCACAGAGTTTAAAAAAAACCAAAACAAAACAAAAACCCATGAAATAGGCCTGGACAGAAATGATGGTACCCCTGAAAATAATGTGACAAAAGTGACATGTTAAATCAAGGTGTGTCCCCTAATTAGCATCACAGGTGTCTACAATCTTGTAATCAGTCAGTGGGCCTGTATATAGGCTTACAGGAACTCATCCTACTGTTTGGTGACATGGTGTGTACCACACTCAACATTGACCAGAGGAAGCAAAAGAGAGAGTTGTCTCAGGAGATTAGAAAGAAAATTATACACAAGCATATTAAAGGTTATAAGACCATCTCCAAGCAGCTTGATGTTCCTGTGACTACAGTTGCACATATTATTCAGAAATTTAAGATCCATGGGACTGTAACCAACCTCCCTGGACATTGCCGCAGGAGGAAAATTGATGACAAATCAAAGAGACAGACAATATGAATGGTAACAAAAAAGCCCAAAAAACCTCTAAAGAGATTAAAGGTGAACTTTAAGCTCAAGGAACATCAGTGTCAGATCGCACCATCCGTCATTCTTTGAGCTAAAGTGGACTTCATGGGAGACGACCAAGGAGGACACCATTGTTGAAAAAAAAATCATAAAAAAGCCAGACTGGAATTTGCAAAACTACATGTTGATAAGCCACAAAATTTCTGGGAGAATGTCTTATGAACAGATGAGACAAAAATGGAACTTTTTGGCAAGGCACATTAGCTCTATGTTCACAGACGGAAAAGTGAAGCATATCAAGAAAAGAACACTGTCCCTACTGTGAAACATGGAGGAGGCTTAGTAATGTTCTAGGGCTGCTTTGCTACATCTGGTACAGGGTGTCTTGAATCTGTGCAGGGTACAATGAAATCTCAAGACTATCAAGGGATTCTAGAGAGAAATGTGCTGCCCAGTGTCAGAAAGCTTGGTCTCAGTTGCAGGTAATGGGTCTTGCAACAGGATAATGATCCAAAACACAGCTAAATACATGCAAGAATGACTAAGAGGAAAACATTGGACTATTCTGAAGAGGCGTTCTATGAGCCCTGACCTAAATCCTATTGAGCATCTATGGAAAGAGCTGAAACATGCCGTCTGGAAAAGGCAACCTTTAAACACGAGACAACTAGAGCAGTTTGCTCTTGAGGAGCAGCCAAAATACCTGTCGAGAGGTGCAGAAGTATCATTGACAGTTACAGGAATCGTTTGATTGCAGTGATTGCCTTAAAAGGTTGTGCAACAAGATATTAAGTTAAGGAGGAGTACCATAATTTCTGTCCAGGCTTATTTCATGAGTTTTATCTTTTTAAAAAATTCTATGGAAGCAGAAAAGCAAGGTCTGACTTTCATATGTTCATTTTCAAAGATTGTTTATTTATTATTACTTTTGTCAGATTCAAGTTATTTCTGTGACCATTGTGGGTTTTTCATTAAACGAGGGGTACCAACAAATTTGACCACGTGTGTATGTGTTTCCCTTTTTGTATTGAATTACTGAAATAAATTAACTTTTTGAGGATATTCTAATTTATTGAGATGCACTTGTATATGGTGAGGTCATGGACCGTATGTATAATGAGGGCATGAACCATATGGTGAGGGCATGGACTGCATGTATAGAGAGGGCATGGACCGTATGGTGAGGGCATGGACCATATGGGGAAGGCATGGACCGTATGGGGAGGGCATGGACCGTATGGGGAAGGCATGGACCGTATGGTGAGGGCATGGGCTGTATGTATAGTAAGGGCATGGACCGTATGTATAGTGAGAACATGGACCGTATGGTGAGGACATGGACTGTATGTATAGTAAGGGAATGGACCGTATGTATGGTGAGGGCACATGGGCTGTATGTATAGTAAGGGCATGGACCGTATGTATAGTGAGAGCATGGACTGTATTGTGAGGACGTGGACTGTATGTATAGTGAGGGAATGGACCGTATGTATGGTGAGGGCATAGACCGTATGGTGAGGGCATGGACTGTATGTATAGTAAGGGCATGGACCGTATGGTGAGGACATGGACTGTATGTATAGTAAGGGCATGGACTGTATGTATAGTGAGAGCATGGACTGTATTGTGAGGACGTGGACTGTGTGTATAGTGAGGGAATGGACCATATGTATGATGAGGGCATAGACCGTATGGTGAGGGCATGGACTGTATGTATAGTTAGGACATGGACCGTATGTATAGTGAGATTATTGACCGTATGGTGAGGGCATAGACTATATCTGGAAGGTGTATTTGTACTATAAAATTATTAGTATATGCGTCTCATTTAAGCTGCATGTGTAATGTACACTAGATGTACTGTGTGTTGCTGTCATACTTGTGCACATGTACGGTACTGTATATGAGTATGCTGTGGACGTGTAGTGAGTATGGTCTTTTTTGGTGTAGCTACAAGTTTTGAATATGTGATTTGTATGTGTGAGTGGTGTAGACTGCACTGAGGGGTCTTCATGAGCTGTATGTGGTATATGACTGTACTATATGTGTGGTGTAGACTGCACTGAGGGGTCTTCATGAGCTGTATGTGGTATATGACTGTACTATATGTGTGGTGTAGACTGCACTGAGGAGTCTTCATGAGCTGTATGTGTAGTGTAGACTGCACTGAGGGGTCTTCATGAGCTGTATGTGTAGTGTAGACTGCACTGAGGGGTCTTCATGAGCTGTATGTGTAGTGTAGACTGCACTGAGGGGTCTTCATGAGCTGTATGTGTATTGTAGACTGCACTGAGGGGTCTTCATGAGCTGTATGTGCGGTATATGACTGTACAATATGTGTGGTGTAGACTGCAATGAGGGGTCTTCATGAGCTTTATTCGTGGTGTAGACTGCACTGAGGGGTCTTCATGTGCTGTATGTGCAGTATATGACTGTACTATATGTGTGGTGTAGACTGCACTGAGGGTTCTTCATGAGCTGTATGTGCAGTGTAGACTGCACTGAGGGGTCTTCATGAGCTGTATGTGCGGTGTATGACTGTACTATATGTGTGGTGTAGACTGCACTGAGGGGTCTTCATGAGCTGTATCTGCAGTGTATGACTGTACTATATGTGTGGTGTAGACTGCACTGAGGGGTCTTCATGAGCTGTATGTGCGGTGTATGACTGTACTATATGTGTGGTGTAGACTGCACTGAGGGGTCTTCATGAGCTGTATGTGCGGATTATGACTGTACTATATGTGTGGTGTAGACTGCACTGAGGGGTCTTCATGAGCTGTATGTGCGGTGTATGACTGTACTATATGTGTGGTGTAGACTGCACTGAGGGGTCTTCATGAGCTGTATGTGCGGTGTATGACTGTACTATATGTGTGGTGTAGACTGCACTGAGGGGTCTTCATGAGCTGTATGTGCGGTGTATGACTGTACTATATGTGTGGTGTAGGCTGCACTGAGGGTTCTTCATGAGCTGTATGTGCGGTGTATGACTGTACTATATGTGCGGTGTAGACTGCACTGAGGGGTCTTCATGAGCTGTATGTGCGGTATATGACTGTACCATTTGTCTGTGTAGACTGCACTAAGGGGTCTTCATGAGCTGTATGTGCGGTATATGAATGTACCATATGTGCGGTGTGGACTGCACTGAGGGGTCTTCATGAGCTGTATGTACGGTATATGACTGTACCATATGTCTAGTGTAGACTGCACTGAGGGGTCTTCATGAGCTGTATGTGCGGTGTATGACTGTACTATATGTGTGGTGTAGACTGCACTGAGGGGTCTTCATGACCTGTATGTGTGGTATATGACTGTACTATATGTGTGGTGTAGACTGCACTGAGGGGTCTTCATGAGCTGTATGTGCGGTGTATGACTGTACTATATGTGTGGTGTAGGCTGCACTGAGGGTTCTTCATGAGCTGTATGTGCGGTGTATGACTGTACTATATGTGCGGTGTAGACTGCACTGAGGGGTCTTCATGAGCTGTATGTGCGGTATATGACTGTACCATTTGTCTGTGTAGACTGCACTAAGGGGTCTTCATGAGCTGTATGTGCGGTATATGAATGTACTATATGTGCGGTGTGGACTGCACTGAGGGGTCTTCATGAGCTGTATGTACGGTATATGACTGTACCATATGTCTAGTGTAGACTACACTGAGGGGTCTTCATGAGCTGTATGTGTGGTATATAACTGTACCATATGTGCAGTGTAGACTGCACTGAGGGGTCTTCATGAGCTGTATGTCTGGTGTAGACTGCACTGAGGGGTCTTCATGAGCTGTATGTGTGGTGTAGACTGCACTGAGGGGTCTTTATGAGCTGTATGTCTGGTGTAGACTGCACTGAGGGGTCTTCATGAGCTGTATGTCTGGTGTAGACTGCACTGAGGGGTCTTCATGAGCTGTGTGGTGTAGACTGCACTGAGGGGTCTTCATGAGCTGTATGTCTGGTGTAGACTGCACTGAGGGTTCTTCATGAGCTGTATGTGCAGTGTAGACTGCACTGAGGGGTCTTCATGAGCTGTATGTGCGGTATATGACTGTACTATATGTGTGGTGTAGACTGCACTGAGGGGTCTTCATGAGCTGTATGTGCGGTGTATGACTGTACTATATGTGTGGTGTAGACTGCACTGAGGGGTCTTCATGAGCTGTATGTGCGGTGTATGACTGTACTATATGTGTGGTGTAGACTGCACTGAGGGGTCTTCATGAGCTGTATGTGCAGTGTATGACTGTACTATATGTGTGGTGTAGACTGCACTGAGGGGTCTTCATGAGCTGTATGTGCGGATTATGACTGTACTATATGTGTGGTGTAGACTGCACTGAGGGGTCTTCATGAGCTGTATGTGCGGTGTATGACTACTATATGTGTGGTGTAGACTGCACTGAGGGGTCTTCATGAGCTGTATGTGCGGTGTATGACTGTACTATATGTGTGGTGTAGACTGCACTGAGGGGTCTTCATGAGCTGTATGTGCGGTGTATGACTGTACTATATGTGTGGTGTAGGCTGCACTGAGGGTTCTTCATGAGCTGTATGTGCGGTGTATGACTGTACTATATGTGCGGTGTAGACTGCACTGAGGGGTCTTCATGAGCTGTATGTGCGGTATATGACTGTACCATTTGTCTGTGTAGACTGCACTAAGGGGTCTTCATGAGCTGTATGTGCGGTGTATGAATGTACCATATGTGCGGTGTGGACTGCACTGAGGGGTCTTCATGAGCTGTATGTACGGTATATGACTGTACCATATGTCTAGTGTAGACTGCACTGAGGGGTCTTCATGAGCTGTATGTGCGGTGTATGACTGTACTATATGTGTGGTGTAGGCTGCACTGAGGGTTCTTCATGAGCTGTATGTGCGGTGTATGACTGTACTATATGTGCGGTGTAGACTGCACTGAGGGGTCTTCATGAGCTGTATGTGCGGTATATGACTGTACCATTTGTCTGTGTAGACTGCACTAAGGGGTCTTCATGAGCTGTATGTGCGGTATATGAATGTACCATATGTGCGGTGTGGACTGCACTGAGGGGTCTTCATGAGCTGTATGTACAGTATATGACTGTACCATATGTCTAGTGTAGACTACACTGAGGGGTCTTCATGAGCTGTATGTGTGGTATATAACTGTACCATATGTGCAGTGTAGACTGCACTGAGGGGTCTTCATGAGCTGTATGTCTGGTGTAGACTGCACTGAGGGGTCTTCATGAGCTGTATGTGTGGTGTAGACTGCACTGAGGGGTCTTTATGAGCTGTATGTCTGGTGTAGACTGCACTGAGGGGTCTTCATGAGCTGTATGTCTGGTGTAGACTGCACTGAGGGGTCTTCATGAGCTGTGTGGTGTAGACTGCACTGAGGGGTCTTCATGAGCTGTATGTCTGGTGTAGACTGCACTGAGGGGTCTTCATGAGCTGTATGTGTGGTGTAAACTGCACTGAGGGGTCTTCATGAGCTGTATGTCTGGTGTAGACTGCACTGAGGGGTCTTCATGAGCTGTATGTGTGGTGTAGACTGCACTGAGGGGTCTTCATGAGCTGTTTGTCTGGTGTAGACTGCACTGAGGGGTCTTCATGAGCTGTATGTCTGGTGTAGACTGCACTGAGGGGTCTTCATGAGCTGTATGTCTGGTGTAGACTGCACTGAGGGGTCTTCATGAGCTGTATGTCTGGTGTAGACTGCACTCAGGGGTCTTCATGAGCTGTATCTCTGGTGTAGACTGCACTGAGGGGTCTTCATGAGCTGTATGTGCGGTGCAGACTGCACTGAGGGGTCTTCATGAGCTGTATGTCTGGTGTAGACTGCACTGAGGGATCTTCATGAGCTGTATGTCTGGTGTAGACTGCAGTGAGGGGTGTTCATGAGCTGTATGTGTGGTGTAGACTGCACTGAGGGGTCTTCATGAGCTGTATGTCTGGTGTAGACTGCACTGAGGGGTCTTCATGAGCTGTATGTCTGGTGTAGACTGCACTGAGGGGTCTTCATGAGCTGTATGTCTGGTGTAGACTGCACTGAGGGGTCTTCATGAGCTGTATGTGCGGTGTAGACTGTACTGAGGGGTCTTCATGAGCTGTATAGGTGAATGGTGCATATTGACTACAGACATCTGTATAACGTCTGAATGCCCTCTATTAATTTGAGCAGAACTGCTGACAGTTCACGCTCCTGGATGTGTGCGTGCCCAGTGTAGTCACCAGGTATTAGTGTACTCTCTATGCCCATTATTCCTTCACAGGGAGGTCCTGGATTTACAAACATGTAGTCAGGAGATTTCTGGACAGTCGTGTCTTTAGTCCCTCCCGTCTTCAATGTGCACTTATTGCGAGGAATATCATAGATACGAAGCATTAAAGCTGGCTGCAGAATGCAGACTGCCATGTGTGCAGAAGCTGTGAATCAGCCCCGGTTATGCTATTTAGATCACCTCCAGTCATGAAAGAGGCCGCTCAGCTCATAATAGGAGGAAATCACCACTGAGTGCGCATTACCCTTCTCATTCCCTAGAGCGCAGCCATCAGCTCATAATGAGAAAGCTAAGTCATTAATAAAAGTGTTTTCTCCTCGCACTGTGTGCTGAGGCCACCTCTACACCACCTGACATGTAGGGATGTGGATGACGCCTGGTTTGGGGTCACCAGTGGAGCAGCAGGTAATTTGGGGGTCCGACGTTTGAAATGCAAAACATTAAATGGGTCACGTTTGTAGATTCAGTCAAGTTCAGCGCTAGTTAACAAATCTGTACTCCGGCCAAAACCAACTGGTGTGGAAATAATTGGTCGAAGGAATGTGCCGGAGCCTCTCGCTCCTCTTTCTCTGCCTGGAATTAGTGGCTACACAGCGGCTGCAATTATATATGGAGACAATACCCCAAACTGAACAAAGTGCATGTAGATACAGTATACGGTCTACACAGTGCATTCATACAAGAGCAGCTTTGTGAGTCCACAGCACATGGAGGATTTCTCCAAACAGAGGGGGACACTATAGGGTAAATGCAGTACAACAATCTGTCCTTACAAGGAATGGTTACATGGATGGCCAGGACCCATCAGACCCCATAGGGCATTAATCATCAGGAGTTACCTATACGAGCTCTTCATAATTCTAGATATTAAATAGATTATAGATATTAAAAGGGTCACCAACTTTTTTTTTTAACTAAAATGCATGTATTTTGGGGAAAAAATATTTTTTTTTTATTGGGTTTCATTCAAAATTTTGCATTGTTTGGCCTCTACTGGTTCCTTATTTCCTTGCCCACTCAGCTGAGAAAAAAATACAGTCATATGGAAAAGTTTGGGCACCCCTATTAATGTTAACCTTTTTTCTTTATAACAATTTGGGATTTTGCAACAGCTATTTCAGTTCCATATATCTAATAACTGATGGACTCAGTAATATTTCTGGATTGAAATGAGGTTTATTGTACTAACAGAAAATGTGCAATCCGCATTTAAACAAAATTTGACCAGTGCAAAAGTATGGGCACCCTTATCAATTTCTTGATTTGAACTCTCCTAACTACTTTTTACTGACTTATTAACGCACTAAATTGGTTTTGTAACCTCATTGAGCTTTGAACTTCATAGGCAGGTGTATCCAATCATGAGAAAAGGTATTTAAGGTGGCCACTTGCAAGTTGTTCTCCTATTTGAATCTCCTATGAAGAGTGGCATCATGAGCTCCTCAAAACAACTCTCAAATGATCTGAAAACAAAGATTATTCAACATAGTTGTTCAGGGGAAGGATACAAAAAGTTGTCTCAGAGATTTAAACTGTCAGTTTCCACTGTGAGGAACATAGTAAGGAAATGGAAGAACACAGGTACAGTTCTTGTTAAGCCCAGAACTGGCAGGCCAAGAAAAATATCAGAAAGGCAGAGAAGAATGGTGGGAACAGTCAAGGACAATCTACAGACCACCTCCAAAGACCTGCAGCATCATCTTGCTGCAAATTGTGTCAATGTGCATTGGTCAACAATACAGCGCATGTTGCACAAGGAGAAGCTGTATGGGAGAGTGATGCAAAAGAAGCCGTTTCTGCAAGCACGCCACAAACAGAGTCGCCTGAGGTATGCAAAAGCACATTTGGACAAGTCAGTTACATTTTGGAAGAAGGTCCTGTGGACTGATGAAACAAACATTGAGTTGTTTGGTCATACAAAAAGGCGTTATGCATGGAGGCAAAAAAAAACCACGGCATTCCAGGAAAAGCACTTGCTACCCACAGTAAAATTTGGTGTAGGTTCCATCATGCTTTGGGGCTGTGTGGCCAATGCTGGCACCGGGAATCTTGTTAAAGTTGAGGGTCGCATGGATTCAACTCAGTATCAGCAGATTCTTGACAATAATGTGCAAGAATCAGTGACAAAGTTGAAGGTACGCAGGGGATGGATATTTCAGCAAGACAATGATCCAAAACACCGCTCCAAATCAACTCAGGCATTCATGCAGAGGAACAATTACAATGTTCTGGAATGGCCATCCCAGTCCCCAGACCTGAAAATCATTGAACATCTGTGGGATGATTTGAAGCGTGCTGTCCATGCTCGGCGACCATCAAACTTCACTGAACTGGAATTGTTTTGTAAACAGGAATGGTCCAATATACCTTCATCCAGGAACTCATTAAAAGCTACAGGAAGCGACTAGAGGCTGTTATTTTTGCAAAAGGAGGATCTACAAAATATTAATTTCACTTTTATGTTGAGGTGCCCATACTTTTGCACCGGTCAAATTTTGTTTAAAAGCGGATTGCACATTTTCTGTTGGTACAATAAACCTCATTTCAATCCACAAATATTACTCAGTCCATCAGTTATTAGATATATGAAACTGAAATAGCTGTTGCAAAAACCCAAATTGTTATAAAGAAAAAAGGTTAACATTAATAGGGGTGCCCAAACTTTTCCATATGACTGTAAAAATAAAAAGAAACAACAATCAGATAAAAGAGTTACAAACTCTCCTGTAAGACCACCGTAACGAGCTCACTGAAGGATTCTCAGTCAGCTCATACTGCAGCCAGCAATGGTGCAAGCACAGAAGCTTTAGAAGGCAAATTGTGCAACATTTTAATAAAACCAAATTGCGAAAAAAGTATTTTTACCTAAAGTACATGCATTTTAAAAAAAAAAAGAAAGTCCCCTCCCCCTGCAAGGTGGACATTCCTTTTAACAAAATTCTGAAAATATTGAGTATTTTTTATACATATTAACCAGTGATGCTGATTGTAATGTATTTCTATCCTCAGCATCTGGAACAGGAAAAGCATGAATTGAAAAGGAGGTTTGAGAATCGTGAAGGAGAATGGGAGGGCAGAGTGTCGGAGCTGGAGAGTGACGTGAAGCAGCTCCAAGAAGAGCTGGAGAAGCAGCAGGTGCACCTTAGAGAGGCCGATCGGGAGAAATCCTCAGCTGTCCAAGAACTGTCAGAACAGAACCAAAGACTTCTGGAACAACTTAATAGAGTGAGTGACACCTCATACAAGTTGTGAATATGATTTTTTTTAACCCTCTCCCCTCCTCCTCCCTCTAATTTTAATTAATGATTATTTTGTCATCCACGTATTTCTGGGTAAAATAGCACAACTTGCTACATTAGGATTCTTCTTAATGTAAAGCTACATAATATACTTAAAGGCACCACTTCAGCGGCTTTTATTGCACCACTGGAGTGGTGCTTTAAATCTAAGCCCTCCGGTGGTTTTACCTTCTTCCACCGCCGCTCCGGTCAGTCTTGGTAAATTGTGACCTGCTGGCAGCTTCAGTGTTTCATGGAGCGCAGCGGGGGTCTCAAATCAACGCATCTCTATGAGAGCCTTGTTGGGGCCTCGTTAGGACTCTCATAGAGTTGCATTGGGAGCTGGTGTAGTAACTTTTGACTTCCAGTTAATCCAAAGTTACCGGCACAAGATGGCGCCGCCGGAAGGTGGATATATTACAGGGGGCTTACATTTAAGGCGCCACTTCAGTGCTGAAAAAACAAACAAACGTTAGCATAGTGCTTGAATCCCAACAATGAGCCACTAAAAAGTGCACATAACAAAAGGTAAAGTTCCCCATAGACCTTAGCTAATGTTCTTGATCAGAAGTCCCAATAAAAATCAGGAGTCAGCAGTGCAAATATGTATAATGAACACACAGTGAAACATTCCTCAATGTTTGACAGCCAGTAGTGTGCCCGAGAGGTGTGTATGCAAGCCACAAATCCACGGGATCCCATTCCTAATGATTCCTGGCATTTCAGGATCACCATTCTTAGCTTTGAACCAGTGGCAGATGGGCACCGTTAAAGGGAACCTGTCAAGTTCAACATAAGTTCCTTGCGACTAGTCCCTGCGCTCATTAGCATATCATCAAAGATCTTTAGGAATACTTTTTCTAAAGATCTCTTTATCTATGCTGCTATATGCAGGAAGTAAGGAAGGGATTAGCAATGTGCACCCAGAACTGCTCGGGGTTCTGGGTGAGTCCCGTTAACTGTGCACCATTTGGAGTGACCATGTGAGACTCCGCTGGTCTCATCGAGCTCAGGAAGTGTTGACACTCCATTCCTATGTTCCTCTTTATTTCAAAAATCAAATCAAATCTTTATATAGCGCTAACATATTCCGCAGCGCTTTACATACATCAGGAACACTGTCCCCATTGGGGCTCACAATCTAAAGTCCCTATCTGTATGTCTTTGGAGTGTGGGAGGAAACCGGAGAACCCGGAGGAAACCCATGCAAACACAGGGAGAACATACAAACTCCTTGCAGATGGTGTCCTTGGTGGGATATGAACCCAGGACCCCAGCGCTGCAAGACTGCAGTGCTAACTACTGAGCCACCGTGCCGCCCTGACACCTACGATTGGCTGCAGTGGTAAGGTGACTGGATAGAGACATTATAGGAAGTGACTGTAATGATTTTCCATTCCAACCACCTGAATACTGCAGCCAATCAAACGCCTCAGTAAGGAGGTGAATGAAGAACAGGACATCATTGTTTCTTGCCTTGTGGAGACCACACGGGCAGCCAGTGCTGGAGCTACAGGCATTAGAGTCATTGAGTATTTCTCGTTGTATTAGGCTGTGTGCGCACGTTGCATCGTGTCCCTGCAAAAATTTCTGTGCACTTTAAATCGCTGCAGAAATACTGTACTGCATAATGGATGCAGTGTTTCTGCAGAAAAAAAGCCGATTTCATGCGCTCTGGATGCTGCCTCGCCCATAGACAGAGTGGGAGCAGCATCCAAAGCGCACGAAAGAAGTGACATGCTGCTTTTTAGAACGCAGCGATTTGGAACAAAATTTTGGCATCCAAATCGCTGCGTTCTCAAACGCAACGTGCACATGGATTATGCACAATCTACATAGATTGTGCTGGGGACACAGGCCGCATGCATTTATGCTGCAGTGCAATACGCAGCGTAAATGCATGAAATTCGGCAACGTGTGCATGAGCCCTTATAACGATTTCAGCTGTATAATCACCCACACACACACAACTTAATGGGAATCTGTCACCACCTAATCAGAGAGCAGCATAATGTAGAGACAGAGCGGCTGATTCCAGTTATGTGTCACTTACTGGGCTGCTTATAGTAGTTTTTATAAAGTCAGTGGCCTCCATTCATTATTGTATTTGCGCCTGTTTTATGTCTAGTTTTGCATATTTTGCTCTCTATGCTTATTTTTCAATTGCGACTTTTTAAAAAACTCCCTAATTTTTTTTGCAATTCTGCCCCAACCCCTCCCATCCCAGTTTTTGGCTCAATTCTTGCACTATTTTGCACAAGGTCCTTTTTTTGGGTGCAAAAAAATTTGCAAAAGTGGTTCAGGCGTCACGGTCTTTTCTCTGTTGCAGGGTTTTGTGACAGGTTCTGGGTCAGCGTCACTTTATCTTGTGGGACTCTGCTGAGTAAATGGATTCCCTTTGAGGAGTAGAGGGATAATGTCCGTTTATCTTCTAGCAGCTTCCTACTCCTGGTGCGATGTTTCCAGTTGGGACCACGCCCAGGTCCTATATATACTCTCTGCAACAGAGGGTGCTGGTTGTTTTCATCATTTGGTAGCTTGGCCAGGAGGAGAAAGGAGCTGGTGAAACCCTCTCTCTGAGACTTGTGTTGTGGGCTGCAGCATTGGTGCTTGCTGCAGCAGTTCTAGGTATACTAGTTGTACGGTATAGATGTTACTCAGTAATCTGTTTTCTTCCCCCCGATATGTTGTTTCCCCTTGTGCAATTTTAGTGGCTACTTTGTGTGTGGTTGCCACGTGTACAAGTTGTTTTTACCCCTGTTAGTCTTTATTTTGTCGGTGAAGTTGTAGACTTTTGTTCTTGCCCCTTCCCCCTGGGTGGTGGGTTGTGGAAGGGGATCTTATTATCAGGGACAAGGACAGGAGATAGGGCCAGGTTAGAGGCCCGGACTTCCCAACTTTCAAGGATACCTCCTGGTGTTAGGGTGAGTGTAGGGGCCGCAGCCTTAGGGCCAGTATAGATTTCCCTGTGCTCCCTGGTCACCCGCGACATCAGGACAGAACAAAGGCGGTTTTGTTTTCAACTGTATGCTGAATTCATGCATCCCGTGGTAGTTCATCCATGCCCCCACCACGGATTATCAGCTTTCTGTCTATGCACAGTGTACACAGAAAACTGCCAATCAATGGTGTGGGCGGGGATATACAGAGCTCAGCATTCTGAGAACTGTTAGGTCTGCAGCAGATAAAACAGGGATTTTATCAAAACTGCAACAAACAGCCCAGTAAGTAATACATACAATAAATGATGTGGAAAAAAGTAAACAGCATGAAATTATTACAAATGAAAGTAAAAATGACACAGCTAAATATAGATGTAAGCTGAAAACTGTATGAAAAGGTTCCTTTTTCCATATACATATTCTTTATATGGATCACTTTGGGGGTCCGCATTGATTAGACATAGTGTGCTGCTATACTGACCTGCTTTCTGTTCAGTCAGCCATTTGCCTGTGAATAAGTCGTAAATACATTTATGAAGACCACAATTATTAATTGACGCAGGTCACAATGCCATGTAATTGAAGGGGAGAATGATTTTTCTTAGAAGAGTAATAGTGTTAGACAGTTTGTGCGAATATAGGAAATGAGATTACGGATCTGTACGCCATAGTCTGGAGTCTATACATAGAAAGCTGACCTGAGGCCAGCCTAATAGGATCTCCGGAGCAGGGCACCATGGTATGGGGTTAGGGCTTCATTGTATGATCACAGCCCTGCGTGATACAGGCTGTTTCCTAGTCATAATTTTCATATAGATTCAGTATAATAAAATATACCGCAGTGTTCTTAGATTTCACTATTCAAAGCCACAAAGACTATTGTTGAAGTACAGACAGGTTTGAGCAGGGGGTTATCTTCTTTACATAATCCCCTTGTGATGGATGGCTTCCTCAGTGATAAGCTGATCACTGACTTTGATGCTTCTTGAGGCCCCGTCACACTAAGCAACATCGCTAGCAACATCGCTGCTAACGAACAACCTTTGTGACGTTGCTAGCGATGTTGCTGTGTGTGATATCCAGCAACAACCTGGCCCCTGCTGTGAGGTCGTTGGTTGTTGCTGAATGTCCTGGGCCATTTTTTAGTTGTTGCTGTCCCGCTGTGAAGCGCAGATCGCTGTGTGTGACAGCGAGACAGCAACAACTAAATGTGCAGGCAGCAGGAGCCGGCTTCTGCGGAGGCTGGTAACCAATGTAAACATCGGGTAACCAAGAAGCCCTGTCCTTGGTTACCCGATATTTACCTCTGTTACCAGCCTCCGCCGCTCTCACTGTCAGTGCCGGCTCCTGCTCTGTGCACATGTAGCTGCAGGACACATCGGGTTAATTAACCAGATGTGTGCTGTAACTAGGAGAGCAAGGAGCCAGCGCTAAGCGGTGTGCGCTGCTCCCTGCTCTGTGCACATGTAGCTGCAGCACACATCGGGTAATTAACCCGATGTGTGCTGTAACTAGGAGAGCAGGGAGCCAGCGCTCAGTGTGCGCTGCTCCCTGCTCTCTGCACGTGTAGCTCCGTGCGCTGGTAACCAAGGTAAATATCAGGTTGGTTATCCGATATTTACCTTAGTTACCAAGCGCAGCATCTTCCACGCGGCGCTGGGGGCTGGTCACTGGTTGCTGGTGAGCTCACCAGCAAGTCGTGTAGCGACGCTCCAGCGATCCCTGCCAGGTCAGGTTGCTGGTGGGATCGCTGGAGCGTCGCAGTGTGACATCTCACCAGCAACCTCCTAGCAACTTACCAGCGATCCCTATCGTTGTTGGGATCGCTGGTAAGTTGCTTAGTGTGACTGGACCTTTGGACTCCCGTCAATCAGCTATAATCTGTGACCATAGACATCAACAGGTGTTTAGTTTTTCTCCAGCAAATGTAGAAAATACCCAGTTCCTATTGAAATTAATTCACTATCTATGTAATATGGAGAGATGCTCGTTAATAAGGTGAGGGCACTCTCAAATGATCCTAATAGTACTTAAAAAAAATAGTAATCTCCAAAAGAAGATATAATGCGCCAATCACCGAGAAATTTTCTTCTTTATTGCGCTAAATCAACAGGTTATGGCAGCAGCAAACAGGACAACCGCTGTTTTGGGTCACTTAAAGGGAACCTGTCACCACGTTTTTGGCGTATAAGCTGCGGCCACCACCACCAGCCTCTTATATACAGCCTTCTATCATGCTGTATATAAGAGCCCAGGACGCTGTGAGAACATAAAAACACTTTATAATACTTACCTAACGGTCGCGCTGTGGGCCTTTATGGGAGTCTCCGTTGTCCGCTGCCGGTGTCGGCACCGCCTCTTTCGGCCATCTTCATCCTCCATCTTTTGAAGCCGTGGATACACGTCATACACACTCGCCGGCATTCAGGTCCTGAGCAGGGCAGATCAAAGTATTGTTGTGCGCCTGCGCAGGACCGGCGAGTGTGTATGACGTACACGCATCATGCACCCAGGCTTCAGAAAGAGGACGAAGATGGCCGAAAGAGGCGACAACGGAGACTCCCATAAGGCCCACAGCATGACCGTTAGTTAAGTATTATAAAGTGTTTTTTAATGTTATACCCCCGGCCTGGGCTCTTATATACAGCATGTTAGAATGCTGTATATAAGAGCCCGGTGGTGGTGGCCACAGCTTATAGGCCGAAAAAGTGGTGACAGGTTCCCTTTAAAGAGGTTGTCCCACAAACAAAGTTGATTTTAATCAAGAGATCTTGGAATAACAACAATTTCCACAATTGGATGTTTAAAAAAAAGTCTTTGTGTGCTGAGATAATCTTATACATGTGTCCTGCTATGTACTGTGTAATGGTTGTGTCTGACCATACAGGAATATGGTCTGATCATACCACATCTCCTGGGCAGGGGCGGAGCAAAAGAGAATACAGACATTACAGCTTGGGATCATAGCTGATTCTTTTTGTGAGGTAAAACATTTCCCTGTCTGCTTTTAAAAAATGTTTTACCTCAAAGACAGAATAATTTGTGTTCCTGTGCTGTCTTGTCTGTATACTTTTTTACTTCCTTGCCTGCCCAGGAGCTGTGGTGTGATCAGACCACGTTCCTGTACAGTCAGACACAGCCATTACACAGCACATAGCAGGGACATATATACAGTGTAAGATTATATCAGCACAAGAACAGTTTTTTTTAAACATCCAATTGTGGAAATTATTACTATTCCAAGATCTACTGATTAAAATAAACTTTGTTTGTGGGAAAAACTGTTTATTGCTTCCTCTTTATCTTTTCGAAAATAGGCTTTATTAAACCACACAACCCCGGAGAGGCTCTGATCACCAAGGATTACACAAGGGTTTTTTATTTTTGTCGACAAAACAAGAATAAAACGCTCTCATCTTATACTCCAAACACACCTATAGAGCGTCATTGATGAAAAAGAGTCTTTCTGACATATATGAGTACATTGGGTCTGCATGCTGTGGCATTCTTTGTGCTGCACATTATTGTACAATATAAGTCAATGGGTGAAATATGTCCCAGTGTATAATAATAACCCACTCTGCAGTGTTCAGTCAATGAGATACATCAGGGAATACTCCAGACACATAATGACAAAGGGGTAGCTAAGATGTCTCATCCAGGAACTACTCTCCAATATAGAAAATTCCCTGTTACAGTCATATTTACCCACAGAAGAGTGCTAATTCCAATATCTTCACTACTACCCCCTTCCCTTGTAAATTGCGTACAGAGTCAGAATGGAAAGGTTTCATCGTGTCCTGAATGTAGTCTGTGGGACACCATTAATGAATAACTAAACATATATATTATTATTATTTATTTATAGAGCACCATTAATTCCATGGTGCTGTACATGAGAAGGGGTTACATACAGAATACATACACAAGTTACAGTAGACAGACTAGTACAGAGGGAAGAGGGCCCTGCCCCTGCGGGCTTACATTCTATAGGATTATGGGGAGGAGACAGTAGGTGGGGTGTACGTTGGGCAGCAGCTCCGCACGGTGGTGGGGCGGCAGCTACGCACGGTGGTGGGGCGGCAGCTACGCACGGTGGTGGGGCGGCAGCTCCGCACGGTGGTAGGGCGGCAGCTCCGCACGGTGGTAGGGCGGCAGCTCCGCACAGTGGTAGGGCGGCAGCTCCGCACGGTGGTAGGGCGGCAGCTCCGCACGGTGGTAGGGCGGCAGCTCCGCACGGTGGTAGGGCGGCAGCTGTGGTGGTGGTGAAGCAGTGAGGTCATTGAACGTTATAGGCATTTCTGAACAGATGAGTTTTCAAGTTCTGTTTGAAGTTTGCAAGTGTAGTAGATAGTCTGACATGTTGACATATATATCTGATATATATATATATATATATATATATATATATATATATATATTATATAAGTTTAGTTATTTAGTTAATGTTTTTCCCCAGCCTATCTGCCTCCCTTCATATGTAGGGATATGCAAGCATAATCATCTAGAGTACTGATGCTGGCAGTGAAGGGGTCAGCACTTGTCCTCCTCTGCGTGCTATGTTTATCTAAACAAGGTTCCAGTTACATTTTCTGTGGCAGGTCTAAGCCATGGTACAATCGCTTTACAGTCCCTCATTGCCTCCTATGTACTTTAATAGAAGTAGTGAATTTGCCTCCACATATTACTGTGGGGAAGACATAGTGAGAATAGGATGCTCATGAAGTGAAATCACCTAATAAAGTATTTGCACAGTTTCCTAACTTCCCATCTATAAGTGGAACAATTAACTACCATGTATGTTTGGATAATTCTTCTGTTCTGTGATATTGTTTTGCTCCAAAGGTTCCAAGTTCTTGTTAGAATTACTACTGACTTCAAGTTTTCGTGCAGGCGACTGTATTATCAGTCCCAGGAGATCAGAAGACAACGGTACAATCCATTTGATATCCAAAACGTGCTTTATTTAATCCAAGAAGTGCATTAAAAAGCGTGGAGAGAGCCGGGTGCAGGCCCCCAGGGGACGACGGCCGTTTCCCACCTCCTAGTTATTCCACGGGTTGAGTGGACCCGTCAAGCAGCCGTCGTCCCTTGGGGGCCTGCACCCGGCTCTCTCCCCGCTTTTTAATGCACTTCTTGGATTAAATAAAGCTCATATTGGAATTCCTTTCCCTCTTCAACGCGCACCCATGACCAATGTGCTATTGGATAAAGACCCGAGCATCACCTAATCCTTCCCTACATCATTTCAAGGTATAACGCGGTGCTGCAGAACCGCATCTGTTTTTGTATACCGACTGTATTATCAGTCCGAGTGTGAGCTTTCAAAAAAATCGGAGCGCACTCGGACCAACGTTATTCAATAAGGCAGTGCACATGTTTGACTTTTTCCGAGTGATCCAAGGAAAAAAAATCACAGCATGCACCATTGGTCTCCAAGAATCAGATCTCACTTGACCATTCAAGACTGAGACTGTGAAAAAAATTGGACCACGCTCTGATGACATCTGAGAGCAGTCCGATTTTCATGGACTGACATAATAGAGAAGATTTATTCTCCACATCTGAGAAAAACAGATCCCACTTTGATCAGCGTCTGATTAGCATTATCAGACTGTTTTTCAGATGGAGAAATTAAGGTGGTGGGAACACAGCCTAAGACCCGCAACACACATCAGTTTTTTTTGTACGTGTGCGGTACGTATTTGCACGTACCGGAGACACGGAGACCCATGTTATTCAATGGTAGATGGCACACACACGTAAAATCACACGGAACGTGTGTCCGTGTGGTAAGTACGTGTGTGCAAATAACAACACCAGGATCTCATGATGAATGATTAAAATCGTTAATTGGGTAAGAATGCGGGCCTTTAAAAACGGACAGCACACGAACAGCACACGTACGTATTTTATGTCAATACGGACATTCCACACGCACACACGGCTCGCATACGCCATCACACAGATGCCATACGTACCGGAGAAACGCCCTTAAAATACGGAACACGGACCCGAAAAATGGACCGTGAGACACGTACGTTTTTTTTGCGGAAGTGTGTTTTAGGCCTAAGAGAAACCAGTAGAATAACTTGCTGTGAGATAACTCTATCATATCCAGCCATAAATACTGTTACTTTATAATACCACCTCACAGAGTTCTGCTATTCTCCACATTCTCTGTGATGTTTTGGCTACCTGCATGTTTCTATTGAAATCCAGGTTGGAGGAATATTCAGTTCAATAAACTCACAATTGAAACTGCTGGTTTCAATTCTATAAAATAGCTTCTGGTCTGTCTGACACATTCCTAATGGACAATGAAGAATTAGGTCACTGATATCAGATACCAGAGGTGTAGTATTTGTGAAAGGCGGCCCAGACTACTATGCACCAGATACAGTACTTTCTGACCCTGTTACCTAGATCCATTTTAACAGGTAACATGCATATAAAGTGTGCGTAATGTCTCAGAGGTCTTTGATCAAAATAGGTAAAACCTTATTATTTTTCTAACTACATCTTTAAAGTTAATTTACTTGCAAAATTTCTGTCATTGAAGATCAGTTCCATCCATTGGAACTGAGTTGTTTTGTCAGAATACACATAGATGTAATTCAGAACTGTACTTTCAACAAAGTTTGCATAACTCAATAGAACAAGCAAAAATAAGATTATTAAACAACTAGCTGTAGCACCCGGCGTTGCCCGGGATAGTAACTGTCTCTCTGTTCTTCTACCGGTCTCTCTCTGTCTGTCTCTTTCACTGTCTGTCTATCTGTGTGTGACTCTGTCTGTCTCTGTCTCTATCCATGTCTGTCTGTCTATCTCTCTGTCTGTCTCTGTGTCAGTCTCTCTCTATCTCCTTGTCTGTCTCTGTGTGTCTGTCTCTGTGTGTTTGCCTCTGTGTGTCTGTCTATCTCTTTCCCTGTCTGTCTCTGTGTTTCTGTCTCTTTCCCTGCCTGTCTATTTCTCTATCTGTCTGTCTCGGTTTGTCTCTCTCTATCTGTCTCTGCCTGTCTCTCTCTGTCTGTCTCTATCTGTCTCTCTGTTTCTTCCACTGTCTGTCTTTTTCCCTGTCTGTCTCTTTGTCTCTTTCCCTGTCTGTCTCTTTCCCTGTTTGTCTCTTTCCCTGTCTACCTCTGTCTGTCTTCTTCTGTCTGTCTCTGTCTGTCTCTTTCCCTGTCTTTACCTGTCTGCCTCTGTCTGTCTCTTTCCCTGTCTGTCTCTTTCCTTGTTTCTCTTTTTCCATCTGTCTGTCTCCTTCCATGTCTGCCTCTGTCTGTCTCTGTCTGTATATTTCCCTGTCTGTCTCTTTCCTGTCTCTCTGTCTGTCTCTTTCCTATCTGCGTTTGTCTGTCTCTCTGTCTGTCTTTTCCCCTGTCTGTCTGATTCTTTCCCTGTCTCTATTTCCCTGTCTCTCTGTCTGTCTCTTTCCCTGTCTCTCTCTGTCTGTCTTTCCCTGTCTGTCTCTTTCCCTGTCTGTCTCTTTCCCTGTCTCCGTCTATCTATTTCCATCTGCCTTTGTCTCTCTCTGTCTGTCTCTTTCCCTGTCTTTCTCTTTCCTTGTGTGTCTCTTTCCCTGTCTCTCTGTCTGTCTCTTTCCCTGTCTCTCTGTTGTCTCTTTCCCTGTCTGCCGTTGTCTGTCTGTGTCTGTCTGTCTCTTTCCCTGTCTGCCTGTCTCTGTCTTTCTATGCTTATGTCTATCTGTGCCTGTCTATCTGTGTCTTTTTACCTCTGTTTGTCTCTTTCCATGTCTGTCTCTATCTCTCTGTCTCTTTCCTTGTCTGTCTCTGTCTGTCTTTCTCTCTCTATCCGTCTCTCCACCGACATCATATTACCTCACACATAAGCTCCTTATACTATGAATGTCCTTTGTTCCTAAAGCAACCAATTACAGATCCTATTAATGACCTGTAGCTCCCAGCTCCATTGACTTTAATGGAAGCAGTTTTTTTGGAGAGTAACTGTAAAGCGCGGGGTTAAATTTTCCCTTCAAAACATAGTCTATGACATTCCCTGAGTCACATGAGGCGTTTGTGCAAATCTCGTTATTGTAAATGCGACGGTGCGGATTTCTTTAGCGGACATACACAGACACATACATACACATATACACACATACACTCAGCTTTATATATTAGATATAACTGATCAGAGGAATCTATTTGTTCCACTTATGAGCCATTTCTTCCCCTTCTTCACCTCCTGAACTGCTAATTCACACACACAAAAAACCCCACAAAACCGCTAAAATCTGTGTTACTCAACACAAATTAGACTGTCAACAAGGTGAGTTCTCAGGTTACCGAGCCTATTGAAGTCTATGTAGAGAAGAAAGAAGAGGCACTGACACAAGCAGAGAAACTGATCTATACGGAAGCCTCTCTAACAAGTGATTTATCTCCCCCAGTCCTGGACTCACAGCCACACAGCTCAGTACTTCTGTATGTAGTCCAACGTGCTTCTGCTTCCTTTGTCTGTCTGTGTGCTGCTGAAAAAAGAAGAGCAGGAATCCTTCTGTTTCTATGCTTAGTTTATGGAGATCTTTATAGCAACTAGTCTCCTCCATCCTCCATGCTTGGCCAAAGAGAACTAAAAATTAGAGATAGAGTCTATAGAGGATAAAAGTGGTGAAAATGCAGGATATTAGTCATATAATGGCCACACACAGGACAGTTGTCCTTGTAGCTTTATTTACTTTATAACTGTTGTCTACCTGCAACTAACACTTATAAACACAAAATAGAAGGATTTTTGTGTACTCACCGTAAAATCTCTTTCTCTGAGTCTTCATTGGGGGACACAGGACCATGGGTTATGCTGCTGTCACTAGGAGGCTGACACTAAGTAAACAGAAAAAGTTAGCTCCTCCCCAGCAGTATAACCCCTGAGCCGGAGGCGGGCTCAATCAGTTTAGTGCACAAGCAGTAGGAGGAGAATCAAACCATTCTGGATAATACAGATAAAAACTATGAATAGTAGTCGTGTGACCAGTGGCCTGGGGAAATAGCCACTGAGGTAACCGACAGGAAATATATATAACAAATAACACAAGCAGGGTGGGTGCTGTGTCCCCCAATGAAGACTCAGAGAAAGAGATTTTACGGTGAGTACACAAAAATCCTTCTTTCTCTATCGTTTCATTGGGGGACACAGGACCATGGGACGTCCAAAAGCAGTCCCTGGGTGGGAAGAAAAACCATCACCGGAGATAGGAAGGTAACCGCTTCCCCGTCGGGCTTGCGCCAGACTTACAAGCACCTACGTTGTTACAGGTGTGTCACTGCCACCCGCAAACCTTACTCCAAGGCTGGCCGTTGCCGAAGCTTGGGTGTGAGCCTGGTAGAAACTAGTAAAGGTATGCCGACTAGATCGGGTGGCGGCCCAGGGAACCTGGACGGTCGACATCTGTAGTCCAATCGCCCAAGGGGTATCCCTTGCTCGGTAGACCGCGGCGGAAGTCCGCCCTTCATGCGATAGTCTTCACACATGGAGTAATGGATCCATGTGAACAAATCAGGCCCCTGGCGCCGGCATGGGCCTATTGGGACCGGGTGCAAGGGTGGACTGGTTGTCGGTGTAACCGAAAAGGGTGTCCTGCAGACATGTAAGACTGAGGGCTCGTACCAGTTCTGGAACGAACTAGGCCCCTTCCCGGCTGAGAGAGGAGACTAGAACCGAAAACTGAATACTAAACACCTCTTCTGGAAGGAAACAGCGAGCTGCCTTGGACAGAAACGAAGAGTTCTGGCCGGAGCCTCCCCCTGTCCTGCTGGAGGCGCTGGAAAACAAAAAGGGGAGAAGAACGACAAGAGGGCTGTCCGCCCTGATGCTGTCTGTAACAACGAGATGGCCACGAGGCGCCCACCTAACAAAAACAGGTGGAGCCGGGAAAAAGGGGGTACCTTGAACGAACCCCTCACTGGAAAAAGAATCCACGTTTTTGGTGAAACGATGAAACAGCCGAGCCAGATGGACGCTTCTCAGAGCGAAGGCTCTGATTGGATGACGGAAGTGAAAAGACTCCGAAAAAATCCGAAGCGAAACGGGCCAACAACTGGCCCATACAGGGACGCGCGAGAGGGTCGCATTCGGATCTGACTGGAAGAATGCCAGCAAAAAAAGAGGGAAGATGTGGTCCTCACCCACCGGGGGAGCTCTTTCCTAGTGGAAATAAATCCTGGAGGAAACTTGATTCCCGGCCCTCAACGTTGTCTGTAATCCTCTTGTCAACAGCCTGACTGAGGCAGTACCCGGGATCCACTGGTGAGGCCGTCGAACTTGGGGCCTTTGAGTCCCGGTAGAGGAGAGGGGCCCCGACACAGATAACTTGGCGGTCGGGAAGGAGCCCCGGGGCCTCCGTGAGGAGTTGAGTAGGCTCTGCGAAGTATGCTCGCCTGGGTCACTCCAGAGGCATCGTTGCCTTGGTCCATCCTGAGAACCCTCGAGACCATGGGAAGCTGCGGGAAGATGCAGGAGAACCTGAACAGGCTACACGACCGGTCGAGGGAGTCGCACCTAGACCAGAGCAGGTGGTACACTCGAAGCACTATTGACTTGAAAGTTGGAACGGGAGAACAATAAGTCCACGACTGGAGGTCTTCCCTCGCCCGTGAACTGACTGGTGACTTCCCTGTTGAGGAGCACTTTTCCTAAGGGAGGTCTTTCCTACCGAAAAAATCGGCCGTCCAAAACGTCCATGCCAGGGATGGACTGACCGAGATAGCGAGTTAATGGACCCGTCCCAGGGCAAAATCTTCTTGGCCTCTTCCTTTGCCATGACACTCTCTGGGTCTACCTGGTGGATGATGCATGTCACCGCTGTGGCATGGTCCGACTGGAACCTGACTGGGCAAGGCCCGACCCAGAGAAGAATTGTAGCCGTGCTAACCGGATGGCTCTGGCTTCCGGAATGTTGAAGGGGAAACAACGCTCTAGGGCTGACCCTCGGGACCGTGCCGAGGAAAAAGTGGGGGTAGCATACCCCAGCACGGGAGACTGGTGACGGTTGAGAATATCCTCCAGCGGAGGGAAGGGAAGCTTCTCAAGGGACGATTTCGAAGACTGGTCCGCTATGAGAAAATTGGTGGATCAACCGTGAAGACGGAACCCTCTTTGTCTCCGATCTTCAGTGTGGTCCACTGGAGAGAAGGGGTGAAATCTGGTACGTGCACCGTCGCTATCACCTGCACAAACTGCCGAGGGCTCGCATAGCCAAAACGGGAGCGGGTGGCAAGGGTACGCGGAACTCTGTGCCAGGAAGGAAACTATTCCTGCGTGAGGAGTACTTCCTCCTGAACGGGCTCGAAAAAACCGTGCCTAAGGGATGATGGACCGAGCCGGGGTCTGGGAGGACTCGTTCCGGTATCTCAGCTACTCTAGTAGCGGAAAGTGAATATGACGGTCTAACCTCAAGCAAGGAACCTTGAAGGGAGAACCCTGGACCTCCCGGCCGTACTTGGGCGTAGAGAACCTAGCAGCCCTGTAGAGTAGGGTGCGCAGGGACAGAGATCCCTGTCAGCGCTCTTATAAAAAACTGGAACGGTCCACTGCCACGCAAGGCGGAGGGGCTGTTGGAGGAATAGAGGCTTCCTGACGAGAGCGGCGTGAACGGCTGGAACCTAGTGTGAGGGGACGATCCTGATGCCTCTGGAGCGATGCAGGGAAAGGGATGAACCCGTCCCTTACGTAGTCTAGGGGAGAGAAGTACTCTACCCTGACGTAGCCAAGGGGGGCCACTGAACTCGCCTATCTTCAGAGGGACGTTCCCTAAGGACCGAAGGGAAGTCAGTGGCCTCCTAGATGCTGAATCTGCGTACCTGATCCCGAGTCAGAGGCCTCGACGGGTGGACACACTGATGGTAGAGGCTCAGGCCGAGCGGCAGGCAGGCCCCAGGTATGTGAAGAGAGGGTACTCACTGAAGATGATAACCAGTCCTGGGACAGCCTAGGTGGAACTTGGTCCGCTGCGTATGGAGTTCGCTGATTCTCCGAGGGACGCCACGTTCGGGACGAGAAACCCGGAGGAACACAGGCGGGTCGACTACAGGGTGGGGTGCCCCTTCCATTTGGAGCCCCCTTTCTAGAAGGGGTAATGACAATAAAAGGACTTACCACCGGTAAAAATCGAGGCCTGGGATTATCCGTGATAACGCAGTCACACGGCGAACTGTATTCCAATGAAACCGCAGGGGCCTGCCCTCTTCGTCTCTGCAAGGTAACTGCCCCCTCTCTCCAGAGCCCTACGGGGGAATGATAATGACCAAAATACACGACTTACCGCTGGTAAACGCCGTGTCTGGTAGATGTCTGTGGTCAACGACTCCAGTGTAGCATGGTCATACTCTCCGAAAACCCCTTTGGAGAAGGGAATAATGACAATGACATGGCTTACCGCTGGTAAACGTCGTGTCTGGTGGATGTCTGTGAACACGCGGTAACTCGGCGAACTCTGGATGTCCCCTGAGCACATCAAGGGTCTGCTCCAAACGCCCTAAAGGAGACCTGGGTGCACAGAGAGAAGAGGGGCTGTCCGTAGCCTTACGGCCTGACTCACCGTTTCGAGCATGCTATTCGTCCTGCGCCAAAACATCCAGGTCCTGCTCGGAGTCCAGCGGAGGTGGAAAGCCTGGGCCATCACCCGGGAGGTCGGAAGACTACCGGAGGAGGGGCAGTCTGGACCTTGGGAATAAGGTGGAAAAACTGGGGGGCCACGAAAGGCGAGACCTGGCGGGTCCGCTTCTAGCCTAGGCAAAAAGTCCCTGGTACGGAACTCGTCTCCCCGAGGGAATGGCGCCGTTTTGTGGATGGTATGACCAAGCGTCGGCGGGGGACGCGGCGCATGTGCACGAACCCGAGGGACGTCAGCGAGGGAATATCTGGCCTGAGACAGGGTATTAACCAGCCGACAGGGGCGAGATACAGGGGCGTGCGGAGCCAGTGACTGCGGTAGCTGTCAACCCCAATCTGCCATTATGTGCGGAAAATTACCATTAAGGAAAACGCAAACTTGAGGTACCGGCCCCAAATAACAAAAAACTCAGCTCTGAGAGCTCTATAGACTAACCCTATGGGATGTGTCTGATGCAAGCCCGAAAAAGGTACCTGAAGGGGTTAAAAAATATAATGTACAAAACGCCAGCCCTGAGTAAAAAACCACACTGTATTTAATAAACATGGAAGACTTGGGTCTATTTTCCCCTGATATACGGGCTGCTGCAGCGTCAGCAAACCGCATACCAGGAGTTTGACATAATCCCCTTTTTTTTTTTTTTTTGATGAACGCTGGGGAGGCTGGAGGCGGGCCCAGGAGAGCGGGAAAAAGCATCCACCGCCCCCACTGTGATGCCTGGGGCTGAGTGGAGGGCGGAGACGGAGCGGCCGGCGGCCAATAGCGATGCGGCGGGGGGCGGGCCTGTGACGCCGGAGACAGGGCCGAAGCCGGGGCCTAAATTTTGAGGCAGCCGGCGCGTGTGATCTAGAGACCACGGTTCTACCCGCGGGAGCGGCGGCGCGGCAGCTGGAACCGGCCGAGCACTGCGGGTGTAGAGAGGACTCCAGGGCCGGATGGGGACGTGGCTGGTGGCGCCCGGTGAGTAGGCCCGGACTGGGGCCTAAATTTTGCAACAGCCGGCGCAGGGAAAAGTAGCGACCGACGGTCCTACCTGCGGGAGCGGCAGCGCG
Organism: Anomaloglossus baeobatrachus; assembly: GCF_048569485.1. Classification (NCBI taxonomy): domain Eukaryota; kingdom Metazoa; phylum Chordata; class Amphibia; order Anura; family Aromobatidae; genus Anomaloglossus; species Anomaloglossus baeobatrachus. The sequence continues at coordinate 693,755,100 of NC_134353.1, forward strand.
CAGCAATGTCCGGGCACCGGCCGAGGTGCTCGGTGACTGTGAGTAGGCCCGGACCGGGGCCTATATCTTGAAGCCGCCCGGGAGAAGGTAGGGGGAGTGTCCTACCTGGTCGGCGGCGCCGCATCTGGCAGTGTGCAGGCGTGGAGCTCTGCACTTGTGTCTGCGTGCTCCGCACACCGGAGGGCTGGCTGCGGGCCGCAGAAGAAGAATGAGGCAGGCAGGGAGGTGGATGCCGGTGGGGGCAGGGAGCCCCCTGTAGTGAAGCAGCGCTGCGGGCCCGATCATCATCCAGACGCGCTGCGAGGTCCAGTCCCTGCTGTATGCCCCTTGCACCCTTTGGGGTGATACCGCAGGGTGAATAGGGGGTGCCCCGGAAGGAATAGCCCCACATGCCAACCCGGGAGTGGTACCGTGGAATTGGACGGGGGAGAGGGCCCGACGAGTCAAGCTTCTGCGACCCAGGGGAGTGGTACCCACACGGGCTGCGAGAGCTGAGTAGAGAGAACGATACCTGCAGAAAAAAAGAATTCCAACAGATGAGAGCGACGAGCGTCGCCGAGAGAAAAAATGAAAAAAATATACGCAAAAAATCAAGTGGCTGAAGGGGGCCCAGTCGGCCCACATCAGCCTCCTACGACACTAAGCAAAAAACTGATTGAGCCCGCCTCCGGCTCAGGGGTTATACTGCTGGGGAGGAGCTAACTTTTTCTGTTTACTTAGTGTCAGCCTCCTAGTGACAGCAGCATAACCCATGGTCCTGTGTCCCCCAATGAAACGATAGAGAAATAAATATTAAGCATAAAAATATCCTTCCTCACGATATACCATTGCTCTTCCTAATTGTGGCTGCAAGTAACCAGAATTGTATTGTGTGCACACAGCCTCTGATAGTCGCCGGCGGACCCTTATAGATTTTGAAGCAGAAGACACTTCAGGAAAATGCCAGCTGCGTCTTCCTTGTTGTCTTCTTTGTGCTGACATCTTTTTTGTTCTTCTCATTTTATATTTCAAATAGTGGCAGAAGAATGATCATGTCACTTCTTTTAGCGGCAACATATCTTACAAAGCCTGAAGCGGTTAACAAAGATGGAACATATGAATAGACATGTGCATATGTTCATTATTTTTAGCATTTATTGAACACTTTTTCAGTTGGGTCCAAGGCATTATCTACCTGAAAATGGACATTTTGTGTAGATACCCTTAAAAAGGTTCTCTAAGAATGTAATAAAATGGTGCTCAACGTGTAATTCAATGGGCAACCCATCCTAGTCATGTGTCAGGATGGGCTACAGTCTGAAGAAACACAGCTCCCTAGACCTGCGTCTCAACAGACCAAAGACCAGTATTGCAAAGGGGGCTTTACACGCAGCGACATCGTTAGCGATGTCGCTGGTGAAAGCACCCGCCCCTGTCATTTGTGCGTCACGGGCAAATCGCTGCCTGTGGCGCACAATATCGTTAGGAGCCGTCACACGGGATTTACCTGCCTAGCGACATGGCTGTTGCCGGCGAACCGCCTCCTTTCTAAGGGGGCGGTTCGTGCGGCATCACAGCGGTGTCACTAAGCAGCCGCCCAATAGAAGCGGAGGGGCAGAGATGAGCGGGCCGAACATCCCGCCCACCTCCTTTCTTCCGCATTGCTGGCGGCCGCAGGTAAGCTGTAGTTCGTCGTTCCCGAGGTGCCACACATAGCGATGTGTGCTGCTTCAGGAACGACGAACAACCTGCGTCCTCAACAATCAACGATTTTTAAAAAAGGAACAATGTGTCAACGATGGACGATTAGGTGAGTATTTTCCATTGTTTACGGTCGTACCTGCGGTGTTACATGCAACAACGTCGCTAACGATGCCAGATGTGCGTCACGGAATCCGTGACACCGGCGATATATCGTTAGATACGTCGCTGCGTGTAACGGAGCCTTTAGCACACATACCAAAGCTACTGGTCAAGTGTGTGACAGGAGAAGAAATCTTCTCACTGACTGACCACACAGGATTTGTTTCTCCTGCCTCAGTACTCCATACTTAGTCAGCTGAGAAGAATATTTATATATTCTCGGTTTATGGAGGTATGTGTGCTTACAATATAGCTTCTCTGTCAGTTGACACACAGGTCCCGGGATCTTTGTTTCTTCAGACTGTAGCCTGCCCTGACACATTAATATGACCGGCTGCCGTGTTCGGGCACTTCCCTTCTGGGAAAGCTCACCAACCTTCAATCATTGGGCACTGTACGTGATTTACCTTAGATGTTCTATACTATTAATTGACATAAAAAACCTTTTTATTCATTTTGCTAATTTTATATTTAATACAGTAGTTGACGAAACTAATTAGGCATATTGTTGAAGTAAATAATATGAACATGACTAAAACTCTGTACTTTAAGGTGACAAAAGATCTTGATTATCCTTTTTTTCTTCAGTCATTCATGCTGGTTAGATGAATATATTATTTGTAGACCTACAACACTAACGGAGCATTTGTCATATGCATTTTATTTGTGTAAATGCAGAGTTTTTAACAGGTTAGGTCAAGTAGGTATGATAAGTGATGTAAATGTCATATTTACCCATTACATGGAATTTTAATTCACCATACACAATGATAAATTAATGTCACTCTCTATGTGGTCTATAGAAACACTCTGGATATTGGGATTTAACCTGTTTTAACATGTTTAATGCATATTACTTTATGGATGAATCGTTTTTCATGTTGGCGCCTCCATTACTCGGCGGTTAGGGTAGCTCCAGTGACAAATACATTCAGTTGACTTTTTTCCTGAAGTAATTAAATCCTAAGTATAACTGATTTTAATCTACACTTGTTAACATCTATTTATTTAAAGGGGTTCATGTTGTTGCTCCCCAGATTCTTGGCTTCATTGTTGCAAGGGACAGAAGATTAAAAGCGCAGAACAGCTGCATGATCAAGATGGTGGTCCGAACTGTTTGCAGGGGCAGCTTTGCTGCTTGCATCAGAGGAGCGCAGGGGTATTGAAGCTGGTCAGATCCAACAATCCAGCCAGCTTCAAAGTGGCACACGCAAGCATAGAGCCTGCAAATGGCATGGTCTCCTGACCTAGGTCACCTGCCAAAATGACACAGCGTGGACGTTAATTTAGGCAACAAGGATGTACACTATATTTAAATTCTTGAGGATGGAGAGAATTTTTAACAATGGGAAAAATGCAAATTTGCTTGTTTTCATTTTTTAAAGCACTTTGCAATTTTGCCCATTGAAGAACACGAGGCAACTTATCTAAGACCAGAAAATTATCTATCAAACTTACTATGCAATCAGGTTGCGGCCATGGGCTTTTTATTAGCCTACAGGCTTGAATATATCATCATTTTGTACTCTGACTTTCCCTTCTTAAAACCCCCATACACGTGAGATAAACGTCAGACTAAGGCCCTGTGCGCACTTACCGGTTTTTCCCGCGGATTTCCTGCGGTTTTGATGCATGTTTCACTGCAGAAAATGTTCATAACATCTCTGCAGTGAATTACCAGCAAAACCTATGGAAAAAAAAATGCTGTGCGCACTATGCGGAATTTGACAGCTGCATGTTTTGCTGCGGGATTCCCGCAGCAAAAACAGTTGCATGTCACTTTTCCGCACGTCGCTGCGGGATTTCACAACATTGACTGCCATGTAATCGTGAAATCCCGCAGGGAATAACGCAGGCAGCAAATTCTGTGCGGTTCATTGCGTTTTCCTGCGTTATTCCCTCTGGTATTTCGCGGTTTACCTGCGGTAATGTACATCGCTGCGTGCGGTTTGCAGGGAAGTGATGTCATTATGACAGGAAGAGGAAGTGAAGCAGAGAGTAAACACACACACAGATCACAGACACAGACACATCAGACATAGAACACAGACACAGACATATAGAATACACATAGAAAGCAAACGGAAATATAGAAAACAAAAGACATGGGCTCCGCTGTATTTTTACCGTCCAACCGAGGTAAGCACACAGCGGCGGCCCATTATTCTCAGGCTGGGGAGGTCGAGGGGCAGGGTTAATGTCCCCCACCTCCCTCCCCCCTCCCGCAGCCGAGAATATCAGCCGCAGCTGCCCTGGGACTGTCGCATGCATTATGCAACAGTACCGGAGTGTCCCCGGCTCTTCTTGTAGCCGTGATGCGGTGGCAATCAAGGTAATGTAAGGAGTTAATGGCGGCGGATCGCCGCCACTAAGTCCAGGCTTGATCATGGCAGCGTCTATGAGACAGCTGACATGATCAACCCGTAAGTAAAGTGAAAAAACACACACACCGAAAAATCCTTTATTTTAAATAAAACACAAAAAAGCTCCTGGTTCACCATTTTATTAACCCCCCCGAAACACACCGCTCCGGCGTAATCCACACAGCTCCGGCGTAATCCACGTCCTGCGATGCTTGCATCCAGCCGTGACTGACACAGCGCTGAATGAATGCAGCCTCACAACAAGACAGCAGAGGTAACCACAGGACATTTCCCACGGCCGGTAATGTGAACACACTGCCGACTGTGAGAAATGCAGCGTGTGCTCACAGGGACTCTGTCTATCTATCTATCTATTCTTCTATCTATTCTTCTATCTGTCTATTTATCTATCTATCTATCTCAGAATGAAATGACTTTTTTTTTTCAATGTGCTTTATTGCATTGAATGCAATAAAGCACATGTACCAACCCGCACGCGGCAAAACCACGGCAATACCGCGAATAAAACCGCGGCAAACCGCATGCGGTTTTCGGGTGCGGTTTGCCGCGTTTTTTTACCGCGGGTGCGGTAATCTTTCAATGCCTGCGGAATTTTCTTGAGAAAATTCCATTTTCCAGTGCGCACAAAGCCTTAATGTTCAACTATCGCCGACTGTTTCAGTGACGGGAGTGATTGTTCGTTTCAATCGATGCCCAACTGAAAAAACGATAGTTTTGGTTTCACACACTGATCAGATATGTTGGATTTTTTCGGCTGAAGAAAAGCAGTAACCAGGACTGTGACAGTTGAATTGGAGCAGGGTCTCAGCAGGACAATGGTCAGGTAACAGGCAAGACAAACGGGGCTTAGCAGAACAACAGGGCAGAACAGGAACACAATCTGAATGGGGAACAGGCAGGAAGGTACAGGCAGGTACAGAACGTCTGGTATGGGTCATCAGGCACAGGTCACCAGGCAAGGGACATCAGGCACTGGACATCAGACACAGGTGCAGCCGGGACAGGACATCTGGGGAGGATCTCTGGTCATCAGAGTCCAGGTCCTCTGGCACAGAACTCCAGTCATCAGGGTCCAAGTCATCAGGTACCTCACGCGCAGGACATCAGACACAGGTGCGGCGGCTGAGGCAGACAGGACGACAGGTGCAGGTGGGTACGGACACAGGTACAGGATACAGGCAGGTATGGAGCAGCGTATAGCCTGGTACCAGGGAACAGACAGGATAGCAGAGCAGAAGTGGTTGCATGCAAGACTGGTGCTGGAGCCTGGGACACCAGAGCAGACAGGACCAACATACAGGCTAGGATCTGAATCCTAATGTATTGCTCTGGCCCCTCACATCAGTGGAGAGCCATTAGTACCTGATGCCTCCCAGTGATAGCTTGGGGACACCTTTGCAAGGTGCGTATGCTTCCCCTTAGGGCTCCGCCACACATCCGTGAAAACCACGTCCGTGTAAAACGGGCCGTTTTTCGGGTCCGTTTTCCGTTTTTTATGTCCGTTTTTATGGTATGTGTGGCCTGCGTGTGTATCCCGTATGCTAGCCGTATGTGCGTGTGGAATGTCCGTGTGTGCGTGAGTGAAATAACTGACATGTGTATGTGTTGTCCGTGTGAAATGTACGTGTGTGATGCAAAATGTCGTTACTACATGTCGGAAGACAGAGTAGCGGGATGAGAATGAACTCGGGTGAACTTCACCCGACTTCATTGTCATGCTGCGGCTCTGTCTTTGTGCCGTGTACTGATTAGCGGTCACCTGTGAAGGATTCACCGGTGACCGGTAATCCCCCGAGTGACTGAAGTGTCCCCCCCTCTCTCATACTCACCGATCCCCGATCCCCGGCGCTGCACGGCGTTCACACTGCTCCGGCGGCTTTTTCTAATTTGAAAAAGCCGGCCGCCCATTAATCAATCTCGTATTCCCTGCTTTACCCGCCCACCGGCGGCTGTGATTGGTTGCAGTGAGACACGCCCACCATGCTGAGTGACAGGTGTCACACTGCACCCAATCACAGCAGCCGGTGGGCGTGTCTATACTGTGCAGTAAAATAAATAAATAAATAATTAAAAAAACCGGCGTGCGGTCCCCCCCCCATTTTAATACCAGCCAGATAAAGCCATACGGCTGAAGGCTGGTATTCTCAGGATGGGGAGCTCCACGTTATGGGGGGCCCCCCACCCTAACAATATCAGTCAGCAGCCGCCCAGAATTGCCGCATACATTATATGCGACATTTCTGGGGCTGTACCCGGCTCTTCCCGATTTACCCTGGTGCGTTGGCAAATCGGGGTAATAAGGATTTATTGGCAGCCCATAGCTGCCAATAAGTCCTAGATTAATCATGTCAGGCGTCTATGAGACACCCTCCATGATTAATCTGTAAGTTACAGTAAAAAAACACACACACATGAAAAAATCCTTTATTAGAAATAAAAAACACAAACACATTCCCTCATTACCAATTTATTAACCCCGACAAACCCTCCATGTCCGGCGTACTCCAGGATGCTCCAGCGTCGCGTCCAGCTCTGCTGCATGCAGGTGACAGGAGCAGCAGCAGACACAGCCGCTCCGGTCACCTCCACGCAGCTAATGAGATGAGTAGCGCGATCAGCTGCTGTCAGTCTGGTAACTCGCGGTCACCGCTGGATCCAGCGGTGGCTGCGGGTAACCTCAGTGACAGCAGCTGATCGCGCTACTCATCTCATTTGCTGCGTGGAGGTGACCGGAGCGGCTGTGTCTGCTGCTGCTCCTGTCACCTGCATGCAGCAGAGCTGGACGCGACGCTGGAGGTCCCTGGATTACGCCGGACATGGAGGGTTTGTCGGGGTTAATAAATTGGTAATGAGGGAATGTGTTTGTGTTTTTTATTTCTAATAAAGGATTTTTTCGTGTGTGTGTGTTTTTTTACTGTAACTTACAGATTAATCATGGAGGGTGTCTCATAGACGCCTGACATGATTAATCTAGGACTTATTGGCAGCTATGGGCTGCCAATAACTCCTTATTACCCCGATTTGCCAACGCACCAGGGTAAATCGGGAAGAGCCGGGTACAGCCCCAGAACTGTCGCATATAATGTATGCGGCAATTCTGGGCGGCTGCTGACTGATATTGTTAGGGTGGGGGGCCCCCCATAACGTGGAGCTCCCCATCCTGAGAATACCAGCCTTCAGCCGTATGGCTTTATCTGGCTGGTATTAAAATTGGGGGGGACCGCACGCCGGTTTTTTTAATTATTTATTTATTTATTTTACTGCACAGTATAGACACGCCCACCGACTGCTGTGATTGGGTGCAGTGTGACACCTGTCACTCAGCATGGTGGGCGTGTCTCACTGCAACCAATCACAGCCGCCGGTGGGCGGGTAAAGCAGGGAATACGAGATTGATTAATGGGCGGCCGGCTTTTTCAAAAGAGGAAAAGCCGCCGGAGTTTTTATAACAGCCGTGCAGCGCCGCGCTGGAGATCGGGGAATGGTGAGTATGAGAGAGGGGGGAACTGACCGACAGACAGCTAGAGGGACAGACAGACATAGAGACCGACCGACGGACTGAGGGAGAGAACGAAACATAAAAAGAAAAAAGACTGACATGACATGAAAAAAGCACAAAACATACAGGGAACAAACAGAGATGCGTCCATGTCACTCGGACGTGCGCACAGACCCATTGACTTTCATTGGGTCCGTGCTGCGTGTTGCGTGAATAAAACGGACATGCTGGCGTGAGACACGGCCCACAAAACGCATCACGGAGACGGACAAACGGACATAACCAAAAACGCAAGTGTAACCGCTGAGATATAGTAACATTGGTGCACGTTTGGCCGTGTCTCCAGTATACACGGAAACGGACCAAACACGCACGTTTTTCACGGATGTGTGGCGGAAGCCTTAAAGGCACAGGAGGCTTGCATGTGTGCCCTAGGCTGGATACTAGGAAACCCCACGCAGCATGCGCAGAGCCTGAGGCCCTGTTTACAGGTTGTGTTTGGCATTGCAGCTACTGTAAGACCTATTGAAATGAATGGTGCTAAGCTGCAATTCCACATACAACCTTTAGTAAGGGTGGCACTGTATTTAGCAGAATACGGACACATTTCTCTTATGCTTGACAGCCCTTTTAACGCCACTTTATCTTCCCACTCTGAGTGTTGCCTCTCAGCAGTGGTAACATGCCACCGATTCACAATCCCTGCTCTTAAACACACCATTGTGATTACATTTAATGTTGAAAAACAGCATCATGGTGGGAGATTATGCATTAAAAGGCTTAATGAAAAGGATTAATGATACTGGAGCTCTTAGCAGAAGTCCCATTGAATATTTTGTACTGAAAGCCAAGCAGGAGCTCTCTTGTGCTGAAGAGGTCCTCAGTGATGGTCTATAGATCGCATTTATAGGCAAGAGCTATGGCGCTTACTGAAGCATTGGCAGAAAAGAGAAGTTCTTAGTTGCCAGGTCATTTTATTTGCATTGAGGAAATATTATGTTGTATGGAAACCAGTGACGGTGAACAGGCAGTCTGATCTCTTCTACCGTAGTAGCACATTATAGAGCAAGAGGAACTGAGCAGGTGTGTATATAAATCTATTGAAATCCGTGCTCATTCTGGGCTTAGCAGACAAGGCGGTGGTCCTACTCCGTGACTGACAGCTATCTTTGTGTGTGCACTGTGAAACACCTACCAGTGTAATGTGTCCAGGAGACGTCTCCATTCTCATGCTTTGGGATATGCTATCTAGTATTGATGAGTGAGCATGCTCGCCAGTGCTCGATACTCGATCAAGCATCAGGGTGCTCGGATACGCTTGGCACTCTGCCAGGTATCACGGGTGGTCGGGTGTGTAGTTCATGAGCCAGCTCCCTTCAGTGAGTGATGGGAGCCGGAACCCCAAAAACCGCTTGCAGTCTTTGGCTCTTACTCGGGGTAAAAACAATGTGTTTGGATGCCGTTTGTGAAGAAAAACCCTGCCCACCCTTCCCCACAATTGCTATCTTTACGACTGGCTATATGTGGGCGGAGAGCCGAACTGCCCAATCATTGACTTCCATTATACTTGTTACTCAAATCGAGCCCGTCATGCGTCCAACCTGCTCAAGTATTTTAGTGCTTGCCCATTTCTACTATCTAGTACTTCTGTGGTTGAACGTCATTCTGTTCGCACTAAAGGTGCTGGATCTTCCTTTGCCTCACTGCCCAGCATGCATTGACTGCTACTATTTTCCATTTCCTTACCTGTCCTAAAACCTAAAATGAAATTCTACCCCCTTTTTATGCATTTAAGCAGACAAGATTAGGAGCAGAGACAAAGACCCATCACCACTTGCTTTAACCTAGTTTATTGTCTCTGATGCTAGAGAATAATGACTGGTAGTGTATAGCAATCTGGACAGAAGGCAGACCCCTAATGACTGGCGCTTCAGAAAGATGTTTAGGGAGTAGAGCAACATAATGATTTTTAGTCTGTCCAGATAGCACATTACACATCAAATTACATCTAGTTGTGAAGTGACTAATTAATAATAACTAATAATTTGGAACTATTTCTAATGTTTCAGAAAGTCAGGTTAGGTGACCTGAATCATAAACACAGACTATATAGCAAGGCACCAAATATTATTCATGGGGATGATCACACCACAAGATTAAGCTTAAAGGGAACCTGTCAGGTCCCATATACACTCTTACCTACAAGCAGGATGATGTGTGGCCCAGTAACCCCTTCCTACCCATCCCTGTGTTGTAATATTGTGTAATATGAATTCATAAAAAAAGTGTTATAACTTACATGTTCCCTATGTAAATGATCAGAGGGTCTAGTCCCCTGGGCGTCGCTCGGCCCCGTGGGCGTTTGCATGCTTTCCGTGGTATCACGCCCTTATGGGCGATAACCATGGATTTACATGAGCGATGTCACTGTCAGCTCCTGGAGATCCTGCGCGTGCGCACTTCTCATTCATGCAGGCTTCTTAGCCAAGTGTTTACTTGCCGGCTTTAGATGCGCACTGCACATGGTCGGAACTGCAGAAGTCTTCTAATCAAGCGCAGTGCGCTTGTGAAACCGACAAGCTTACACCTGGATAAGAAGGCTGCGCGTATGGCAGGCACGGGATCTCCAGGAGCTAACGGTGACGTCGCTCATGTAAATCCATGGTATCACACCCACAGGGGCGTGATACCACGGAAAGAATGCAATACCCACGGGGCGATGCGACGTCCAGGGGACTAGACCCTCTGATCATTACATAGGGAACATGTAAGTAATAAAACATATTTTTATACATTCATATTACACAATATTACAACACAGGGTTGGGTAGGAAGGGGTTACTAGGCCACACATCACCCTGCTTGTAGGTTAGAATCCATATGGGACCTGACAGGTTCCCTTCAAGGAACAGGCCCTAAGTGGCCAGATCTTGCTCTTTTTCTATTCTGGCTGCTCCCCTTAGTAATCAGATTTCTTTTTTTGAAATCCACCATATGGTTACAAAGATATGGGGCTTTTATTTAGTGCTGCCTTTACTAGTATTTACAAAAGAGGCGTTGTTTACAGAATCCTCTGTGATTGTGGTACATAGGGTAAAAATGAAGACCAGGACAAAGACGCCCCCAGAATCCTGAGCCACGTCCCCTCACTAAAGATTGCTCCAAAGCAGTGGGGTTAAATATGAACAAAAACTCTTACGTGGCAAGCAAAAAACCAATATGGCCAAGGCCAATTGTTGGCTATTACTGGACAATGTAGTCTTTGCAGGAGTAAAGCCTGCTTTACACGTTGCAATTAGTTGTACAATCGCATTTGCGATGTGACACGCCCAGGTTGCATACGGGATTTTATGAGATTGCACGTAGGTCATTCATTTGCTGTCACACGTGCGTTAGTAGTCTATGTTAAATTTATCAATTTTATGTGCGATCCTTTAGATCATGTGTTCTGTGACACCTTTTTTTTTTTTTTTTTTTTTATTTATTGACTTGACAAGCGTGTGTAATGTGTAGGGATGCGTTTTTACTATGTCATCTGCCATTCAGCTCTGCTACATGGCCGCTAACAGCAGACACAGACAGCCATGTAGCAGAGCTGAATGGCAGATGACAGCAGACACAGAAAGAGCCGCACTGTCAGAATGAACTCGGGTGAACCTCACCCGACTTCATTGTCATGCTGCGGCTCTGTCTGTGTCGCGTCCTGATTAGCAGTCACCAGTGAAGACTCACCGGTGACCGCTAAACTCCTGAGTTTAGGAGCCCTCTCTCATATACTCACCGATCCCCGATCCCCGGCGCGGCGCTGCACGGCATTCACACTGCTCCGGCGGCTTTTACTGTTTTGAAAAAGCCGGCCGCCCATTAAACAATCTCGTATTCCCTGCTTTCCCCGCCCACCGGCGCCTATGATTGGTTACAGTGAGACACGCCCCCACGCTGAGTGACAGGTGTCACACTGCACCCAATCACAGCAGCCGGTGGGCGTGTCTATACTGTGTAGTGAAATAAATAATTAAATAATTAAAAAAAACGGCGTGCGGTCCCCCCCAATTTTAAAACCAGCCAGATAAAGCCATACGGCTGAAGGCTGGTATTCTCAGGATGGGGAGCTCCACGTTATGGGAAGCCCCCCAGCCTAACAATATCAGCCAACAGCCGCCCAGAATTGCCACATACATTAGATGCGACAGTTCTGGGACTGTACTCGGCTCTTCCCGATTTGCCCTGGTGCGTTGGCAAATCGGGGTAATAAGAAGTTATTGGCAGCCCATAGCTGCCAATAAGTCCTAGATTAATCATGTCAGGCGTTTATGAGACACCTTCCATGATTAATCTGTAAATTACAGTAAATAAACACACACACCCGAAAAAATCCTTTATTAGAAATAAAAAACACAAACATATACCCTGGTTAACCACTTTAATCAGCCCAAAAAAGCCCTCCTTGTCCGGCGTAATCCAGGATGCTCCAGCGTCGCTTCCAGCGCAGCTGCATGGAGGTGACCGGAGCAGCAGAAGACACATCCGCTCCTGTCACCTCCACGCAGCTAATGAAGACAGCCGCGCGATCGGCTGAGCTGTCACTGAGGTTACCCGCTGTCACTGGATCCAGCGGTGGATGCAGCGGTGGCCGCGGGTAACCTCAGTGACTGCTCAGCTGATCGCGCTACTCACCGCCGCTCCTCTCACCTCCACGCAGCAACTGAGGTGAGTAGTGCGATCAGCTGAGCAGTCACTGAGGTTACCCGCGGCCACCGCTGGATCCAGTGACAGCGGGTAACCTCAGTGACAGCTCAGCTGATCGCGCTATTGCCTTCATTAGCTGCGTGGAGGTGACAGGAGCGGCGGTGTATTCTGCAGCTCCGGTCACCTCCATGCAGCTGCGCTGGAAGCGACGCTGGAGCATCCTGGATTACGCCGGACATGGAGGGCTTTTTTGGGCTGATTAAAGTGGTTAACCAGGGTATATGTTTGTGTTTTTTATTTCTAATACAGGATTTTTTCGGGTGTGTGTGTTTATTTACTGTAATTTACAGATTAATCATGGAAGGTGTCTCATAGACGCCTGACATGATTAATATAGGACTTATTGGCAGCTATGGGCTGCCAATAACTCCTTATTACCCCGATTTGCCAACGCACCAGGGCAAATCGGGAAGAGCCGGGTACAGTCCCAGAACTGTCGCATCTAATGTATACGGCAATTCTGGGCGGCTGCTGGCTGATATTGTTAGGCTGGGGGGCTCCCCATAACGTGGAGCTCCCCATCCTGAGAATACCAGCCTTCAGCCGTATGGCTTTATCTCGCTGGTTTTAAAATTGGGGGGGACCGCAAGCCATTTTTTTTAATTATTTAATTATTTATTTCACTACACAGTATAGACACGCCCACCGGCTGCTGTGATTGGGTGCAGTGTAACACCTGTCACTCAGCGTGGGGGCGTGTCTCACTGTAACCAATCATAGGCGCCGGTGGGCGGGGATAGCAGGGAATACGAGATTGTTTAATGGGCGGCCGGCTTTTTCAAAACAGTAGAAGCCGCCGGAGCAGTGTGAACGCCGTGCAGCGCCGGGGATCGGGGATCGGTGAGTATATGAGAGAGGGGGATAGACTGACATGGACAGAGAGTGAGGGACAGAGATAGTGACCGACTGACAGAGATTAGTGAATGACAGACATTGTGAGGCGCTTCAGAACGCAGCTTTTCAGCTGCGCTCTGAAGCGGACCTTTTTTAAGCTGCGGTGCAGAGCGCACACCTGCGCACATAGCATCAGACACCAAAATTGTATGAGGGATGTCACACGTTACAATTCACTAGGTTCGTGCAACAAAACGCTCAATTCTAGACAAAGATACGATGTGTTTGCGATCAACGGTTTTGCGTTCAATCCTGATCGCACGTAGATGTCACACGCAGATACCTCACAAACGATGCCGGATGTGCGTCACTTACAACTTGACCCCAACGACGGATTGTGAGATATATTGAAGCGTGTGTAGCGGGCTTTAGGTCTAATAGTAAATAAGGTCAAAATCAGGTCACACAGGTCAGGGGTAACCAACTAGGGCACAAAGATGCAGAAAGCATGTTGTAGCCACTAACCGCCATCACTGGCAACTTTGTGGTGTCTATGGCAAATATACTATTATCCTTCATTTCTGGATTGTCCAAAAATGTAAAGTCCAGTAATAAGACTTGTTTGACTTTAAGAGATGCTGAAATCTTCATCTCGGTTGCTAGGCTACACCATATTATACTGTCACAGGCTAGTGATGTTACCATAGAGATGTGATTTTATTGCTGTTCTCCTGAGTTTAGACGTACCGGGCCTGTGACATAAGAGATATTACTCAGACATCACTCATGGTGTAAATAAACCTGCTCCATTGGGTGCAGCGTAACAGAAATGAGATGACTTTTTGAATCAATATTTACGGGTTTGCGCTAATGATGTCCATTGATTGTTCCTCCCTGCGGTGTAACGTGAAGCTTCTGGGCCCAGATGCAAAACCTCCAACAGAGACCCCAACTTATCACAGGTCTTTAATGGGCCCCCTCAGGCTATTGCAGCCCCTGCACCTTTTATGTTTATGCCCCTGGTTCCTCCTATGTTTAAATAGTTGGTGGTAAGTTTTAGATTCCACTACCCTTAGCAAATTAAAGGACTCCAGCCAATACATCAGTTTACATTGATTGTAGGCAGATCTTGTCTGTTTCAGCGATTTGAGTAGGAAAAAGCTATTAATATTCAACAGGCACATTGTTACAGTATCAGTCACCTCATATAGGCATCCATCGTCTACTTTATAGTAGCCATTTTGCGGCTTAGTAGGCCCCAAGAGCATTCTGGTGTTCCTCCTTTTCCCCTATACATGAATCTAACATTTGCTTTAACCCCTTCAGCCCCCAGCCTGTTTTCACCTTAAAGACCCGGCCATTTTTTGCAATTCTGACCAGTGTCACTTTGACAGGTTATAACTCTGGAACACTTTAACGGATCCTGGCAATTCTAACACTATTTTTTCGTGACATATTGTACTTCATGTCAGTGATAAATTTAGGACGATATGTTTTGCGTTTATTTGTGAAAATTTTGGAAATTTGGCGAAAATTTTGAACATTTCACAATTTTCAAAATTTCAAATTTTATGCCCATAAATCTGAGAGATATGTCACACAAAATAGTTACTAAATAACATTTCCCACATGTCTTCTTTACACCAGCGTAATTTTCTAAACAATTTTTTTTTCCGTGACTTTGAGAGGCCTAGGTGACAGAAAATACCCAAAAGTGACCCCATTCTAAAATCTGCACCCATCACTCTGCTCAAAACCACATCCAAGAAGTTTATTAACCCTTTAGGAGCCTTACAGCAACCAAAGCAATGTGTAAGGAAAAAATGAAAATTTTACTTTTTTTACACAAAAATGTTACTTTAGCCATAAAATTTAGCATTTTCACAAGGGTATCAGGAAAAATGCACCATAAAATTAATTGTGCAATTTCTCCTGAGTACACCGATATCTCATATGTGGGGGAAATCAATTGTTTGGGCGCACTGCAAGGCTCGGAAGAAAAGGAGCATCATTTGAATTTTTGAAAGCAAAATTGTCTGGAATAATTAGCGGATGCGATGTTGCGTTTGGAGACCCCCTGAGGTGCCTAAACAATGGAGCTCCCCCACAAGTGACCCCATTTTGGAAACTAGACCCCTCATGGAATTTATCTAGATGTTTATTGAGCACTTTTAACCTCTGGGGGCTTTACAAAAGTTAATAACTTTGAGCCGTGAAAATAAAAAAAAAAACAAATTACCACAAAATTGTTACTTCAACCAGGTAGCTTTTTTTTCACAAGGGTATCAGGAAAAATTGCAACATAAAATGCATTGTGCATTTTCTCCTGAGTACACAGATACCTTATATGTGGTGGAAATCAAATGTTTGGGCGCACAGCAGGGCTCGGAAGGCAAGGCGCGTCATTTGACTTTTCAAACGCAAAATTGTCTGGAATCGTTAGCGGATGCCATGTTGAGTTTGGAGACCCCCTGAGGTGCCTAAATAATGGAGCTCCCCCACAAGTGACCCCATTTTGGAAACTAGACCCCCTCATAGAATTTATCTAGATGTTTACTGAACACTTTGAACCCTTGGAGGCTTCACAAAAGTTTAGAATGTTCAGCCGTGAAAATATATATATATATTTTTTTTACCATGAAATTGTTATTTCAAACAAGTAGCTTTTTTTTCCACAAGGGTATCAGGAAAAAATGCACCATAAAATGTATTGTGCAGTTTCTCCTGAGTACACAGATACCTCATATGTGGTGGAAAGTAATTGTTTGGGCACACGGCGGGGCTCAGAGGAGAAGGAGCGCCATTTCACAGCAAAATTGGTTGGAATTATTAGCGTACGCCATGTTGCGTTTGGAGACCCACTGAGGTGCCTAAACAATAGAGCTCCCCCACAAGTGACCTCATTTTGGAAACTAGACCCCCCATGGCATGAATCTAGATGGGTAATGAGCACTTTGGACCCTCATGTGCTTCATACATTGAGGCATAAAAACAAAAAAGTACTTTTTTTCCACAAAAATGTTGTTTTAGGCTCAATTTTTTAATTTTTATAGGGGTAACAGGATAAAATGGACCGCAAAATTTGTTGGGCAATTTGTTCTGAGTACGCTGATACCTCATACGTGGCAGAAAACCACTGTTTGGGCGCACGGCAGAGCTCCAGAGGGAAGGAGCGTCATTTGACTTTTTAAATGGAAAATTAGCTGGAATCGTTAGCCGCACCATGTTGGGTTTGGAGATCCCCCTGATGTGCCCAAACAGTGGAGCTCCCCACCACATGTGACCCCATGTTGGAAACTAGACCCCCCCATACAAAAAAATATTAGTTTGGCGAAATAATAAATACAGACGTCAGTAAAAAATATATATATATATATATATATATATATATATATATATATATATATGAGCGCCTGCAACTGACACTAAGGCAAGTGCCACACGTGAGAGCGATGCCCAAATCTCGCATCGCATCATCTGGCACATCCACACTTCCTGTCTGGAAGAGAGCGACCGTGCCGGATGATGCAATGTGAGACTTGTGCATCGCTCTCATGTGTGGCACTGGGCTGATCCTTACAATATTCAGTAAAAAATACTGTAGTTGACGATTACTACAGTATAATTTTACTGGCCCTAACTAAGTTTATTTGTATTTCTTTCTTAGTTTACAGGAAAAAAAATCAGGACGAACGCACGGATGTGCTGCAAAAAGGGGGGGACTAGGTGGGATGGAAAAAAAGATGGATGGAGGATGGAAGAGGCCGCAATGGATGCAGGAGCAGCAGAGGATGGGTGAGGGCGCGGCGGATGGAGGAGCGGCGGAGGATGGGTGAGGGCGCAACGGATGCAAAAGCGGCGGAGGATGGGGGGAGGGTGGAAGGGGAGTGGGAGGTGAAATTGGGGATAGTTACCTTACAGAATAGATCTAGGTAGCAGGATTGCAGCAAATCCGGGAGGGGGAGAGGTGGGAGAGGGGGCAGAGGATTAAGGGGATGGGAGAGAGCAGGCAGCAGATCAGGGAGGGGGCAGAGGCTGATGGGGGAGTGAGGTGGCAGATGCAGGGGCGCAGCGGCTGATGGGGAGAGTGCAGTGGCTGATGGGGAGAGTGCAGTGGCTGATGGGGAGAGTGCAGTGGCTGATGGGGAGAGTGCAGTGGCTGATGGGGAGAGTGCAGTGGCTGATGGGGAGAGTGCAGTGGCTGATGGGGAGAGTGCTGTGGCTGATGGGGAGAGTGCTGTGGCTGATGGGGAGAGTGCAGTGGCTGATGGGAAGAGTGCAGTGGCTGATGGGGAGAGTGCAGTGGCTGATGGGGAGAGTGCAGTGGCTGATGGGGAGAGTGCAGTGGCTGATGGGGAGGGTGCTGTGGCTGATGGGGAGGGTGCGGTGGCTGATGGGCAGAGTGCGGTGGCTGATGGGGAGAGTGCAATGGCTGATGGGGAGAGTGCGGTGGCTGATGAGGAGAGTGCTGTGGATGATGGGGAGAGTGGAGCGGCGGATACAAGGAGGCAGCAGAAAGAAATCAGCGGCGTCAGATACAGGGGGGGGCGCAGTGGGAGGAGAGCAGCGGCGTCAGATGCAGGGCGGGCACAGTGGGAGGAGAGCAGCGGCGTCAGATGCAGGGGCGCAGCGGGAGAGTAGCTGCGTCACATGCAGGGGCACAGCGGGAGAGTAGCTGCGTCACATGCAGAGGCGCAGCGGGAGAGCAGGGGCGAAGTAGATGGAGGAGGACAGCGGTGGATCGGGGGCTATGACTCACAGATGGGCACCCGCAGGGATCGCTCTCCTCAGATTCCACGGAGGGAGAATCTGAGAAGAGCGATCTACAGCTCACCCGGTCCCAGATGCACGGTGCTTGGAGAGATCGGTCACAAGGCCGATCTCTCCAATCAGAGCTGGACGCGGGTGCAGTAAAGCTCACCGAGCTCCAGCCAATGGCCAGTGTTGCAGCTGCACTGACCATAGCTAGATTTCAATGCTTCAGCCATTTTCACTTACATTTTCATTACACTGGCTGTGATTGGCTGAGCGGCGTTCGTCAGCCAATCACAGACTCCGTAGGTTCCGGGAAGGAGACACCAGCCCTCCTGAGGTCAGGTACAAGTCCTCTCCTTCCCGAATCTACAGTTTTTGAAAACCGATCGCGGTTACCGTGGCTTCAGGGCCGCGATTTCGCCATGACGGATCTATCCGTCATGGGTCTTTAAGTACCAGGGCACCATGACGGCTAGATCCGTCAAAGGTCGTGAAGGGGTTAAGGGCTCCTGAATTAAATTTCCAGAGTACCTGCTAGGCCAGCGGAGCACATTTATAAAAAAAAAAAAAATGTACAAGCTGGAGCAAAATAAGTGACCACGGTCAATGGCAAAATCAGAAACAAATTTGGAACCTTAGGATTGTGATAAAGTCCCGGACATCAGGCAGTACCGTTGGGCAAAGACAGATGTCAGACCGTCCAAGGGTGATTTCAAGATGGGCATCCAGGAGTTAAACAGTATAAACAGCGATGAACCAGCTGACATATCAGAGGTCACGCCACAGTATTGCACCAAAAAAGGATATACAATAACTGGCAACCCATCTGTTGGTTGGTGTGATCAACTTCTAATGGCAATTCAGCAGGATCCTCATAGACACTGTCAGGTCTATTTGTCAGATTTCCTGTATAGCGCACAACCTGCCCAGCACCATAGGAATTTCCAGTCTCATTCATTATACTGGCTGGGCAGCACAAACACAGCCCAGCATGGGAAGAATAACCCTCAACAACGTTGTCAGGTCCAACAACTAGAGGGAAGCTGTGGTATCTGACAGTGGTGATCGGTGCAGGTGAAGGAAAGGGTCAGCTCATTGACTTTAAACAAATCTGTCAGGAGGTTTTTATTATGTAATCCAAGTACAGCATGATGTACGAGCAGACAGCCTGATTCCAGCGATGTATCACTTACTGGACTGCTTGTTGCCGTTTTGACAAAATCCCTGTTTTCGCTTCTGTAGTGGTCAAAATACTGAGCTGTGTATAACCCCGCCCACACCCCTTATAGTCAGCTTCCTGTGTACACTGTCCATTATCAGAAAGCTGCCAATCAGTGATGGGGTTGGGGTTACATAGAGTTAGGGGTGCTTCACACACAGCGAGCTCACTGCCGAGATCGCTGCTGAGTCACGCTTTTTGTGACGCAGCAGTGACCTCATTAGCGATCTCGCTGTGTGTGACACTGAGCAGCGATCTGGCCCCTGCTGCGAGATTGCTGCTCGTTACACACAGCCCTGGTTCGTTTTCTTCAAAGGCGCTCTCCCGCTGTGACACACAGATCGCTGTGTGTGACAGCGAGAGAGCGACAAATGAAGCGAGCAGGGAGCAGGAGCCGGCGTCTGACAGCTGAGGTAAGCTGTATCCAAGATAAACATCGGGTAACCAAGGTGGTTACCCGATATTTACCTTAGTTACCAGCCTCTGCAGCTCTCACGCTGCCGGCTCCGGCTCTCTGCACATGTAGCTGCTGTACACATCGGGTTAATTAACCCGATGTGTACTGTAGCTAGGAGAGCAAGGAGCCAGCGCTCAGTGTGCGCGGCTCCCTGCTCCCTGCACACGCTAAGCTAAGCGGTGTGCGCTGGTAACTAATGTAAACATCGGGTAACCATACCCGATGTTTACCTTAGTTACCAGTCTCCGCAGCTTCCAGACGGCGGCTCCGTGCAAGCGCAGCGTCGCTTGCACGTCGCTGCTGGCTGGGGGCTGTTCACTGGTCGCTGGTGAGATCTGCCTGTTTGACAGCTCACCAGCGACCATGTAGCGATGCAGCAGCGATCCTGACCAGGTCAGATCGCTGGTCGGATCGCTGCTGCATCGCTAAGTGTGAAGGTACCCTAACTGGACTGTCATGCACCTAGTCTTGCACTGGTAATCCCCTGCTGATAAAATACTAATTGTATTAAAACTACAGCAAACTGCTGAGCTAGTGATGCATCCCTGAAATCAATCTCTCTGACTCTACATTTACTGTACTCAGAATAAATAGTAACAACCTAGTGGGAGATTTCCTCTAAAAGCCTCCTAACTGCTACAATGTAGAAACCATAATGTAATAGCTAAATATAATAATGACTTGGAAAAAGAGAAAACCCACAAAAAACTGAGGAATGATCTTTCGTTATTATAACTACAAACAGTAAACTAGTCCCTGAAACGCTAAGGTGTGCAAACATTGATATAGCAATTTTGGAACTGCATTACTGCTATTGAAATAAGTTTTAAGAATGAAATAGGCCAGAAAATAGCCAGTTTATGACAGCCCAACAGCCAGCGACAAGGCGTATCTCTTTGTTGGGTCCCTAACCTAATATGCCTCTATCCGGGTATAAAGCCTACCATTTTATGGACAGGCAGGAACCATATTGTAGTTAGTTCCTTTCTGATTGAGCACTCCTCCCACCAGGTTGAGGTGGTTTACAAATTTATTTATTTTTTTAGTCCGATAGAGAAACAAAGTTCAAAATCCATGTTAATTTTTATTTACTTATTTATTAAATATATTGATAAAATCACAATGTAAGGCTGCTTTCACACTACGTTTTTTTAACATGCGTCATGAACGTTTTTTGCTGTAAAAGCGGATTCTGCTTTTACAGCAAAATAAACGCATGCATGTGTTATTTTACAGGATCCTGTCACTTTAAGTTTATGGGTGGGCATTGGAGTCATGTGATCGGGAGTCAGTGGAACTGAACGTGATAGACTGGGAGCCGACATCTGACAGCTGCAGAGGCTAGTAACCAAGGAAAACATCGGGTAACTTGCTTGGATATCCAATATTTACCTTGGTTACGAGCATCCGCAGCTGCTAGGAGCCGGGCTGCCTGCTCCCTGCACACGTAACCAACGTAAACATCGGGTAACTAAGAGAAGCGCTTTGCTTGGTTACCCGATATTTATCTTGGTTACGAGTGTCCGCAGCTCTCAGGCGGGGGAGAGAGAGAGGAGAGGGAGGGGGAGAGAGGGAGGGGGGGAGGGAAAGAGAGAGAGGTAGGGGGGGAGGGAGAGAGAGGAGAGGGAGGGGGAAAGAGGGAGGGGGAGAGAGACATAGAGGGAGGGGGAGAGAGGGACTGATCACACCAGGCTGGTTTCTGGGCATGCTCAGTAGAGCAAGCAGGATCCTGTCTATCAGCATTCCAGCGTTCACATGCGTTTGCGTGCTGTTTAGTCAGGATCCAGCAATTTGCAGTATTTGGACGCAGCTCAAAAACGCTACAAGTAGCGTTTTTGAAAAATGTTAAAAAACTGCAAGTCGCTGGATCCTCACTATAACGCACGCAAACGCATGTGAACGCATTTTGACGCGAGTCCATTGCAGATGCATTGAAATGAAAACGTATTTGCACTGGATTCGTTTTTGCGTTAAAAAAACGTTCAGGACGCATGTTAAAAAAACGTAGTGTGAAAGCAGCCTAACAAAATGGAGGTACACGTGTGATACACTACAAGTGAATCACACTGATACTGGTACAAAATAAGGAGTTGGTAAGCACAAGGCCACAAACAAAGCCACAAGAATAAATAGAAAGTGAATAAATAGTTTAATATTTGCTTGCGAAGACTTGATTAGACACTCACTATTGCCATAATAGCTTAGTGCATAAAATATGTTAGAAAAAGAGGCATAGCGAACATATCAGATTAGAATAGGTACTGGTTGCTTATCTATTAATCTCCCTGTACCAGTCAGTGAGTCACTGGTGTCACTGGCCCGACGCACGTTTCGCGTAGGGCTTCCTTGGGGGGCCATCAATTTAAGCAGTTTCCTGTAGGCCTGTAAAATTGTAGGCTTAACATCCGGATAGAGGTAGGAGCCAACAAAGAGATATGCCTTGTCGCCGGCTGTTAGGCTCTTAAAAACTGGCCATTTTATGCACTAAGTATCTCATTTGTAAAACTTATTTTCTAGACCAGCAATGTGATTCCAAAAATTCCTATATTCAATGTTTCCATACCTAGCGTTTCAGAGTTTAGATGTATATTTTTGAGCAGTAAAACTATTCCCATTATCAGGAAGAATCTTTTTAATAAATTATAGTGAGCCTTATTACCATGTTTTATCGGCGCGCCACATAGAGTGAAATCAAATCACTAATTTGTTTTCGTATCTGCTGATGAACCATTTAGCTCAGTAAATAACAACTAAGGCACAGGAATTACACAGATAAACACATGAGATGATGTTCGCAGATTTCCTTAGCTGCCCACAGCTATATTGATTTTTCTACGCTTTTGGAGATTATATTATTATTACAGTTGGCAAAGTTGGCAGAATGACTCATTATCATTATCCAGCTTCACAACAAGCCTGATGCCTGGGAAGGATCCAGTTGAATTGAAGAAATAATTTCCAGGAATGCTTTTACATATTGGCAGCAAGTGAATGTGCTTGCTTTATTTGTGACCAAAGTGGAAACAGCAACTTGGGTATCAGACCCAGTAACGGTGTTTGATTTGAACCATGATTTATAGTGACAAGCAAAAGGGTAACAATGTTTTGAAAGCTGTAATGGATGGTGACATATTGAGCCTGAAAGTCGAAAGTTCAAACATTGATAGCCTTTTGCTTGTCACTGTATCATATCTAATATGTAATTAATACGGATTATCACTGGCGTGCACTAAGACATAGGAATCCTGAAATAAGATACAACTGCATCAAGTTCTTCAAATATATTTGGATTGTGTCAATCCAGAGGTAGGAAAGAAACTAAATTTAAGTTTAGTGAGGCGACTGGCCATTTGGTATATTGTAAAAAAATGGAATTTCATATTCCAATGTTGCCATTTAGTATCCAGATTCTTGTGCACCAACAAGGAGTGACACCAAAACAATTCAGTTACCCCATTATAAGTCGATATCATTATTAAAGAGGCTCAGCTTAAGGCAAATTAAAGGCAATCTGTCACTTTGTAAAATGCTTATTTACCTATAGATATAGCGTTAATATACAGGTAAATAGCACACCCCTGCAATTTGATTGACAGCTCACTGTGCACAGGTACACTGCAGAGCTGGCTGTTAAACTGCCAGGGCGATCTTATAGTATAGTGAGAGGAACTGTGAGTGGTTATTGTAATCACTCCCTGCACCACCCCTATGACTGAAAGCTGGTGGCTCCTGAGAGGAAATAAATTAATTTTTCTCCCTGTAGCCACATTTTATTAAGGTGGCCAAGAAGCACTGAAACACTATTTACTTGCAGATTAACCCTCTTTCTGCAGGTAAATAGCTTTTTCCTAGGTGACAGGTTCCCTTTAAAGGGAATCTGTCAGCAGGTATTGCTACCTCATCTAAGAGCAGCATGATGTAGGCAAAGAAATCCTGTGTTCAACAATGTATCACTATGTGCAGCCGTTCCGACACAGTGAAAGATTTGAGATTTTGTATGTAGCAGTGCTGGGAGAGCTATCCCTGCCCACAGCAGGCTTTCCTGCTGTGGGCAGGGATACATTTCCATAGACAGAAGCTGATACTCACAGAGGGGGGTGGAGTCGGACTTCAACTCATGTGCTGCTGAGACCCACTAATGATAAGGATAACAGGCTTAAACTAACATTACAGGTAAACAAAAGCAGACATTGAGATAAGACACACTGTTGAATTTTCTGTTTTAACTCTTGCAGCATGCTATCTTTAGGTTACATTGCAGAAACCTGCTGACAGAGTCCCTTTAAGGCAGATCTGTCACAAGATTTCACAATACTAACTGCAAACATTACTACCTACATCTCTTATATGTACATCCTGATGAGGCTGAAATGTAATATCAATCTCTCCACCCCTTGCCTCATTGATAGCTTCTCAGTGTCCCTCCTCCCTGCTGCTGAGATCTCTCACTTCTCAGTGCAAGCTGCAGTAGTCAGTCAAGCAAGGTCAATGGAGAATTCACTTGTCCTTGTGAGTTTTCTCATTCTTTAGCTTGAATCATAAAATGCTAATTTTAATATGAGGATTATTCCATCATTTTGTCATGGATTTTCAAAGTACAGTAAGTACACCAGTCTTGTCAAGTCTTAAGGGGGCTTTACACACAACGACATCGCTAACGAGATGTCGTTGGGGTCACGGAATTCGTGACGCACATCCGGCCTCATTAGCGACGTCGTTGCGTGTGACACGTATGAGCAACCGCTAACGATGCAAAATACTTACCTATTCATTGATTGTTGACACGTCGTTCAAATCCCAAATATCGTTGCTGTTGCTGGACGCAGGTTGTTCGTCATTCCTGAGGCAGCACACATCGCTACGTGTGACACCCCAGAAACGACGAGCAACACCGTACCTGCGTCCTCCGGCAACGAGGTGACTTCCATGCGGCTGCTCTCCGCCCCTCCGCTTCTATTGGACGCCTGCTGTATGACGTTGCTGTGACGCCGCACGAACCACCCCCCTTAGAAAAGAGGCTGTTCGCCGGCCACAGCGATGTCGTTAGGCAGGTAAGTTCGTGTAACGGGTACTAGCGATATTGTGCGCCACGGGCAGCGATTTGCCCGTTACGCACAAACGACGGGGGCAGGTGTGATCGGCAGCGACATCGCTAGCGATGTCGCTGCGTGTAAAGTGGCCTTTAGATCTAATTAACAAGTTGATTACTTTTGGACCAGACTCATTCAGTAAATGCATACCAAAACAAAATGTATGTATTCTACCCCAAGAAGTTAGGACAAATCACAACTTCCTCAGCTTCAGGCGCACCATAAAGACGCATCTTTTTAGGGCGGCCTAGCACACTCCCTAATCAGATTAGTTTCACATAGTCCCTCTACAACATCTCACAACATAACTCCACATCAAACTCCATGGCACCCAAATGCATCTCAATTCTCTGGCCAACTGGTCCAGGAAACCATTATCTATCCCCCATTTCCGTGAGATGGCTGGATTGTCATTGTAAATAAGCACTTGTATCTTGCCCCCATATCTCATTGTAGATTGTAAGCTGTCACGAGCAGGGTTGTTTTTCTTTTCTTTTTTTTCCTTCTAAATATTGTATTTTCTGTAACTGTTACTTGTTTGTATATGATCCTCCTGAATTGTAAAGCGCTGCGGAATATGTTGAATATGAAATAAAGATTATTATTATTATTATTCATTGACTGGACAGTGACCTCTATGGTATATAGTAATGGCAAATCTTACTCTGTTAAAAGCCGTACTGTCCTGATCACTGTGCCTATTAGTAATCCTTTCTGAAATATCCTTCAATATTCATATTGAAAATCAAGATGAAAGCTAAAGCTGCATTCACTGGAGTGAGCCTGATTGGGTAACTAGGATCTGTATCCTATGTGCATGATAGTATTGGAATATAGCCCTGCTCATCACATCAGAGTGATGTAATAGTGTATCGATTGCTATGTGTTACCAACAGATAGCTAGTCGGACTTTGCCGTGTGTTACAAAAAGTAAAAAGAAACACACAAGAAAAATATCGTAAAGGGAACCTGTCAGGTCCAATATGCACCCAGAACCACAAGCAGTGCTTAGACGTAATATTACTGCCGACGGTCGTTAAGGGGTTAAAAAACAAAAAGCAACTGATTTCTCTTATCAGAGTGTGCAATGGTTTACATAGTTTACGTAAACTACAGGGTTTATTACCCTGTGATTAACATTACAGTACTAGAAATGCACATGCTTGTCAGACACGCCCCCCGCTGTGATTGACACCTCACAGTCAATGCACAATCTCTTTCAGAGCCTGGTGTGGGTGGGGACAGCATTGCTGTGTTCCTAAATCTAGATTCTATGATTGTTTCAGAACAGCTTCAGTCAGTAATCTAAGTGATACACTATTGGATTTGAATCTCCTTTCCTGCATTATGTTACGGTCAGATGAGGTAGCAAAAACCTGCTGACAGATTCCCTTTAATTAACAGACAAGATCTTACTGAAATTTTGGTTAATCTACCATGTTCTACCATAGATAGCACATACTGTACATATACAGTGACCCTCCATAAACATAGTTCTCGCAGTAGATGGTCTTAGAAATTGTTATCATACACTAAAAGGGCGGCTGGAAGACAGAAGGGTGCTTTACACGCTGCGAAATCGCTAGCAATCTCATTAGCGATGTAACACTCCAGATTGCACATGCGATTTGCCGAGATTGCACATGTGACTGGCGCTACAAAATTCATTGTTATAATCTTTTTTTAAAATTGTTCATTGATCATTTTAGTTTATTTACATCAGGTTATCATTTTGCTCTTTGCCTTATATTTAATTCCATCATGATTAATTCTCCGTTATCCGTCTAGGCTACAGAAATGGAGAAGCAGCTGTCGTTACAGGTCACTGTTCTTCAAGAGGAATTCCGTGAGAAGAGCATGTCTACAAGCCAACATATTTCGCGGTTGGAAAGTCTTCTATCAGAGGTGGGCTTATAAGATAATTTAATGTAATATATGATAGTGTGATGAGTTTGGTTTCATAGAAACACTTCTGGTTACCAAGTTACTTGATACTGAGGAATCACTGAGTTAAAGTTTAACGAGAACTTGATTATGTTTCTTGGTTTCTCCATAGAGTCATGGAATGTTTTTCGTACTTCTTCAGTGGAAAATTAGATTATTTGTGGGAAAAAGCACTTCTCATTAAAGGCCTTGTCACCAGTTCCTATCTTCAGGAGTACACTGCTTTCCTTTTTGCCGAGGGGGAGGCGCGCTCCTGAAGATTGACAGTTCAGGCTGGCAGCATGGCTGAGCCGGTGGCCTGAATTACCCATTCTTTGCTTTAGGCCGGGGCCATACTTGGATTAATGTGATCCTCGCATGACACTTGGCTCACGCTGGCAGCACAACGGGAGCCGAGTGTCATCATCATGCGATTGGACCTCAGCTGCGGGGGCGGGCCAGCACTGAGGAGGGCGGGCTGGCACTGCGGAGGGGAGGGAGGGATTTGCAAATTGTAATAATATACTTATTGAGATTGTAGAGATTAATCTGTTCTCCCTCCCCTCTTTCCATTCCCACATCTAACCTTCTTCACTCCTTCCTTGTCCCTCCCGCCACTACTATTTTGAATAAAGGCATTCTTCAAGCTTTCTTGCCTTCCTCCCCTCCCTTCCCCACTCTATCCTAAGTTAGATGTTTGTTTTTCATGGAAAAATGTCAATAAAGCTCTTTGGAAGCAGAATATAATATCTGTGATGGTCCTGATCTGGCATAAATGGGATATAAAGATTATCTGCCAATCACTAGCATTAAAGAGGTTGTCCCGTGAAAACAAGTTATCAGTTTTCTGCAGGATTGATGATAACTTGGTGATCACTGGATGTCTGGCTGCTGGGACCTACACCGATCAGAAGAATAGGGAATTTTAATCCATGGTGTTTGACATTCCCATAGACCAATGTTCCCCAACTCCAGTCCTACGGAGCCACCAACAGTGCATGTTTTCCGGATTTCCCTAGTGTTTCACAGATGTTGGAAAAAATGTACACAAAGATAACCATTTCATTTAAATGTTTTAAGACAGCAAAAGGTCAGAAAAGTGGCTGGACTCGAAGTCTGTGATTCCCTGGAGGCAGGGAGAGGGGCTGGGGAATCACAGACAGGGAGAGGAAGACCGAGTTCATGAAGGCAAGAAATGAGAGGCATGGAGCTCATTGGCTCTAATTAAAAAAATGGAAGCAAAAAGATTATTGTGATTACTTATGCTCATCAGGTGATCTTCTACATGTAAGCATCACTCTGAAGCATTCATGTTGCCGTTCCTCCATGAAAATCTGCTTGTATCAAGGGGAAACTGCAATGTGGGCTCTTGATACCAGACTGCCCCTTACACATGGAACATTACTATTACACACCCTGTGATTTTAGGAGCAATGCACACATGCATCAGTTCAGTAATTATTAGCATGTCCCATATGTAGGGACTCCACTCTCTCTGGAAGCAGTTAAGGTATATGCATAAGCCTGTTTGTTCTGGTGCAAAATACCTTGAAGTTTATTATCTTCATAAACTTCAGCAAAAGTCCACATGAACACAAAATAGTCCATGTAGCAATACAGGCTCACCCGTTTAGATAAATATAGGGTTTTTTCCTAATTGGCCTCAGAACAAGACTGATCAGCATGGAAAAGTTTTTCCCCTCTCCACACATAGACCCCTCTGGAGATGCTCAGCTGCCTTTTTATATGCTGGATTAAAGGATGGGAACGACTAGTCCCGCTAAGTCCTGCTTCCAGTCGTTCCTAAAACCCAGATCCAAACTCCGGTCCCGTTACAAACCGTCACAGCACTAGAAGTGCTAGAGCCTTCTTACCGGGTTTCACATCACCTAGGCTAGTCACCTCGGTGATAAGTATCTCCCATCCAGGATCTTGTCAGCTTCTTCCTTACACATGTTGTAACATTTCTGTTCTTTAAACTATGCTTTGTAAAATTCCTGTTATTTCTCCTTTAATTATATAAAAAAGATATCTTGAGTGTTACTATTCACTTCATTAATGCAACTTGTTCCTTCTTTGTCTGAGCCTGGATTCAGAAATCCGTGTTTCATCAATGCACGGCCTGGCCCTTGGTCTCTAAATCAGATCTCGACTGCCTTATACATGCCTATGAGTGTGTTCAGTTTTGGTGAGGAGACCTGCAGCCATGACATGAAACATGGATGTGTGAATCTGATCCAACACTGATACTATCCTAATAATACTAACATGTATCCTGTTGACAAGGAGAATGGTAACACCCTGTGGGCTAAAATATTTGTGTTCAACAAATTCACTTTTCTTTAATCATTTATATCTACAGAACAGAATAGAATGAGCTGTACGTGGCATCAGTAGGGTCAGGATCAGTAAGCTCTATCATCAGTAGGATCTATTGATTACTAAAGTCATATTCAAGAACCAGCGGGTCATAATAACTATAATACCCATATCAATAACTGTTATAAATATTGTAATACCTTTTGTTTATATATATAGTATATAAGTTTATAAAAATGAGGGGTCTGCCATTTCTAGGGGCAGCTTTTGCCACCTTTTACATAAAGTACTTGCTGCGACATTTCTCACCATTACAATATCTCCGATGTGTCTCCATCTCTAACCTAGATATCTGATTGACAGCAGGGAGCTTTGAAATGTCAGGTAAAACAAGACGTTTTTGAATGGCCGTTACTTGCATGTTTTTGAGAAACAAAATTCCCTTTGAACCTAAGATAGAGGGCCCCTGTTTTTCAGTCAACCCTGTTCCCAGTTCATTTGAACCTAGTGCAAGTTTCATGTATGTACCCCATACCTGATGTCATTTAGGCTACATTTCGCTAATAGAGGAGTCTTCTGGTGATAAAGAATGACTTTGTCATTGCAGAAACCTGCGTTGGACAGGTTAAAAGAAGACACAAGTCCATCAAGTATAACCTAACGTGTTGATCCAGAGGAAGACAAAAACCCCATGAGGCAAATGCAAATTCCCTCTATTAAAGAGGTGGTCCGAAGTCAAACTAAATTTCATTCTAAATCCCATATATTTAGTGCCATAATCTAAGCTATTTTTTAATATAGCTTACAAACGTAATAGGACTAATCAGGTAGAGTATAGTATAGGCTCACAAATTATCCTCAACCCTTAATAAAATATATGTTTATTAGTAATTCGTTAAAACAATCCCAAAGACACACAAACAAAGACAAACCAAAGTCAGGTGACCCTAATACCGATACAGGGGGACGGTACTATATAAAGATAAAATGAGAGGGGAAAAAGGGGGGGGGGATCCTGGTGACCCTCAACAATTCAGGTGTCCCTACCTGACAATGGAGGGTGTGACACCTTAAGTTACCGGGCGCCCCCGTTCCACGTCGACTTTCCCTTTTCCTCACCCTGAGATTTAGGGAAGATAATTCAAAAAGAGGGTAGGAAAAAAGAGAAACCGTTCCCAAAGGTACAATAGGGTCTAATACACTGATAAATATGTGTTTCTCAAAATCTGACTCGCGGTAACAAGATATACAACCGCAAAAGATGATACAAAAGTAATATATCTGCAAAAATTAGCTCATGTGATAATCTATTATACCATAATGTGTCACAGAAAGAGCCACCATAGTCTCGCTATAGTCAAGGAAAGACCACTAAGTCAGCAGAACAATTCACTACCACACATAAGTACTAAGTCCTACTGGGGTGCCAATAGCCCCATCACAGATACTTTACATAGGACAATAAAGGAAAAAGTGTATTAGACTCTATTGTACCTTTGGGAACGGTTTCTCTTTTTCCCTCCCCTCTTTTTGAATTATCTTCCCTAAATCTCAGGGTGAGGAAAAGGGAAAGTCGATGTGGAACGGGGGCGCCCGGTATCTTAAGGTGTCACACCCTCCGTTGTCAGGTAGGGACACCTGAATTGTTGAGGGTCACCAGGATTCCCCCCCCCCTCCCTTTTTCCCCCTCTCATTTTATCTTTATATAGTACCGTCCCCCTGTATCGGTATTAGGGTCACCTGACCTTGGTTTGTCTTTGTGTGTCTTTGGGATTGTTTTAACAAATTACTAATAAACATATATTTTATTAAGGGTTGAGGATAATTTGTGAGCCTATTTTTTAATATACTTGTATTATAAATTCCCTACCGTTTCCTAACTACACTATCTGCTATTCCATTTTTTTTCCTATTTCTTGTCTGATGACACTTCATTTGAGAATCCCAGTGCATGTTGGGATACTCAAAGCATCATTATAGCAGGGGGCAGAGTCTGCGGTCACAGTCTCTGTCCCCTCCCTCAGCGGCTGTGCTCATCCCTGTTGTGTCCCTGCTCTGTCCCTCCCTTCGCTGTGGACTTTGCTATCTGCACAGTGTTAACGTCTGCTCTT
Source organism: Anomaloglossus baeobatrachus (assembly GCF_048569485.1). Classification (NCBI taxonomy): domain Eukaryota; kingdom Metazoa; phylum Chordata; class Amphibia; order Anura; family Aromobatidae; genus Anomaloglossus; species Anomaloglossus baeobatrachus. The sequence goes on from NC_134353.1 coordinate 693,786,282, forward strand.
TGTCAACTCAGGTCAGTAATAATCTGCCACCAGGAGGTTGGTGTCAATACCGAGCATGCAGGAGGAGACTAGTGATGTCGCATGTCTATGCCAAGTATTGACACCACTCTGTTGTTGGCAGGTTATTACTAATCTGAGCTGACAACAAAGCGGGTGCTGTACACTGTGCAGATCGCGCAGGGAGGCACAGAGTAGAAATAAGCACAGCCGCATCATTTCAGGGAGGAGGCAGGGGCTGTGACAGTGACCGCAGCTTCTGCTCCTTGCTCTAGTGATGCTTCGTTTGAGTATCTTAGCATGCACTGGGAATCTTAAACGAAGCGTCATCAGATAAGAAATAGGAAAAAAAAGAAGATGTAATGTAGTTAGGGAATGGTAAGGAATTTTAAGTCACGTATATTAGCCAATACCTTATATTACGGTCCTACATAGATAGGTATTTGGATGAAGATTTAGTTTGACTTCAGACCACCCCTTAAAGACCGGGTGATTTTTCATTTTTACGCTTTTGTTTTTTTCTACACTTATTTCATTAGCCATAACTTTTTCAATCTTTAATCTATATAGCTGTGCAAGGGCTCGATTTTTGTGGAATTAGTTTTACTTTTGATTGACACCATCCATTTTATCATATGATGTAATGGTAAGCAGGAAGAAAATTCAAGTGAGGTGCAAAAAAAGTGAAATTGTGCAATTGTTTGGGGTTTTTTTGCTTTCACTTTCCCAAAAAACTGACCTGGCAGTATGATTTTGCAGGTCAGGTCAGTACCATTACGTAGATTCCAAACGTGTTGTTTTTGTGAAAAAAGTTCAGAAATGTAAACCTTGCTTGGGTCGCATCTTTCCAAGATGTTTTCAATTTTTGAGATATGCAGCTGTGTGAGTTCTTGTTTTTTTGCAATCGAGCTGATGTTTTTATTGATATTATTTTGGGGGTATATACGATGGTTTGATCAGCTGTTATTACATTTTCTTCTGTTGCTGCGGCGGTCGTAAAACTACAATTTTTGTAATTTTGATTTTTTTTCTCGTTACACTGTTTACCAATTGGATTCATTTACTTTATATTTTGGTGGATCTTTTTTAAGAATGCAGCAATGTCATATAAGCGTATTTTTATTTTAACTGTTAATGTGGTAAAGGGTGATTTTAACTGGAGCACGGTAAATGCCGCTGTCAGAGATTGACAGCGGCATTAATAGGTTAGCAGCCTAGGGCAGAGTTCTGCTCCACCTGCAGCTGTTAGAGGCAGATGAAGGCTGAATAATTCAGCCTTCATCTGCAGGTAAAGATGGGGGCTCGGCATGTGGGCTCTCGTACAGTAAAGCATCGCCGCCTATAATGATAATTTAACGTTCTTTCCTATAGACAGAGAGAATGTCATTATTGCAGGCCTTAAGGGTGCTTTACACGCTGCGACATTGCTAACGATATATCGTCGGGATCACGTCGTTAGTGACGCACATCCGGCACCGTTAGCGACATCGCAGCGTGTGACACCAAGGAGCGACGATCAACGATCGCAAAAGTGTCAAAAATCGTTGATCGTTGACACGTCGCTCCTTTTCATAATATCGTTGCTGTTTCATTCCGCAGGTTGTTCGTCGTTCCTGCGGCACCACACATCGCTGTGTGACACCGCAGGAACGACGAACATCTCCTTACCTGCGTCCACCGGCAATGAGGAAGGAAGAAGGTGGGCGGCATGTTCCGGCCGCTCATCTCCGCCTCTCCTCTGCTATTGGGTGGCCTCAGTGATGTCGCTGTGACGCCGAACGCACCTCCCCTAATGTTCGCTACGGCAGCGATCACCAAATGTCGCATGAACGACGGGGGCGGGTGCTATCGCTCGCACAACATCGCTAGCTATCGCTAGCGATGTCGCAGCGTGTAAAGCACCCTTTAGTGTACAAGATGACAAATATTATCCTAATTATGTAGAAATGGCAAATTCTGATTGATAACTTCCTTCTATGCGACACTTTTGAGTCTGCAAGCTTGAATCCCCATGTATGGATGTTCCCTATGTCTTGTACAGTTATCCTTACTGGTTACAAGCCCAGACGTTTATCCTTCTGTATAATGTTATGTAGAGCAATAATGTAACCTTGGAACAAATCTATGTATACGCCTGACCTAACCTGATATAGATTATGTTCCTCAGTCTCTGTCATCCCTCCTTCCTCTTCTTTCCATTCAACCCCGTTTCCTTTCTCTCTTTTGCCTGGTGCGGAGCAGCAGATCCTAGAAGTAAGTACCTTATCCTTCCTGGGTCTGGAGTGCATGAGCCAAGCGGTCACGTGTATCTGTGAGTCATTGTCTGCATGCCGTCTAAGACCGTACGTTGCTCACTCTGCTCTTATTGCTGAGATCTCTGCTGCTTTTTATGTATATTATTATATTTTTATTATATTATCTTTCTGAATGTTAGACCGCAGAATATTTAGCAGAAGACGTATCTATAGTTTGCTTATGTCAGGTTAGCATTGTTTTTTTAATACATAAAGGTCATGGCTGTGCAGAAAATAGTCACCTCCTCGCTTCCTGAGCCTTACCACATATACTATACCACAAAATACTGGGCGCTCAGTGAGTCACTCAATATGAGGTTGCATGTATCTCAGAAACCTGCTCATAAGCCTTGGATCAGGCATCCAATCATCTAGAACCTCGGATAATCTGGTACTTGTTTGTAGCACTATATTTTAATCTCTATCTTTATATTTTATATACTTTTCCAATAATATAAAGGTATTCCAGTCTTCTTTTAGGCTGTGTTCACACATTGTGTTTTTGACGCGCTTTTTCTCCAGTGCAGTTTGTTACAAAGCCTGAAGGGTTTCCCGATGCCACCAAAGTGATTGACAATCCTGAAGTCTCATGCACACGTTGTATATTTATGACTTGCAGATTCGATGCAGAAATAAATCTGCATTATGTCAATTCTTTCAGCGTTTTGCTGCAGATTTCACCTATACTAAAGAGTGGGGAAATATCTGCACCAAAAACACATAAAAAACCTAGGTATTTTACACTGCATTTTTCCTGCCAAGAGATGCAGAAATGGAGCAGAAATACTTAAAGAGGACAAACCACCAGGATTTTCCTATCTAAACTAAAACCAGTGCTATACTGGCGATATCATGCTGATTCTATATACACCTTTAGTTGTGAGATCAGATGTATAGTTTCTGAAATATAGGCAAGTAAAGTTTGAAATTCACTGTTATTTAGTTGATAGGTGCTGCAGAATATCTAATAGTTGGGTCGGGGTTTGCTAGCTATTCCCGCCCTATCTGCCTGCCTGTCCTTCCTCCCCCTGTCTCTGTTATTACAGGGGGAGGAAGGAGAGACGAAGGACAGTGGGGAGGAAGGACAGGCAGGCAGACAGGGGCGGGAATAACTAGCAAAACCCGACCCACCTATAAGATATTCTGTAGCTGCTATCAATCAAATAACAGTGTATTTCACAAACTTTACTTGCCTGTATTTCAGAAACTATACATCCGATCTCACAACTAAGGGTATGTTTAGAATCAGCATGATAGCGCCAGTAAAGCACTGGCTTTAGTTTAGATAGGAAAATCCTGGTGGTTAGTTCTCTTTAACTTGTGCACATACTCTTAGGCGGGCTTTGCACGTTGCAACATCGAAAGCCGATGCTGCGATGTCACACGCGATAGACCCCGCCCCCGTCGCAGCAGCGATATCTTGTGATTGCTGGCGTAGCGAACATTATCGCTACGCCAGTTTCACATGCACTCACCTGTCCTGCGACGTCGCTCTGGCCGGCGTCCCGCCTCCTTCCTAAGGGGGCGGGTCGTACAACGTCAGAGCGACGTCACACGGCAGGCGGCCAATCAAAGCAAAGGGGCGGAGATGAGCAGGATGTAAACATCCCGCCCACCTTCTTCCTTCCGTATAGCCGCCGGCGGCAGGTAAGGTGATGTTCCTCGCTCCTGCGGCTTCATACACAGCGATGTGTGCTGCCGCAGGAACGAGGAACAACATCGTACCTGTCGCGGCAGCGTAATTTTGAAAAAGTCGGAGCCTACACCGATGATACGATAACGACGCTTTTGCGCTCGTTAATCGAATCATCTAGGATTTACACACTACAATGTCGAAAGTGACGTCGGATGTGCGTCATTTTCGATTTGACCCCACCAACATCGCACATGCGATGTTGCAACGTGCAAAGCCGCCCTTAAAGTTATCAGTGGAAGGGGATCTGACAGTGAACAAGAAGAGATCTGATGTTCCGAATATCAGTCACCTGTCTCTGCAGTTAATCAGGGTCTTAGTGGTCTGGTGGTCCTGACACAATGTCTTCTGGTCCAAAAGAGGTTATCAAGCAACAGCACTGGAGCTCTCAGTTATACCTGCCGGCAGATTTCCTAATATACAGCATTGCTATAGCTGCAGCTGTTGCTATTTCCTCAACAGTGATAACTTTTAAAGAAGATTGGAAAACTCCTATATTAATCCAAATTCAGCCATGTCCAAATGATACCAGGTAAAAAGTAAAAAACATGTTACATTTAGATGTATTTCCATTAAAATACCTGAAGCCATAATAGAGGATGAATCCGGAGACCTGATGATCTAATGTGTCAAGAATCTTTTTTATCAAAATAGATATTTTCATCAGGTTTTTGACAACTAATCTGAAAGCAACATAATGTAGAGACAGAGACCCTGATTCCAGTGATGTGTAACTTACTGGGCTACTGCACTTTTGATAAATCACTGTTTCTTTGTCGCTCTATTGGGAGACCCAGACAATTGGGTGTATAGGCTATGCCTCCGGAGGCCGCACAAAGTATTACACTTAAAAGTGTTAAGCCCCTCCCCTTCTGCCTATACACCCCCCGTGCTCCCACGGGCTCCTCAGTTTTTTGCTTTGTGCGAAGGAGGTCAGACACGCACGCACAGCTCCACAGATTGGTCAGCAGCAGCTGCTGACTATGTCGGATGGAAGAAAAGTGGGCCCATATAGGGCCCCCAGCATGCTCCCTTCTCACCCCACTCTTGTCGGCGGTGTTGTTAAGGTTGAGGTATCCATTGCGGGTACGGAGGCTGGAGCCCACATGCTGTTTTCCTTCCCCATCCCCCTCAGGGCTCTGGGTGAAGTGGGATCTTACCGGTCTCCAGGCACTGAGACCGTGCTCCATCCACAGCTCCTAAGACTCTGCTGGATAGGAGCCGAGTATCGTTCAGGGACATGGCCCTGCTACTTGAAGGTACTCTGTGTCCCTGTGGGGACCGCGCACAGCAACACTCCAGCATTGCTGGGTGTGCTAGTGCACCGGGGACCGCGGCGCTGACCGGGTTAATGTGCCATTACACACTCAGCGTCGCTGAGTGTTTTTATGTAGGGGGACTACCGTACTACCGCCGCCGCCATGTTTTTAACACTGAGGCGCGGCTGTGACTTGTAGTGCGCCGGGGACTTCCGCGCGGCCGCGCTTTTATGGCAGCCGCGCTTATTACTTGAGTCCCCGGCTTGTACGGCCTAGTGTTTCCTCCTCCCGCCCACAGCCCTGACAGGCAGGGGAAGGGCGGGACGCTTTACAGACGAGCTGCAGTGAGGGCTGGAGCATGCTTTGCATACTCCACTCCCCTCACTGCACTGTGAGGCACCAGTTCCCGCACTTTCTAAGGGTCACGCCCACGGCTTCCTCCTCTCTCAGGACGCCGGCAGCCGTGCCATTACACACTCAGCATCGCTGAGTGTGTTTATGTAGGGAGACTACCGCGCTGACCGCCGCCGCCATGTTTTGACACTGAGGCGCGGCTGGGACTTGTAGTGCGCCGGGGACTTCCGCGCGGCCGCGCTTTTACGGCGGCCGCGTTTATTACTCGAGTCCCCGGCTTTTGCGGCCTAGTCTTTCTTCCTCCCGCCCACAGCCCTGACAAGCAGGGGAAGGGCGGGACGCTGCACAGGATGAGCAGCACTGAGGGCTGGAGCATGCTTTGCATACTCCACCCCCCTCACTGTCCTCTCCTCAGAAGCCGGCAGCCATTCCTGTCAGCTCCTTGAATGCTGCAGAGGGGGACAAATTCTGACAGACCCAGGCAGGGACCCTGGTGGCCTCACAACCGCTTTATGCGGGGGGTATGCAGCATCTGTGGTGCTAGCCACATTTGTGCAGGAGTGTAATTTTAAATCATATGTTTATAAGATGTGCTTTACACTGTATGGTGCACAGTTGATTCTGTATATATATTGTGTTGCTCAGGGAAGTCAACAGCATGGCGCCCATAAAAGGCAGGAGCGCCAAACCACAGGCTTACTATGCTGCCTGCGCCGCATGTACGACCCCTCTGCCGGCAGGATCCACTGAGCAATCCAGACCGGTATCTCAGCACAGGGGCACTGTTGAATCATTGCTCCCTGGCCCACCTCAGTTGGACCAGAGGTCTCCCCGGGGTGTCTCATAGATTCCAGAGTGAGGTCTCTGATACAGACCCCAGCCCCTGACCGTCTAAGCGAGCTCGCTGGGAAATTCCCTCGACATCTTCATATTGGTCAGGGTCTCAGCGGGGGGAATCCCTGGATGATGAAGCGGAGACAGCTGATCAGGATTCTGATCCTGAGGCCGCTCTCAATCTTGATACGCCTGACGGGGACGCCATAGTGAACGATCTTATAGCATCTATCAATCAAAGATGCCACTCACAGGCAGATGGAGCTCTGGTTGAAATCCATCTATGAAGCTATCAGCGCTTCTTTTGCACCAGCATTTGCAGCCGTATGGGTGCTACAAGCTATCTCAGCAGGTCAAGCGCAAATTGACGCAGCCACACAGACGTCGGCATTTGCGTCTTACGCTATTAATGCTGTCCTGGACTCTGCGAGCCGTATGGCGGTTGCTTCCGCCAATTCGGTGGTACTCTGCAGGGCCTTGTGCCTACGGAACTGGAAGGCAGATTCTGCTTCCAAAAAAGCGTTTAACCAGTTTGCCAATTTCTGGCGACCGACTGTTTGGCGAACGTTTGGATGAAATCATCAAACAATACAAGGGAAAGGATACATCCTTACCCCAGCCCAAACCGAACATACCCCAACAGAGGATGGGGCAGTCGAGGTTTCGGTTCTTTCGGGGCGCGGGCAGGTCCCAATTCTCCTCGTCCAAAAGGCCTCTGAATAGATCAAGGGCTCTCCGATTCATGGCGGTCTAAGTCAAAAAGACCACCGGAGGTGCCGCTACCAAAGCGGCTTCTTGATAGCTTTCGGTCTCCTCAATCCGCATCCTCGGTTGGTGGCAGGCTTTCCCGCCTTTGCGACTCCTGGCTGCCAAGGGTAAAAGACCGTTGGGCGAGAGACATTCTGTCTCACGGTTACAAGTTAGAGTTCGCCTCTCGTCCCCCGACTCGATTCTTCAGGTTATCCCCGCCTCCCGAGCGAGCCGAGGCTCTTCTGCAGGTGCTGGGCACCCTGAGGGCAGAAGGAGTGGTGGTCCCTGTTCCTCTTCAGCAACAGGGTCACGGGTTTTTCTCCAACCTGTTTGTGGTTACAAAGAAGGACGGGTCTTTCCGTCCTGTCCTGGACCCGTAACTGCTCAACAAACACGTATAGACCAGACGGTTCCGGATGGAAACCCTCCGCTCCGTCATCGACTCAATGTCCCCAGAAGATTTCCTTGCATCGATCGATATCAAAGATGCTTTTCTCCACGTACCGGTGGCTCCAGAGCACCAACGCTTCTTGCGCTTCACCATAGGAGACGAACACCTGCAGTTCGTGGCACTGCAGTTCGGCCTGGCTACAGCCCCACGGGTTTTCACCAAGGTCAGGGCTACAGTAGTTGCGGTCCTCCACTCTCAGGGTCACTCGGTGATCCCTTACTTGGACGATCTGCTGATCAAGGCACCCTCTCAAGAGGCATGCCAACACAGCCCCGACGCTTCTCTGGGGGCTCTCCAGAGTTTCGGGTGGATCATCAATTTTCCAAAGTCAAATCTGACACCAGCCCAATCGCTGACATATCTTGGCATGGAGTTTCATACCCTATCGGCGATAGTGAAGCTTCCGCTGATCAACAAGCGTTCACTACAGAAAGGGGTGCAATCTCTCCTTCAAGGTCAAGCACACCCCTTGAAGGGCCTCATGCACTTCCTGGGGAAGATGGTGGCAGCAATGGAGGCAGTTCCTTTCGCGCAGTTTCACCTGCGTCCTCTTCATTGGGACATCCTACGCAAATAGGACAGGAAACCGACGTCCCTCGACAGGAACGTCTCCCTCTCTCAGGCAACCAAAGCTTCCCTTAGGGGGTGGCTTTCTTCCCACTTCATTATCGCATGGGAAATCCTTCCTACCCCCATCCTGGGAGGTGGTCACGACGGACGCGAGTCTGTCAGGGTGGGGAGCAGTCTTTCTCCACCACAGGGCTCAGGGTACGTGGACTCAGCAAGAGTCCTCGCTTCAGATCAATGTTCTGAAGATCAGGGCAGTGTATCTTGCCCTAAAAAGTGTTCCAGCAGTGGCTGGAAGGCAAGCAGATCCGAATTCAGTCGGACAACTCCACAGTGGTGGCTTACATCAACCACCAAGGCGGAACACGCAGTCGGCAAGCCTTCCAGGAAGTCCGGCGGATTTTGATGTGGGTGGAAGCCACGGCCTCCACCATCTCCGCAGTTCACATCCCGGGCGTCGAAAACTGGGAAGCAGACTTTCTCAGTCGCCAGGGCATGGACGCAGGGGAATGGTCTCTTCACTCGGGCGTGTTTCAGGAGATCTGTTGCCGCTGAGGGAGGCCGGACGTCGACCTAATGGCGTCCCGGCACAACAACAAGGTCACGGCATTCATGGCACGCTCTCACGATCACAGAGCTATGGCGGCAGACGCCTTAGTTCGGAATTGGTCGCAGTTTCAACTCCCTTATGTGTTTCCTCCGCTGGCACTGTTGCCCAGAGTGTTACGCACGATCAGGGCCGACTGCCGCCGCGCCATCCTCGTCACTCCAGACTGGCCGAGGAGGTCGTGGTACCCGGATCTGTGGCATCTCACGGTAGGCCAAACGTGGGCACTACCAGTCCGACCAGACTTGCTGTCTCAAGGGCCGTTTTTCCATTTGAATTCTGCGGCCCTCAACCTGACACTGTGGCCATTGAGTCCTAGATCTAGCGTCTTCAGGATTATCTCAAGAGGTCATTGCCACTATGAGACAGGTTAGGAAACCAACGTCCGCCAAGATCTACCACAGGACGTGGAAAAATTTTCCTGTCGTGGTGCTCTGCTCGGGGTTTTTCTCCCTGGCCTTTTGCCTTGCCCATTTTTCTGTCCTTCCTTCAATCTGGACTGGAAAAGGGTTTGTCGCTCGGCTCCCTTAAGGGACAAGTCTCAGCGCTCTCTGTGTTTTTTCCAGTAGCGCCTAGCCAGACTTCCACAGGTACGCACGTTCCTGCAGGGGGTTGTCACATCGTTCATCCTTACAAGCGGCCGTTAGAACCCTGGGATCTGAACAGGGTGCTGATGGTTCTTCAGAAACCACCATTCTGGTTCTTCAGAAACCACCATTCGATCCAATAAGGGATATTTCTTTCTCACGCCTTTCGCAGAAAGTGATTTTCCTAGTAGCAGTCACTTCACTTCGGAGAGTGTCTGAGCTAGCAATGTTGTCGTGCAAAGCCCCTTTCCTGGTGTTCACCAGGACAAGGTGGTTCTGCGTCCGGTTCTGGAATTTCTCCCAAGGGTGGTACCCCCCTTTCATCTCAATCAGGATATCTCCTTACCCTCTTTTTGTCATCATCCAGTTCACCAATGTGAAAAGGATTTGCACTGGTTAGATCTGGTGAGAGCACTCAGGCTCTACATTTCTGGTACGGCGCCCCTGCGCCGCTCGGATGCACTCTTTGTCCTTGTCGCTGGCCAGCGTAAAGGGTCACAGGCTTCCAAATCAACCCTGGCCCGGTGGATCAAGGAACCAATTCTCGAAGCTTACCGGGCTGCCGGTTCCCTCAGGGCTCTAGGCCCATTCTACCAGAGCCGGGGGCGCGTCCTGGGCTTTGAGGCACCAGGCTACGGGTCAGCAGCTGTGTCAGGCGGCTACCTGGTCGAGCCTGCACACTTTCACGAAGCACTATCAGGTGCATACCTATGCTTCGGCGGATGCCAGCCTAGGTAGGCGAGTCCTTCAGGCGGCGGTTGCCCACCTGTAGGAAGGGGCCGTTTTACGGCTCTATTACGAGGTATTATTTTACCCACCCAGGGATTGCTTTTGGACATCCCAATTGTCTGGGTCTCCCAATAGAGCGACAAAGAAGAAGGGAATTTTGTTTACTTACCGTAAATTCCTTTTCTTCTAGCTCTAATTGGGAGACCCAGCACCCGCCCCTGTTTTTTTGTGTACACATGTTGTTCATGTTGTTTGGTTTCAGTTCTCCGATATTCCTTCGGATTGAATCTACTTTACACCAGTTTATAATCTTTTCCTCCTTCTTGCTTTTGCACCAAAACTGAGGAGCCCGTGGGAGCACGGGGGGTGTATAGGCAGAAGGGGAGGGGCTTAACACTTTTAAGTGTAATACTTTGTGCGGCCTCCGGAGGCATAGCCTATACACCCAATTGTCTGGGTCTCCCAATTAGAGCTAGAAGAAAAGGAATTTACGGTAAGTAAACAAAATTCCCTTCTTTATCAGCAAGAGATTATCACTTATGGACTAGAAAACATGCCACCATGTAGTCTTCTATCCATATTCATTAGCTCGTTATAACCCCACCGCCACCATTTATTGGCGGGGAGTGGATTCTGTGTATATTGTACATAGGCTATCAGTGGTGTGGGTGGGTTTATACAGAGCTCAGCATTCAGAGAACTGGTAGATCTGCATCAAAGAAAACATCTTATCAAAACTGCAGCAAGTAGCCCAGTCAGTGATACATAACTGTCATCAGGGACTCTGCCCCTACATCAGGCAGCTCTCAGATAGGGTAGCAAAAATGTAATGATAAATTCCCATTAAACAATCATGCATTTTTATCTGCCAAGGGACCTGATGCAACTACAATAGATTTGTCCCTGACCCTGTATAAATAAACTTCACAGTTCCTACTTCATCCAACATGGGAAATAATCAAATCATGACAGCGATGGCCTTCTCTAGCTAAAGGTTGTGATGTTGCCAAAGCAGTTCTGCCTGTCCCAACCTTAAAATAGAGAAATAAGGAGGAAATAAAAGTGCATTTATTCTTCATTCAATTAGTATATTTTAGTAACTGAGTTTCTGTACTTACAAATAAATGACAGCCTGTTTGGGTCTGCTCCAGCAGTGTATTCTTCATAAACTATTACATTTTCTAAATACGTATTATTCAGTACCCTAGCCTAGTACCTGTACATTATAACAGGAGGTTGACCTGCAAGTGCATCATAAAAAAGCGACAGATATTCATGCTTGAAACAATTAATTACTTAAAACCAAACCAGCTCTCGCCTACTTTGCACTGATGAGGGGTAAAACCACCGAAACACGTTTCTGGAGTTTCTGGTTTGGTTTATTACCCTAAGTCATGTGTCAATATTGACTTTTAGGATTCCAACTTCCAATAGATTGCATTAGAAGTCCTAACTTCTTCCTCTGTGAAGCGGCTACTTGCATAACAGAAATACAGTATGTTAAGGAATTTTATATAACTTTTTGGTATACGGGAATATCCCTTTTAAGTGTTTCCATAGGCATAGATGAGTAATAGATACTATATAATTATATTTCTCAGTGATATAATAGATCGATTGGCCAAAACGTTAAAACCTCCTGCCTAATATTGTGTGGGCCTCTCTCGTGCCACCAGAACAGCGGTTGCCCAATGAGGCATTGAGTGCACGTGGAGGTGTCCTATTGTTTTTGCATTAACAGCAGATTAAATCTTGTGAGTTGAGACCTCAAGATTTGATTTCATTTTATATCGCATCTCAGATACTTGATTGGTTTGAGATCTTGGGTGGATGACAAGTTAACACCTTGAACGCTTTTTGACAGCTTCTTCAAACCATTTTTGAATATTTTTGTTGTGAGTCAGTGTGGCAGGGCGCCATATCATGCTGATATAGGCCACAGGTATTAAGGCATGGCTTTGTCATGGCTACTGCCATGGAAGGGTGAACCGAACCTGTTCTGCAACAATGTTTCGCTAGGTGGTAAATGTGAAATGTGAACATTGCCCAGATTCTCACACCGCCTCTACCACCTGCCTCTTCTCATATTTTCTGCCTGTTCATGCCATCTCTTTGTAAGTAATGCACACACACCAGGCCATCCGCCTAACATAACAGAAGACGTGGTAGATCAGACCAGACCACTTTCTTCAGTTGCTGTCTCCAGTTCTGATGTTCACATTCTTATTGTAGGAGCCTTCTTCCATGGCTTAGCGCTGGTTTTACATAGGCACTCATTCACTCTGCGACTGCCTAGCCATGCAGTTTTTCAACTTGTCCTATCTGTGGGATCAGACCAGACAGCCTAACCTTCACGCCCAACAATTATCAATAAACCCTAGCGGCCCGTGACCATGTTGCCGGTTGACGTGCACCAACGCATTAATCTAGCCATCACAATTTGCTCTGATAGTAAGTCTTGGCCATTTATCAACTTGCCCATGAGCCTCAAGAACTGGCTGTTCACTTGCAATATATCCTACACATTGGCATTTTAATGGCAATGTTATTAATTAACTTGTCCTCGCTTTTAAAGTTATGGTTGATCAGTGTGTATGCACATTGGAATTGTTGCAATTGTGGGCATAGCCGCTACATGACTTACTACCTTACTTGTCTTCACGTACAAATCTTGAAATTCCTGGCCTTAAGTAAAAAGAAAAATTGTAATAGGCTCTCCCATGTACTATGTGCCATTTATAGCACTGGCTTGTTATTTTGTCGAGAGGTGAATCTGGCCCCCAACAAGGTCCAGGTGCAATCTCAACTTCTACACCCAACTAAAGCTACCCCTGCTCATAAAGACATCATCAAATCTAATCAATATCTTCCCACCTTAGCGCTAATGGGTAAATAAAGTCTAAAGCCCCCGTCACACATAGCGATATCGCTAGCGAGATCGCTGAAACGTCACAGATTTTGTGACGTATCAGCGACCTCGCCACCGATGTCGCTGTGTGTGACACTAAGCAGCGACCTGGCCCCTGATGCGAGGTCGCTGATCGTTACAAAACGATCAGGACCTTCTTTTACTCGTTGGTCTTCCGCTGTGCAGCATGCATCGGCGTGTTTGACTGCGGGAGACCAACGAGCACCGACTCTGTGTAAGCAGTGTACGCTGGTAACCCTGGTAACCAGGGTAAATATTGGGTAACTAAGCAAAGCGTTTTGCTTGGTTACCCAATATACTTACCCGGGTTACCAGCGTACACCGCTTACAGGCTGCCAGTGCTGGCTCCCTGCACACGTAGCCAGGGTAAATATCGGGTAACTAAGCAAAGCGCTTTGCTTAGTAAACCAATGTGTACCCTAGCTACGTATACAGGGAGCCAGCGCTGGCAGCCTGTAAGCGGTGTATGCTGGTAACCAGGGTAAATATTGGGTAACCAAGCAAAGCACTTTGCTTAGTTACCCGATATTTACCCTGGTGACCAAGCGCAGTATCGTTACACGAGTCGCTGGTGGCTGGTCGCTGGTGAGATCTGCCTGATTGACAGCTCACCATCGACCATGTAGTGACGCACCAATGATCCCTACCAGGTCGGATCGCTGGTGGGATCGTTGGTGCGTCGCTACGTGTGACGGGACCCTTAGTTTCTTATGGAAGTACCAATCTCAATCCAAAAGTGTCTACCTGTATATTATTTCTGATGCCTACCCTGACAGTGAGCCGGCATTGGACCATGAGTTGGACCAATCTAAAATTTCTGTTTCCTAAAGTAAAACTATAGCATAGTTAATGGATATGTATAGAGGTCAAGGTGAAGAGTTAAGCAAGGGGTGAGGTTTACACTGTTCTCTATCTGCTGACATTCCTTAACACTCCCACACTGCAGCTTGCTTCTGGTCCCTGGTTCTGCTCACATTCTTTACCTCCCCCATCTAGGTAGGCATCACACAAATTCCAGAAACGTTAGTCTTCTCATTAGCATTGCGCTGGGCTGTTTCGATCTTGTTTATCAGACTCCGATAATTTGCAATTTCCAGATAAAGATGCTTTCTGATCGGAAGCGGGAGCTGGAGCAGCAGCTAAGTACTATAATGGAAGAAAATGATCAACTTCAGGGAATCGTGGAGGAACTACATGAGCGAGAATTAACTCTGAGTCAACAGACCTGTGCCAAGGAAATGCAGGTACAACCTCTTAGCCGTAAACAATTTAGGTTTTTCTATTCTGTGCTATCAAAATTATATTTTTAATTGTTCTTTAGAAAATCAAATAAGGTTATTTATTTTCTTGACCCACGGTGTCTTGGCATTCTTGTGAAAGCTTGTTGGGTCTAATTTCGAGTATTAACATTCCATTGTCTTAATCTTCTTTACGAGTTTGAAAAACAAATCATATTTGTTCATTTTTGGGGGGATTGTTAATGTTGGTTTGGGGTTGTTGAGGTTTAGAAAATATTACAAAAACAAAAGAAAAAAATATAATTGTGCCAATTTAGTTTTTAGGTAGCATGTTAATAAAAATGAAGAAAGGCAATAAAAAAAAATTAGCAGCAGCCAATTTACCCTGCATATTTCCACCATAGTATCTGGATAATATTTATCATTTTCTGTTCGGTGCATATGTGTCTCATGTGCACATTCCCTAAGGGCTGTGAGGCATTATCCTGTTTTCAGGGCTATGTGGGGGCCATTATACTGTTTGGAGGGCTATGTGGGGGCCATTATAATGTTTTAAGAGCTGTATGGGGTTCATTATACTGTTTGGGGGCTATTATACTATTTGGAGAGATAGTAGGGATAATTATACTGTGTGGAGCGCCATTATATTGGTTGGAGGGCTGTGGGGGTCATTATACTGTTTGGGGGGGGTCATCATACGGTGTGGAGGGCTATGTGGTTCCATCAAAATGTGTTGAGGGTTGTGGTGGGGCCATCATAATATATGGAATGCTGTGAGGGCTCTATTATACTATATAGAGGGCCATTATACTATGTGCAGGGCTTTGGGGGTCTCATACTCTGTGGGAGAACTGTAGGGGCATCATAATGTGTGGGGGTCTCATACTGTGTAGGAGAACTGTAGAGGCATCATAATGTGTGGGGGCCTCATACTGTGTGGGAGAACTGTAGAGGCATCATAATGGGTGGGGACATCATACTGTGTGGGAGAACTGTAGAGGCATCATAATGTGTGGCGGTATCATACTGTGTGGGAGAACTGTAGAGGCATCATAATGGGTGGGGACATCATACTGTGTGGGAGAACTGTAGAGGCATCATAATGTGTGGGGGCCTCATACTGTGTGGGAGAACTGTAGAGGCATCATAATGTGTGGGGGTATCATACTGTGTGGGAGAACTGTAGAGGCATCATAATGTGTGGGGGCCTCATACTGTGTGGGAGAACTGTAGAGGCATCATAATGTGTGGGGGCATCATACTTTGCAGGACTGTGGGGTCATCATAGTGTGTGTGTGTGTGTGTGTGTTTGTGTGTGTGTGTGTGGAGATTACTGTAGAGGAATTCACTGTAGGTATATCATACTGTATTTGGGGGCACCTATGTTGGCATTATACTTTATGGCTGCCATCAAAGGAGTATCTTAGTGTGTGAAAACACTAAGGGGCTTCAATTGGAGCAACATAAATTTGAAAGTGCTGCAATGTTGTTATATGCTCTTCTGTGAAAAACTTTTTTTTTTTTTGTGAAGGCGGGAGGGGGGTTATTGGGACTCTGCTGTGGGGCCCCATTATTTGTCACCCATGTTTATCCAATAGATGCAAAGCTGGTCTAGTGTGAAATAAAAATGTCCACAGAAGAGATTGTAAGGAAAGCCTTTTCTTCATGATTTACATTTTTTGCAAAAAAGCAATATTGATAATAGATTTGGTTTTGCTTCTTCTGCAGCTGGGGGAGAGTCGGGTGGAGTTGGATGAGCTACGACATTCTTATCGGCAGCTGCAGATGAAAATGGAGGAGCTCAAAGAGGAGAAGAGCCTCCAACATCTAAACAGCACAAGTACCTCACTGCTCTCAGAGATTGAACAGAGTATAGAGGCAGAAGAACAGGAGCAAGAACGGGAGCAGGTAAATGCACTTTCCTTCTCAACATTTACAGTTATTACTAGAGATGAACGGACCCGTGGAAGTTCAGGTTTCGAACTTGACCCCAAACTCCAAATCTCATATAAGGCAATGGACACCGAAACGTCTGTGCTGTAAAATGGCTGTAAAATAATCATATTAAGGGCTAGGGAACTGCAAAAGGAAGCAAAATAGGGGCACTTGCTCTGCAAATGTGTTTAGGGAATGCATAAGAAAAAAAAAATGATGTGGGGTCCCCCTATTTTTGATAACCAGCACAGGTAAAGCAGGCAACTGTGGGCTGTAGCCCTTATCTGTCAGCTTTACCTTGGCTAGTGATCAAAATTAGAGAAGTTCAATAACATTTTTTTTAAATTATTATTTAAATAAAAAAAATAAAGAAGTGGGGAGCGCACCACCTACAGGGAATATTTAAACCCTATAATAGTCAATGGGTTCACCTCAGCACACTTATATGAAATTTATAACAAGAGAAAAAGAAGTGTGCACATAAGAGGGATACACCAAATTATGTGAAAAAGTACTTTATTACAAATAGGACACAGGGTCACACACTTTTAAAACCATTTAAAAAGGCATAAAGCCACATATCAAAAAATGTCCAATTCTCCGTTAAGGTTGGACTATCCACTGCTACCCAAAGGGAGGTACTATGGAGTATAATTCATACAGGTAGGGAAATATATAGGGGAAATACCAACATTCCGATATATAATACAATATACAGAGTCATACCCAAGTACCCCTGATGAAGTCACCCTAGTTGGTGACGATACGCGTGGGAATCTGTGTCCTCCGCTACCCTGCTGTTGGGTTAAACTATGGCTGGTAATTAGGGCATATGCTTTGTATTATATCTGCAGGTTACCTTATATCTTGGGGAATCTTATTTCTGCTGGGGGATACTCTCTCCTTGCAAAAATTATAGTGGTATAATCAATTGAAACTGCATATTTAATCTTTGTGCTTTATTTGCATGTACTTGGGTATGACTCTGTATATTGTATTATATATCGGAATGTTGGTATTTCCCCTATATATTCCCCTACCTGTATGAATTATACTCCATAGTACCTCCCTTTGGGTAGCAGAGGATAGTCCAACCTTAACGGAGGATTGGACATTTTTTGATATGTGGCTTTATGCCTTTTTAAATGGTTTTAAAAGTGTGTGACCCTGTGTCCTATTTGTAATAAAGTACTTTTTCACATAATTTGGTGTATCCCTGTTATGTGCACACTTCTTTTTCTCTTGTTATAAATAAAAAAAATAGTAACAAAAAAAGTGTGCACTCTGCCCTATTTTTGACGATACCAGCCCACAGCTGTTTGCTTTACTTTGGCTGGTTATCAGGCTGGGAAGACTCATGGCTGTTTGGCTCATCCCAGCCTAAAAATAGCAGTCCACAGCCCCACCAGAAGTGGTAATAATAATTTCTCTAGCGTTTCATTGGGGGACACAGGACCATGGGTTATGCTGCTGTCACTAGGAGGCTGACACTAAGTAAACAGAAAAAGTTAGCTCCTCCCCAGCAGTATAACCCCTGAGCCGGAGGCGGGCTCAATCAGTTTTTTGCTTAGTGTCGTAGGAGGCTGATGTGGGCCGACTGGGCCCCCTTCAGCCACTTGATTTTTTGCGTATATTTTTTCATTTTTTCTCTCGGCGACGCTCGTCTCTCTCATCTGTGGTAATTCTCTTTTTCTACAGGTATCGTTTCTCTACCTCAGCTCTCGCAGCCCGTGTGGGTACCACTCCCCTGGGTCGCAGAGGCTTGAGTCGTCGGGCCCTCTCCCCCGTCCAATTCCACGGTACCACTCCCGGGTTGGCACGCGGGGCTGAACTTTACTGAGCACCCCCTATTCACCCTGCGGTATCACCCCAAAGGGTGCAAGGGGCATACAGCAGGGACTGGACCTCGCAGCGCGTCTGGATTGTGTGATGGGGCCCGCAGCGCTGCTACACTTCAGAGGGGCTTCCTCCCCCCACCGGCGTCCACCTCCCTGCCTGCCTGCCTGCCTCATTCTTCTCCTGCTGCCGCAGCCAGTCATCCGGTGTGCGGAGCACAGGGGCACGGGTGCAGAGCTCCACGCCTGCGACGTGCGATGCGACGCCGCCCTTCAGGTAGGACACCCTCTCCTACCTTCTCCCGGGCGGATGCAATCTTTAGGCCCCGGTCCGGGCCTACTCACCGGGCGCCCCCACGTCCCCATCCGGTCATCGGGCGGCTGCTAAAATTTAGGCCCCGGTCTGGGCCTAGTCGCCTGGCACCCCGGCCACGTCCGCGGAGCTCCCTGCCGACATCCGAGGTCGGGAGGGTCCACATCGCCGCTGTGCCGCCGCCGCTTCGTGAGTGGGTCCGCCGGCGCTGCCTCTGCCCGCGGCGCCAGCTTCCAAATTTAGTCCCCGGTCTGGGCCTAGCCGCCTGGCACCCCGGCCACGTCCGCGGAGCTCCCTGCCGACATCCGAGGTCGGGGGGATCCGCATCGCTACTGCGCCGCCGCCGCATCGCTACTGCGCCGCCGCCGCAGCTTCAAAATTTAGTCCCCGGCTTCGGCCCTGTCTTCGGCGTCCCAGGCCCGCCTCCCGCGCAGCGCTATTGGCCGCCGGCCTCTCTGCCTCCGCCCTCCGCTCTGCTCCAGGCATCACTAGGGGGGTGGTGGATAGTTTTTCCCGCTCTCTCCAGCCCCCTCAGCGTCCATTTTAAATTAAAAAAAAAAAAAAAGAGGATCAGGGCAGACTCCTGATCTGCGGATTGCTGAGGCTGCAGCATCCCTTATCAGGGAAAAATGGGCCCAAAAATAGCCACAATTTTTAACGATAGTAGGTTTTGTATGTTCATGGGTTGAGTTATTACTATATATGTAGATTGAGTTTATTAACTCTTACAGGTCTCAGCTTGAGATATTTGTTTTTTGGACCGGTAAGCTCAGGTCTACGCTTCCCTCAATTGTTTTTTACATCCACCGCAGCCACTGGCACTGCACGCCCCTGCTCCCCGCCCCTGCCGAATAGTTGGCGCCTGGCTCTGGCTAAATCCCCTCGCTGGCGTTCCTCGGGTTGGTGCGCATGCGCTGCGTCCCTGGCCGACGCTCTCTCAGATCATCCACAGGACTGGCGCAATCCCCTCGGGGAGGTGAGTCCCATACCAGGGGCCGGTTCCTCTGCCGGAAGCGGACCCGCCAGGTATCATCTTCTGCGGCCCCCCAGGTTTCACCTTAATCCCCAGGTCCAGACTGCCTGTCCTTCGGTAGCCTTTCGACCTCTCGGGTGATGGCCCAGGCGTTTCACCTCTGGTGAACTCCGAGCAGGACCTGGATGTTTTTGCCGCATGACAAGTAGCCTGCTAGGAATGGTGAGTCAAGCCGTAAGGCTACGGACAGCCCTCTTCTCTCTGTGCACGCAGGTCTCCTTTAAGACATTTGGAGCGGACCCTTGATGTAATCAGTGGACATCCAGAGTTCGCCGAGTTACCGCGTGATCACTGACAACAACCGGACACGAAGTTTACCAGCGGTAAGTCTTGTCAGTATCATTATGCCTTTCTCCAAGAGGGTTTTCGGACAAAATGGGCATGCTACACTGGAGTCGCTGTTTGATCACGAACAGCAACTAGACACTGCGTTTCCAGCGGTAAGTCGTGTTATTGCCATTATCATTCCCCCAAAGGGCTCCGGAGAGAGGGGGCATGTCATCTTGAAGAGACGAATGTGGCGGGCCCCTGCGGCTTACAGGGGACATCCAGAGTTCGCCGTGCTGACTGCGTGAGCATGGTTATGTCCCGGGCACGATGTTTACCAGTGGTAAGTCCCTTTACTTGTCATTACCCCTTCTCGAAGGGGGGCTCCGAAAGGAAGAGGCGCGCTACCCTGTAATCGACCCGCCTGGGTTCCTTCTGGCTTCTCGTCCCTAACGTGACGCTCCGCAGGGTCTCCGCGGACACCCTACGCGGCGGACCACGTTCCACCTATGCCGACCCTGGACTGGTTATCATCTTCCGTGAGTACCCTCTCTTCACAGACCTGGTGTCTGACTGCGGCTAGGCCTGAGCCTCTGGCATCAGTGTGTACACCCGTCGAGACCTCTGACTCAGGATTAGGAACTGGAATCGACGTCTAAGGAGTCGCTGACTTCCCTTCCGACTGTACGTGAACGCCCTTCGGAGATGGGCGGGGCCAGTTGCTCCCCTAGGCTACGTCAGGGTAGAGTACTTCTCTCCCCTAGGCTACGTAAGGGAAGAGTACATCTCTTCCCGGCATTGGCCAGACGCATCAGGATCGTCCCCCTACAGCTAGGTCCCAGTCCGTTCACGCCGCACCCGTCAGGGCGCCTCTATCCCTCCAACAGTCCCTCCGCCTCGCGGGACAGTGGGCCGTTCCAGTTTTTTAAGAGCGCTTGCAGGGATCACTGTCCCTGCGCATACTACGCTACAGGGCTGCTAGGTTCACTCCGCCCAGAAACGACCTAGAGGACCAGAGTTCTCCCTTCAAGGGCCCGCGCTTGAGGTTTAGACCGTCATCATCACTTTTCGCTACTAGGGTAGCTGAGCTTCCGGAGGGAGTCCTCTCAGATCCCTACCCGGTAGATCATCTCTTAGGCACGGTATCGAGCCCGTCCACGGGTAGCTACTCCTCACGCAGGAGTAGTTTTCTACCGGGCGCAGAGTCCCGCGTACCCTTTGCCACCCGCGCCCGTTTTTTTCCATCAGTTTTGCTATGCGAGCCCTCGGCAGTCTGTGGCGGGAATAGCGGCGGTGCACTTACCAGATTCATCCTTGACTCTCCAGCGGACCACTCTGAAGAACGGAGTCAGGAAGGTTCCGTCTTCGTGGGGGACTCGCCAATCCCCTCCTTGCGGACCAGTTTTCACAACCGTCCCTTGAAGCTCCCCTTTCCTCCTCGGGAGCGTGTTATCAACCGTCACCAGTCTCCCGTGCTAGGGTATCCTTCTCCCCTCCGGTTAGCCCGGTTTACAATTATTCTCTTGGTCGGGGTGGCCCATTCAGGTTCCACTCGGACCATGCCACAGCGGTGACGTGCATCATCCTCCAGGGTGATGCAGGGAGTGTCATGGCAAGGGAAGAAGCCTAGAAGATCTTCCTCTGGGACAGGTCTCTTCACTCGCTAATCTCGGCTCCAAATACCTAGCGTGGACGTTTGGACAGCCGATTCTCTCGGCAAGAAGGACCTCGCTTAGGCAAATGGCTCTTCAACAGGGAAGTCACCAGCCAGTTCCCCGGCGAAGGAAGATCTCCAGTCGTGGTCCTATTGGTCTTGCGATCCAACTTTCAGGTCAATGGGGCATTGTGGGTGCCACCTGCTCTGGACTAGGTGACGATGCCCTCGACCGGTCGTGAAGCCTATTCAGGCTCTTGTGCGTCTTCCCGCGGTTTCCCATGATCTTGAGGGTTCTCAAGATGGACCAGGGCAGAGGAGGGCTCTGGAGTAGCCCAGGTGAGCATAGTTCACATATCTTGCTCAACTCCTCGCAGATGCCCCGTGACTCCTTCCAGACCGCCCAGTTCATCCGTGTCGGGGCCCCTCTCTTCTACCAGGACTCAGAAGTCCCAAGTCCAACGGGCTCACCAGTGGATCCCGGGTTCTGGCTCGGTCAGGTCTGTTGTCAAGAAGATTGCAGACAAATGGTGAGGGCTGGGGAGTCCAGTTTCCTCGAGGATTTAATTCCACTCGTACAGAGCTCCCCCGGTGGTATGAGGAGCACATCTTCCCTTCTCCTCTCTCTCCCTCCCCTCCTTCTTGCTGGCCTTCTTCCAGTCAGTTCTGGATGCGGCACTCTCGCGTTGCCCTGTATCGACCAGGTGGCTGCTCGATTGTTCGGGTTTTCGGAGTCCTCTCACTTTCCGTCCTTCGATCACGGCCTCCACTCAGGGAAGCGTCCATCTGGCTCGGCGGTATCTTCGGTCACTAGAAACGTGGGACCTTAATCCAGTGATGGTTTCGCTTCAGGGTACTCTTTTTTCCCTGCTCCCACCTGTTTTGATAGGTGGGCTCCTCGTGGCCGTCTTTTGGTTACGGACGGCATCAGGGCGGACAGCCCTCTTGTCGCCTTTCCCCCTTTTCCGGCTCCTCTAGCAGGACAAGGGGGTGCTCCGGCAGAACCCTTCGTTCTGTCCAAGGCAGCTTGCTGTTTCTTCCAGAAGAGGAGTTTAGGTTTCGGTGTTCGGTTCTAGTCTCCTCTCTCAGCCAAAATGAGGGCCTAGTTCGTTCCAGGGCTGGTACGAGCCCTCAGTCTTTAGGTCTGCAGGACACCACTTTTCGGTTACACCGACAGTCAGTCCATCCTTCCACCTGTTCCCAAGAGGCGCATGCCGGCGCCAAGGGCCAGAATTTCACATTGATCCATTCCTCCATATGGTTAGGCTATCGCACGAAGGACGGACTTCCGCCGCGGTCTACCGAGCAAGGGATACCCCTTGGACGGATGGACTTCAGACGTCGACTGGCCAGGTCCCCTGGGTCGCCACCTGATCTAGTCGGCATACCTTTACTAGTTTTGACCAGGGTCACACCCAAGCTTCGGTAGAGCCCAGTCTTGGCGTAAGGTTTGCGGGCGGCAGTCGCACACCTGTATCATGGTAGGTGCTTGTAGGTCTGGGTCAAGCCCGACAGGGGGAAGCGGCTCCTTCCTATCTCTGGTGATGGTTCTCTTCCCACCCAGGGACTGCTTTTGGAAGTCCCATGGTCCTGTGTCCCCCAATGAAATGCTAGAGAAAGAAGGATTTTTGTGTACTCACCGTAAAATCTCTTTCTCTGAGTCTTCATTGGGGGACACAGCACCCACCCTGCTTGTGTTTCTTGTTATATATTACCTGCCGGTTACCCCAGTGGCCATATTCCCATGCCACTGGTCACACGACTAATGATCATAGTTTTTACCTTGTTTTATCCAGGATTGTTTGGTTCTCCTCCTACTGCTTGTGCACTAAACTGATTGAGCCCGCCTCCGGCTCAGGGGTTATACTGCTGGGGAGGAGCTAACTTTTTCTGTTTACTTAGTGTCAGCCTCCTAGTGACAGCAGCATAACCCATGGTCCTGTGTCCCCCAATGAAGACTCAGAGAAAGAGATTTTACGGTGAGTACACAAAAATCCTTCTTTTAGGGTTGATGTCAGGGTTGATGGGTTAGTAATGCATAGGTGTCTATTAGACACCCCCATTACTAACCCAGCAAGTGTAAAATTAAAAAACACACTCAGTAAAAAAAAAAAGTTTACTTGAATAAACATTCTCCTACACTGCCTTGTTCACCAATTTATTGAATAAAAAAAAATCCTTGAAGTTCAGACGTAATCCAATTGGGGAATAAAATCTCCCCCCACACTCCTTCGTTCACCAACTTGTTAATAAAAAAGAAATCTTCAACGTTCTGACATAATCTAATGGTGTAATGTTCCACAACGCCCATCAATTCCTATGGAGCTTTATTCTGAGAACATTCTCAGAACGAGGAGCCATTGGTCACTCCCAGTCAGCGACAGACCCGGAATTTCTCACTTAAGAAATTCCGGGCCTGCCACTGACTGGCATGGACCTATGGAGCTGAACTTACCCTGACTAGGGTGTTGGCTAGCAGGACAAGAGTCCTACTACTACAATAAAACAACACAAGGAAGGTAAGACAAACTGGGGGTGAAAGACGCAATAAAAAGCACTCCTTGGTTTCTTCAGCAAGACTCTTCGCAGCTGCAACTGAAAAGTCACTACAGCCATCCAGAGATGAGTTCCTGCTACGTAGTCGGTATAGAGAATATCTATCATTGGCATAAGTAATGCCAGGAGTGTGTATATATAGCGGAAGGACATGACAAAATGCTGGAGCTGTGCGTATGGGTACTGTTCCACTTGCAATGAAATAATCACTCCGGTACTCGACCCGAAAAAGTGAACGAGTGTCATGCGTATGGTCGTATGACATGCGAGTGCCATGCGAGTTTGTAGATTTTTCTCACCAAGGATCTGTGTGACATCCGTGTGACATGCGTATGTAATGCCGTGCAATATTTTTCTCGCACCCATACCAAGTCTGGTGCGAGCTATACAGCCATACGCAGCATGCTGCAATTTGATCCTCAGCACGATCAGAGCTGAGAAAAAATAGCAGGACGACACTGCCTCATTGATTAACAGTGGTGCGAGTGCAATCCGATGTTTTATCGGATTGCACTCGCACATGAAAATCGCAAGTAGAATAGTACCCTAAGGCCCCTTCTCCACTAGCGTTTTTTTAATCACAGCGATACTCGGCTCAAAATGTGAGTCCAGTATCCTGCGTGTGTCCTGCGTGTGACCTGCGTACAGTGTGTGGTTTTTTTCCTCACATAGCATCCGTATGACATGTGAGTGCCATGCGAGTGCTATGTGAGTTTTTATGCATATCGCGTCAGATTGGCTACGGGAGAAATCTCCTGTACCAGTCCTGGCCGCAGTTACCTGCACTGACCTCCAGAGCTGTAATCTGAGCTCCAGCATTCTGCCTGATCTGTTTGCAGCTGTGCTGACCTGAACAGCAATCGCCGGGGAATCCATCACTCGGCGCTCGCTGTTCAGGCTGCAGTCTGGAGCTCAGGGGACAGCTCGGGGTTCAGTGCAGGTAACAGCGGTCAGGCCTCCGGTAGCCAGTCTGACCCGGTATGCAAGTGTCAGGATCCGTGTGACATGCGCATGCCACCCGGATTCTGACTTGCATGGGAGTGAGAGAGCTGAGAATCGCATCAAATCGCAGCATGCTGCGATTTCATGGAGAGCCCGTGTAGAGTCCTTAAAAAACGGGGAAATGGAGACAGCCTCATAGGAAACCATTTGAAAGATTGCAAACCGTTTCTCAATGCGATGGAATTTGGAGAAAAAAAACGCTAGTGGAGAAGAGGCCTAAGGGGCACTTTGCACACTGCGACATCGCAGGTGCGATGTCGGTGGGGTCAAATTGAAAATGACGCACTTCCGGCATCGCATGCGACATCGCAGTGTGTAAAGGCTGGATGATACGATTAACGAGCGCAAAAGCGTCGTAATCGTATCATCGGTGCAGCGTCGGCGTAATCCATGATTACGCTGACGCGACGGTCCGATGTTGTTCCTCGCTCCTGCGGCAGCACACATCGCTGTGTGTGAAGTCGCAGGAGCGAGGAACGTCTCCTACCGGCCTCACTGCGGCTTCCGTAGGATATGCGGAAGGAAGGAGGTGGGCAGGATGTTTACATCCTGCTCATCTCCGCCCCTCCGCTCTGATTGGCCGCCTGCCGTGTGACGTCGCAGTGACGCCGCACGACCCGCCCCCTTAACAAGGAGGCGGGTCGCCGGCCACAGGGACGTCGCACGGCAGGTGAGTGTGTGTGTGAAGCTGGCGTAGCGATAACTTTCGCTACGCCAGCTATCACCACATATCGCTGCTGCGACGGGGGCGGGCACTATCGCACTCGGCATCGCAGCATCGGCCTGCGATGTCGTAGTGTGCAAAGCCCGCCTAAGGCTAAGAGTAATCTCAGCCAGCAGAAAAAACAAAATGAACCCTTTCAGCATCCACAGGAAGTAAATCCACTCCAATACAAGATGTAACCTGTGTACGCAACACATTCATGACACTCGGACATATACTTTTTTTGATAAATCTGTTTTTATTGAAATTTTTTCATCAAAATATGATTACATAAAGAAAGCAACAAAGAGTATGAATAAAAATCTGAATAATACATTAGCCACATCCTCTTTATATTATCGACCCGATGACTGAATATGCCGGTCGCAACGGTTTATCTCGATATCGTATCGCACAACCACTTATTACTTAAAGGGAACCTGTCATCAGAAATTTGGCTTTCAACCTAAAAGTTTCCCCCTCTGCAGCTCGCGGGCCTGCATTCTAGTAAGGTTTCTATACTTTTTGTGCCCCCTTTTAAACCAAAATAAATACTTTATAAACTTGTACCTTTCGGTTTGAAAATCTTGTAAATCGTCCATGGGGGCGAGCTGTGTGGCGTCCGTTGCTGTATCTTACGCCGTCCCCCATGTTCCAAATCATCCCTCATAACGCCGCCCACTGCGCCCGAGGTCCCGTGCACGCCAGGACACCTAGTGACGTGGTCGCAGGCATGAGAGTATGGGCGGCGCTGTGATTGCATCGCAAGTGCCCGCCCATACTCTCGTGCCCGCCCTTTCCCCACTGCCTCCAGCGTTCTGTGCCGGCCCGACGTCACCTCCTTCCCATCGTACCCTGCAGCAGGAAATCAATGGGAGGAGCGGAGCAGGCCACTACAGGAGAAGCGGAGAGGATCTGAGCGACGTACAGAGGGGAGAGCGCGCCCACGAGAGTATGGGCGCGCACTTGCGATGCAATCACAGCGCCGCCCATAACCTCGTGCCTGCGACCATGTCACCAGGTGTCCCGGCGTGCACGGGACCTCGGGCGCAGTGGGCGGCGTTATGAGGGATGATTTGGAGCATGGGGGACGGCGTAAGATACAGCAACGGACGCCACACAGCCCGCCCCCATGGACGATTTACAAGATTTTCAAACCGAAAGGTACAAGTTTATAAAGTATTTATTTTGGTTTAATAGGGGAAACAAAAAGTATAGAAACCTTACTAGAATGCAGCCCACGAGCTGCAGAGGGGGAAACTTTTAGGTTGAAAGCCAAATTTCTGATGACAGGTTCCCTTCCGGGTCAGTTTGATATTTTCCAACCTAACCTGAATCTCCTCAAGATATGGCTAACTAGACTTCAAACAACAAAGAAAAATAAGTATTCCAAGAGTATTAAAAACAGAAGAAAAGAGGGGGGGGAAGGACAGAGGAAAATAAGAGACCAAGAGGGATTGGACAAAGGGTTGGAGGGGAAGGTAAGGAGAGTGTGTGGGTATGTGCTGTTACCGAAACAAGGCTTGGAAGTCCGAGGACTCCTTGAACAACAACCAGGGTTGCCAGACCTTAAGACATATACTTTTTATAAAAAATAAAGTTTGAGACCCGGAGACCAGGTGTCTTATATGAACCTCACACTTTACCGTTTAGGTTCACAAATCATTAGTTATTACAGAAAAATCATTAATTAGTACAAAA